>NW_005371324.1:522523-535945 GCF_000412655.1 Myotis brandtii
CCTGCCGGCCTGGTCACCCCCAACTGCCCCTCCCCCTGCCAGCCTGGTCGCTCCTAACTGCGCCCCCCACAGGCCTGGTTGCCCCTCCCAGCCTGCTGCTCAGTCGTTTAGTCGTCCCTCACTAACCCCCCTGCCGGCCTGGTCACCCCATGCAGCCTGCTTGTTCAGTCATTTGGTTATCTCTCACTAACTTCCCTGCCAGCCTTGTCGCCCCATGCAGCCTACTGGTTGTTACTGTTATTGTGACAGCATCCTGGACAATTTGCATATTCCTCTATTAGATAGAAGTCCTTTACAACAATAAACTCCAGCCTAAGTTGATGGTGGAGAATGAGAATACTGTTTTATGCTGTCTGTATATCCACTGATTGTCAAGCCAACCATGAAGTCACATTTATACAATTACAAGCTAAGTTGTAATTCTAGAAATATACATATGTTTTAGAAAGGTGTATATGAGGATTTAGGTACCATAAAAGCACAAAATACTTACAGCTTTAACGAATAATTAATTCTATGTTTCACATTTAGCACAGACATAAGATTGGTCATATGTAGATATACAAGAAGATGAAAATATGTTAATATTGGGCTGGCTCTTAGTTAAAAGATACCTGGCAGATTTGGGACATAGGATTGGACTGAGGTCATGGGTGAAGGTGAAACCAAAATGTGGTGTTCCGAGTCCAAGTTCGTTGTCTCACAGAACCAAGGAATGGATTCACGGACACAAACGATTAGCAGAGGCAAAGTTCATTGAGGGATAGATGGACTTCCTGCCGCAGGGGGCAGCAAGAAGGGGACCCAAAGCAGGTTACTGGTGAAGCTTCTTTGTCTCAGGTTCCGAAGTCCCATGCCCCTTAAACCAGTCCTGGAAAAGGTGCAGCTGGTGTTCCAAAAGCAGGCCAGTGTCCAGAGCTTCTGTTCCATGTTGCAGCTGGGTGTAGTTCAGCATCTAAGCTAGCTAAAGTCCATCAGTCCATGTGCGCAGTCCCATATGGCCACAAGCCACATGGGCGCAGGGGAGTATATCCCCTGAGATAGGAGCCCAGTGCGCCAGAGAGAGAGAAGAGAACGTGTGCTTCTTTGTCCAGGGGTAAATTCATGCTTGCTAGTTCCTGGTTGGTCCTTTCAAAAAATTCTGCCTTAGCAACATCCTTGGGATTGATTATACACCTCACTGCCTTGTGATTGGCTATCTGCAAGTTGCCTGTCTTAGTAGCATCTACACATTTTAAAGCTCAGGTCTCCCTTGCACACCCTTCTTTCCCCACCTTGCTAGGTTCCCCGGTTCTAGGTCCTTTTGTTTTTTCTGAGGTGCGGTCAGCAAGCTGTATCCTGTTCACATCTGCAAGGTCCTGTTATTCTAGGACTTCCCACTCTTCTTCCTCTCCCCACGTCCTGTCCAAAGGTCCCGTCCCTGACTGCCTAGCCCTTCTGTGTCCTCAAGGCATCTTGAATTTGGAGGAAGAGAGTAAGGACAACTGTTGAACATGACTCTAGGGGCACCTCTTGGCAGAAATCCATCCTGTGCCAACTTGATTGAGAGGCATTCTGGGACTGCATACATTTGTCACAAATGAGCTGGAGTCCCAATTAGCCCTGACAACTAAGGGGAAAAAAATACCATTCATCATTCCTGAAATGTTCTGACAGTATGTTGGAAAACTAAGGGTTTTAAAGTTTACTGCCAATAAACATTAGTCCTCATTAGAGAGTATTTACATAGTTAAGAGGTTGGCAGCTTGCATTGCCTTTGCTTCTTTTTCCTAGCAGCTGCAGGACTGGGTATGTGTTTTTTAATCACTCTCCTGATATGCTGATACCACTTAAAGGGGACTAACAGCCCCCCAAATTATTAGTGCCCCTATCCAATACTTGATGTTGACTTAATCCCCCCTCTCCTTGCTTCTGCTTCTGTTTCCATCTCTTGTCATTGCCATCCCCACCCACGCCCCTTCCCGGATTCCCACTTTCTGTGAAGGCAAAGGCTTCCTGTATCTATTGGCTACTCAGACCTTATTTCTACCTCTGCAGTCCCATCCTATGCCTAACTTCCCATCCAGCTGCCCATCAGCCTCTCTGCTAGCAATTACCTCTAGATGTGCATCAGTCTAAGGCTCATCTCCCTGCCTATCCCACTGGTAGGGTCATCTCTCTTGAAACACAGCACCCATATTGTCACTCTCTTGCTGTGAAACATGCAGAAACTAAGGATTTTCTATTTACATTAAATGCACACTCCTTGCCCTGACTTTCACAGCCTTCCATGTGGCCCAGGCCAACCCTCCTGATCAGTTCCCCAAAGCTCTACTCAATTACCCTACACATAGTCCAGACCAACTCAGCTAAATTCATAAAATGAATCTTTCCTTGTTTTCTTTGCTCCTATGATGCTATCTCCTCACTATACTTACTGAAATTTTGTTTTCCAGGGTCTATTTCAAATGACATTTTTATGAAATTTTTCCTGATCTCATGAGGGAACTCCTGTCTGAGAACCCTATAGCTCCTTATTTGTGTCATTGATAACTCTGCCTAGGTATACAAGCGTGTATATCATATCTGCCCAGGGTATACATATATATGAATATATAAGCGCATAGTGCAGATAAAGAATAATGTAATATTATGAGGCAATTTCCATTTTTTAGTCCCTTTTGTTATGATAAGATTTGACCAGAGGATAGACTCTCCATGTAACATATAAAACTTCACCTTTCTTTAATTAATGCTACACTTGCCAGCACCCTGAATTACCTTTCTGCCACTCACTAGAGTCCACAGATGTTGGCACAGGGAAATTTTTAAGTAATAACGACAGTTCACTTGCTTTTCTCCTTAGTAGCTATCATTCATATCTGCTGTCAGAAATTTTCTATCTTAAATAGTATGGATTTCTTACCGAAAGTCTCATCATATGAATTAAAACACTTTTGAGGTTGCCTGAAACCATGTAATTGGGAATGTTATATAATACTAGAGGTCTGATGCACTGATTTGTGCACTGGTGGGGTCCCTCAGCCTGACCTGCACCCGCTTGCAATCCAGGACCCTTCGGGGGATGTCTGCTTTGAGCATCTGCCCCCTGGTGGTCAGCGCCCATCATAGTGGCCGGTCAAACGGTTGTTTGGTTGTTCGGTCATTCGGTCACTTAGGCTTTTAGGTAGAGAGATAGTATAATCAAAATTACATTGCCCTAACCGGTTTGGCTCAGTGGATAGAGCTTCATGAGGGAACTCCCATCTGAGAACCCTATAGCTCCTTATTTGTGTCTGCCTAGGTATACAAGCGTGTGTATCATATCTGCCCAGGGTACACATATATGAATATATAAGCGCATAGTGCAGATAAAGGATAATATAATATTATGAGGCAAATTCCATTTTTTAGTCCCTTTTGTGTTATGATAAGATTTGACCAGAGGATAGACTCTTCATGTAACATATAAAACTTCACCTTTCTTTAATTAATGCTACACTTGCCAGCACCCTGAATTACCTTTCTGCCACTCACTAGAGTCCACAGATGTTGGAGGCACAGGGAAATTTTTAAGTAATAACAACAGTTCACTTGCTTTTCTCCTTAGTAGCTATCATTCATATCTGCTGTCAGAAATTTTCTATCTTAAATAGTATGGATTTCTTACCAAAAGTCTCATCATATGAGTTAAAACACTTTTGAGGTTGCCTGAAACCACGTAATTGGGAATGTTATATAATACTAGAGGTCTGGTGCATGGATTCGTGCACTGGTGGGGTCCCTCAGCCTGACCTGCACCCTCTCGCAATCCAGGACCCCTCGGGGGATGTCTGCTTTGAGCATCTGCCCCCTGGTGGTCAGTGCCCATCATAGTGGCTGGTCAAATGGTTGTTTGGTCATTTGGTCATTCAGTCGCTTAGGCTTTTATATAGAGAGATAGTATAATCGAAATTACATAAAAACATTGAATGTACTGGTTGAAATTTGCCATTCACGTTTTATACTAAGACATTGGTGCTTGGATTTTTTTTTTCCAGACATTTCTATGATAACCCGATCCAGCTTGTTGGAAGATCCGCTTTTCATTACCCATTTTTATCTGGCCAGCATGGCTTAGCGGTTGACCGTTGACCTATAAGCCAGGAGGTCACAGTTCGATTCACGGTCAGGTCACATGCCCAAGTTGTGGCCTCAATCCCCAAGGTGGGGCGTGCAGGAGGCAGCTGATCAATGGTTTCTCTCATCATTGATGTTTCTATCTCTCTCTCCCTCTCCCTTCTTCTTTGAAATCAATAAAAATATTTTTTAAAAAGATATATTTAATAATTTTTTAATTATCCATTTTTATCTTCTCCCAATAATTCTCATGTATCCCTCCTTCTAGGACTTTGAACGGTGCCTCACAAATCACTGAGTTTCCTGATTTGAGTGGAACCGGGAGCCTGGAGAGCCTGTGAGTACTTGAGAAGGCTCTTGACTTTGACCAGAACAGGCACTGCTTTTAAAGCCCAACCAGTCTGAATGCCAGTGAATCAAAATATGTCCGTGTGATGCCTGAATAAAAGAGCTATGTCTGGTTTTGTGTTTCAACAGGACTTTAACTGGAGCACAGATCTCATCTCTTCCTCAAACCGTGTGTGATCAGTTACCTAATCTCCAAATGCTGTGCGTATCAGTAAGGCAATAACGCCCTGTGAACAGGCAGCTGCCATCTAGGGGTGAAGTGTCAGACATTATTTCAAAAATCCTTTAAAAGGGGAGAAAGTTCTTTCCTTGCTCTTCTCCAGGAGGTCAGGCCTCCTTTGCCCGCCGTGGGCCAGGGAAGCGGCTCTCTGACGGGACCCTGGTAATGATGGCAGTACACCGTGTTTCCAAACCCCAAACGTCTCCCACTGGAGTCCAACTGGCACACATTTCCTTTAAGAAAATGGATATGAACAAGCCCAAATAACTTCCTTTCCCCCTCTAAAGGCTTTTCAGAGCAGAAAAAGATAGATTAAAAACCCACTATGGATGCCAAAATAAAAAATTAAGCTATCGGATGCACACAGACCTTGATAAAGGCAACCAAACATTCTTCCGGTATAGTTGTGGGTGCCATGTTCTAATGTTTCCTCTAATGGTTAAACTGTTTGCATATGTTATTTCTGTTGGCTTGGAGCTTTTTGCTCTGCCTTTCTTATGTTTTATGAAAAGTCGTTTATAGGAACTTGAAGAGCTTTGTTTTGACCTTCCATTCTCAGCCCTCTCCCTCAAATCCCACTCAAACCTATTATCGTCCTCTCAAGCATTGTTGGGACTTAGTGAAAGGGCCCTTCATCTTTTGCCATGGTTCTGTTCTCACGCAGTAGACATCTGCGGCCATTGAATGCCTGTAATTCCACCATAGGCTTTGCCTAGTAGCAGCGCTACAAGCAGCACTACAGATGTTAAGTGGAGGAATGGGAATGTCTGCCGTGGTGGTTCTGCCTTCCCCCATTCCCAGCCTGCATGTCACTCCAGGCCACAGTTGATCAATGTATGGATTTGCAATAACACCATGTGATAGCCTTGGAGTCGGGCGTTTATGTTTGAAGGAAAGGGACAGAGCTGGTCTCCGCTTATTCACCCCACATTGCCCTAGAGAGATACAAATGAGAAAACTGAGAATTAGGAAACTTAAGTGCAAGAAAGTAGCAGAGTCCAAATTTTAAACACAAGCAGTTTCATTGAATAACTAGGCAAAAGTGTATGTACAGCAGGTGGTGGAAATCATGGAGCCATCTTAGAATTCTCCCTACCACCTACAGAATAGGTATAATTATCCTCATTTCTTGAGGATACTGGATCAATACCATGACAAGAATTTCACATCCTATAATTAATAAGTTGGGAGCCAGTATTTAAATTTCATCTGTTGCCTGGCTGGTGTTGCTCAGTGGTTGAGCGTTGACCTATGAATCAGGAGGTCACAGTTCCATTCCGGGCCAGGCCACATGCCCGGGTTGCAGGCTCAATCCCCAGTAGGGGGCGTGCAGGAGGCACCAGACCAATGATTCTCTCTCATCATTGATGTTTCTATTTTTCCCGCTCCCTTCCTCTTTGAAATCAATAAACATATATTTTAGAATATTAATAATAATAATAACAATAATAATAATAATAAATTGCATCTGTCTCCACTATATCACACAGTAAATAGTAAACCACCCAGGTCTAGAACTGCATAAATGGAGGCTGACTGACAAATTGGTTATGCACAAAGACTCTGGGGTCTGTTTTTCTGGTTCAAGTCCAGTCTCTCTCTATACCAGCACAGTATCTTGAACAACTTGTTTATTCCTTCTCAGTTCTGTGTCCTAATCTATAAAGTAGAGGTGCAATTACTTTCTTCAGAGGATCATCATGAGGATTAAATACCAGCCCCAGGAATATTGCAAACTCTCAGGCAATGTTAACTCATCATCTTGTTTCTCACTTCCATTATTCTTTCCTCAAGCTGAAACTAGAAAGGCTTGAAAATACACAAATACCTTAATAGCAGTATCTTGCCATTTTCAAAGCACTTCAACCTACAATATTGATTTGTTCTTCCCAACAACTCTGCAATATCAGCAAAGCAGGCATCTTCTCACTTAAGGAAAGAACTGAGAAAGATATCAATGCTCTGGCCAGTGTATCAACCAAGTAGAATGAGTTGAAGTTGAGAACAGAATTCAGAATCCTGACCTCTACTACAGTCAACTTTAGGTTCTAGAAGCAGAGGTCTGAGAGCAACCCTCTTAAACTGAATCATCCATGGGTCCTTGTTACATGAGGAAATTTAACTGCACTTGAGTGGTTTTGCCCCCAACTTGTTTCACCTCCAAGGGAATTACTTGGTTGTGTGTGGCTTTCCCTACTTAGTAGCTGGTGATCTTAAGCAAGTCATTTCACATTGTATGGGGATCATCACAGTGTCTCCCTCATAGATTGACCACAGGATTAAAAGAAAAAGTTCAGGTTGAGCTGTAAACATGGTATCTACATGTAAGAAGTACTTGGTCAATGTTAACCATGAAAATCATTAGGTAGAAGTTAGGTAGGAGGTGATACTTATGTAGAAGAGGATTTTATGCACCCTCTACTAAGAGGTACACAGGAAGGATTTGTCCCCTTGAAGTCTGTGAAGATTAGTGAACCAAATTACTATCAGCTTTGATAACATGTGTGTCCATTTTATTTCACTCACTTTTCAAAATTACATACCCTACTGTTAGTCAGGTATACTTGTATATAGGTGGGAAGTATGGTTTTGCTATTTTGTTTTTGATTCGGGTTGATCTTTGAAACCTCTACTATAAACTACAAATTTGTGTTTGCAAACAGCTTTATCTGAACTATTTATGTGTAGGAAATGAATTGTATTTCTATATAAATTACATTTATCCAATAAATGTAGAATAAAGTGATCAATTAAAGAATAAAATAACTTAAGAGCCTCTTAGTTTTAGTTGCATAGTGGGGATCTAGTTTTAAGAATTAAAATCAGGCATGAAAACGTGTTAGCTGATTAGCTGATAACTTCTAAAATATGAGACAAAATTTTTTACATATATATCTATGTTACTTTATCTACCAGATTTCTTTTTCTAAGCTTTCTGCAAATTACCATGGTTTGTTTTAGATTAGTTATATTTTACTCTAAATATATCCAGATGGTTTTGTTATTCTGTAATTTGTTGAGTTTTGGCTGAAGACTTTCTTAGATTTCCACCCCTCCCTTTCTCGTAGTGATTGATTTCCAAGTTAATGCTATGTTTTGAATTGTTGTTGGGGTTTTATTTTAGTTAATTAGAAAAGAACCAACAGTGATTCTTTTAGCTGTAGATAGCAGCTCTTAGAAACAGAGGCACAATTATTTAATTTGATTTGTACTCATTTCAGTAAGATAATAGCTAGAACATTGTAGATCATCACTAACAAAATATAAATATATTCATTAAGTAAATTATTTAAGTCAATTAAAGAAGTATAACAGTTACATTTTAGTAAACATTTGAATCTTCTGCTTAATCCAATAACGGTGGCTACCTGCTCCATGTCAGACTGGAGAAATGTTCAGTGTCGGCCTTTAGGAGATATATCATCTCAAAGGGGAAAGGGGAATGTTTCCTTACGATTAATATGTAACAGATTTTTTTCCCTTTTCTACCTTCTGTTTTTCAGAGATCTATCTTACAACCTGTTGGAGGATTTACCCAGTTTTTCAGTCTGCCAAAAGCTTCAGAAAATGTACGTCTATAGAGTCTCTAAGTCACCTAGCCAAAAATAAGAACCCAAACTCACATATCCAGGACTCATTGATTTGCTTGGGTCACTGGAGAGACATTTCATGTGTGTTCCCTTCTTACACACACAACATGACTGTATGAGATAGCTATAAAGTTTGGAAATACAGATAATACTATTTTACCATGCATTGTATGGTAAGTAAACTATTTATTATTTCCTTTTCCCTCCCTCCCCTGCCCCCCTGAACTTGATGTAATAATGAAGTCCGTTTGTTTGAGCTTTGGCATTTTGCTAAACTTACATATCCAATAAGTGCTTTGTGTTTTTTTAATATGGGGGACTTGAGTTTGTTGATATGTTTATTTCACAATAGTCATCTTTAGGGGAGGTGCCATATTTGTCATATTTGAGGTGCCACTGGTGCTACTTACACATGAAACATTTTAGAAGTCCTTTCTTAAAATTGCCACTTCCATAAAACATCAGCCTATTGCTTCATACTCATACTTTGGTTTTGATCAAAATAATATTAACCATCTATCCTTTCCCACTTAATTTTTCTCTGGAAGCCTTTGGAAAATTAAGTGAGAAAGAAATAAATAATCTATGTTTGAAAGGCAGATTTGAAACTCCTGAAGACCCTAAAATACAAGAAAGGCTCAGAAGGCAGAGACAGGAGAGGCATTCTCAAAGTATTAAATGAAGATGGCATTTGGGATATAGTTTTATGTTCACCCAAAAGAACTAGCTGCTTTGAAAGAGAGACAAAACAAACTTGTTTAAATGTATAAATTACAATGTTCTTTTTTAACCAAAAAAAAATTTTTAAGTCACTTGATAGTCAATTTCATGTGTTTCTTTGATTGAGGGCAGGTATTCCCTCTGTAAATGTTCTCAGAAGACTAGTCTTTGAAACCAGTGACTTTGAAATCAATCTTTGGACCTCTGTCATTTCAGAGACCTGCGACATAACGAAATCTATGAAATTAAGGTTGACACTTTCCAGCAGTTGCTTAGCCTCCGATCTCTGTGAGTATTGCCTCCCAGCACCTTCCCCATCATAGAGCACTTTCTTTCTTTCTTGGGTTTTTCTTTAATAATTTATTTTCCCTGTATATGCATATTGTGGGCATATATTAGCTATGAAAAGGCAAATATTTTGCTAGTCATCATTTCCAGAAATAAATTCAAAAGTTGTAAATTTGCAATCTGCTCTCTGCCAGTCAGCAGATCTGAAACTTTGGTAAAGAGGAAGGAGGCCGCTCTGTGAATAACTGACAAAATGTGTTTCTGTTTATGGCCTGGAATTGTCAGGGATTGTTTTGTATACAAAGATGAAATGACCACACAGTTCTTCCTGCCCATTTATTCTTTGGTAGTTAAACAGTTTTTCTTTCTTTTTTTTAAATTATATTTTTATTTTGCAATTGCAGTTGACATACATTATTATATTAGTTTCAAGTGTACACTCCAGTGAGTAGACATTATACAACTTACTAAGTGATTATCCTGATAAATGTCATACCCATCTGACACCATACATAGTTATTACAATATTATTGACTATATTCCCTATGCTGTACTTTACTCCCATGACTATTCTGTAACAAACAATTTGTACTTAATTCCTTCACCTTTTTCAACCACTCTCTCAACTGCCTGCCCATCGAGCAACTGTCAAAATGTTCTTGTATCTATGAATCTTTTTCTGTTCTGCTTATTCATTTATTTTGTTTTTTAGATTCAATTGTTGATAGACATTTATTGCCATTTTATTGTTCATATTCTTTATTGGTTTTTCTTCTTAAAAAAGACCCTTTAACATTTCATGTAATATTGGTTTGGTGGTGATGAACTCCTGTAGCTTTTTCCTGCCTGGAAAGCTCTTTATCTGTCCTTCGATTCTAAATGATAGCTTTGCTAGGTAGAGTAATCTTGGTTGTAGGTCCTTGCTTTTTTCATCACTTTGAATATTTCTTGCCACTCCCTTCTGGCCTGCAAAGTTTCTGTTGAGAAACCAGCTGACAGTATGGGTGCTCCCTTGTAGGTTACTGCTTTTCTCTTGCTGCTTTTAAGATTCTCTCTTTGTTTTTAACCTTTGGCATTTTAATTATGATGTGTCTTGTTGTGGGCCTCCTTTTTTATTTAAATAAATTTTTCTCTTTCTTTCTTTTTTTAATTCTTTATTGTTTGAAATATTACATATAGTATTACATATGTCTTCTTTTTCCTCCATTGAGCTCTCCTCAGCCACCCCCAACCCCCAGCACATGCCCTCACCCCCCTATTGTCTGTGTCCATTGGTTATGCTTATATGCATGCATACAAGTCCTTTGGTTGATCTCTTACCCACTCCCCTCCCCTGCCTTCCTCTGAAGTTTGACTGTCTGCTTGATGCTTCTCTGTCTCTGAATCTATTTATGTTCATCAGTTTATGTTGTTCATTATATCCCGGTGTGGGCCTCTTTGGGTTTATTTTATTTGGGACTTTACACTTCCTGGACTTGTATATCTAATTCATTCACCAAGTTGGGGAAGTTTTCTGCCATTATTTTTTCAAATAGGTATTCAAGTTCTTTCTCTCTCTATTCTCCTTCCAGCACTCTCATGATACAAATGTTGTTTTGTTTGAAGCTGTCCCAGAGGCTCCTATACTATCTTCACTTTTTAAATTCTTTTTTCTTTTTACTGTTCTGATTGGGTATTTTTTGCTTCTTTATATTTCAAATCACTGATTTGATTCTCAGTTTCATCTACACTGCTGTTGAGTGCCTATGAATTATTTTTCATTTTAGTTAGTGTATCCTTCATTTATCACTGATTCTTTTTTTATAGTTTCTTTTTTATAGTCCTTTTTATGCTGTTGAATTCTCCTAAATTCCTTGACGTTCTCACCAAGTTCCTTGAGCATCCTTATAACTGTGGTTTTGAATTCTGTATGTGGTAGTTTGCTTGCCTCCATTTCATTTAGTTCTTTTTTTTGGGGGGGGGGGGGATTGCTCTTTCATTTGGCACCTGTTTCTTTGTCTCCACATTTTGTCTGCTTTCCTGTGTCTGTTTCTGTTCATTGTGTAGAGCTGATACATCTCCTGGAATTGGTAGAGTGGTTTTGTGTAGTAGATGTCCTGTAGGGCCCAGTGGCACAGCCTCCCCCATCACCTGGGCTGGCCACTCAGGGTGCACACCTGTGTAGGCTGTGTGTACTGACCTGTTGTAGTTGAACCTTGATTGCTGTTGGAGTCACTGGGAGGGATTGACCCCAGGCTGATCAACTTCAAGGATCAGCAGCGACTACAGTGGATAAGCTGCTATACAGGAGTCTACCCTACAGAGCAAGGTAGAAGCTGAAAAGTAACATGATTCCATTTCTACTCAAGAAAGAATCTCTTGTTCATGGGGAGAGACCAAGATGGCGGCATAGGTAAACACCGGAGACTGCTGCCGCAAACAACCACTTCAAAAATACAACTAAAAGACGGAACGGACATCACCCAGAACCACAGGAAGGCTGGCTGAGGAGAGACTCTTCAACTAGAAGGAAAAACAACAGCACACCGAGGCTCAGAGGAGGCGCAGTGTGGAAAAAACTCAGGTGCGGAGGTGCGCGCGCAAAGCGGGCTGGTGGCTGAGAGCGCGGTTGTCGTTTTCGGTCAGGGGGGAGTCTCAGACTCTGAGCTCCAGATACGGGCGAATCGCTGGGGACTCGGACCCAAACGGGAGAAGCGGGAGTGTCTGGCATCAGTTGGAAGGCAGCTTTCCCTCCGAGGTTTGCAGCGGTTCCGGGGGTTCTGAGAAGCAGAGCCTCTGGGAACGGGACTGAGAGGGGCCATAACCGCTCCCTCCGCCCGCCCGCCCTGTTGAGCCCGCCCCGCCCAAGCCCTGCGCAGAGCCATTTGCCAGATCGCCTCAGGCAAAGGCTAGATTAGCACCTCCCCAGAGGACAGAAGTTTTCCGCGGCAGACACAGCTGATTCACACAGCCAGTCGGCCTGGTGGTCAAATCCCTCTAGTATTAACTACAACAATCAAGGCTCAACTAGAACAAGACTGCGCACAAAGACCACTAGGGGGTGCACCAAGAAAGCATAAAAAATGCGGAGACAAAAAAACATGACAGAAATGGAGGATATAGAGCTAAAAATCGCAATTTTGAGGGCTTGCAAAAATGTGCTAGAAGCTGTCAATAAACTTGAGGAGAGAGTCACGAAAACTAATGAGACCCTCGATGCTATGATAAAGAACCAACTAGAAATTAAGCATACACGGACTGAAATAAAGAATATTATACAGACACCCAATAGCAGACCAGAGGAGCGCAAGAATCAAGCCAAAGATTTGAAATGCGAAGAAGCAAAAAACACCCAACCGGAAAAGCAAAATGAAAAAAGAATCCGAAAATACGAAGATAGTGTAAGGAGCCTCTGGGACAGCTTCAAGCGTACAAACATCAGAATAATTGGGGTGCCAGAAGATGAGAGACAGCAAGATATTGAAAACCTATTTGAAGAAATAATGGCAGAAAACTTCCCCCACCTGGTGAAAGAAATGGACTTACAGGTCCAAGAAGCGCAGAGAACCCCAAACAAAAGGAATCCAAAGAGGACCACACCAAGACACATCATAATTAAAATGCCAAGAGCAAAAGACAAAGAGAGAATCTTAAAAGCAGCAAGAGAAAGAGACTCAATTACCTACAAGGGAATACCCATACGACTGTCAGCTGATTTCTCAACAGAAACTTGGCAGGCCAGAAGGGAATGGCAAGAAATATTCAAAGTGATGAATACCAAGAACCTACAACCAAGATTACTTTATCCAGCAAAGCTATCATTCAGAATTGAAGGTCAGATAAAGAGCTTCACAGATAAGGAAAAGCTAAAGGAGTTCATCACCACTAAACCAGTATTATACGAAATGCTGAAAGGTATCCTTTAAGAAGAGGAAGAAGAAAAAGGTAAAGATACAAATTGTGAACAACAAACATGCATCTATCAACAAGTGAATCTAAGAACCAAGTGAATAAATAATCTGATGTACAGAATGAACTGGTGATTATAATGAATCAGGGACATAGAAAGGGAATGGACTGACTATTCTTGGGGGGGAAAGGGAAATGGGAGATGCAGGAAGAGACTGGACAAAAATCGTGCACCTATGGATGAGGACAGTGGGTGGGGAGTGAGGGCAG
>NW_005371324.1:537850-546730 GCF_000412655.1 Myotis brandtii
GAAAAGAAAAGAAAAAAAAAAAAAGAAAGAATCTCTTTGAAGAATGAGATGAATGTGTAGAGACTAATGGTGGAAAGATAGTTTAGGATGATGATATGATAATCCAAGTGAATGATTCCATGGGCCTGTGGTAGAAGAGTAGATGAAATGGAACTCACAGAGTTTAGTGAGTGACTGGAGGTGAGGTCTAAGGGGCAGGAGGAATTCGGGGGACTCAGACACGCAGCCTTTAGAGTCTGTGTCACATTCTTTTGGCATCTTTGAGAGGCAGTTGGGTAGTGGAGTGCTAAATTGCATTGTATATAAATAGAGGAGAGTGTATTAAGTTGGTGCTTATATAGTATAAAGAAAAATCGCAAAACAGATATATAAAGAAGAACTTGGTGAGGGTTATTGTCTAAGCCATGAAATTGGAATGATTGACTTTTTTCCCGTTTTTACACTTTCATATACTCTCTGGTGAGATAATTATGTGACCCAATCTAACTCAACTTTAACAAAATAACCACTGTAATAAATTAAATCAGCTTTTGTTTGGGGATGGAGAGATACCTCTATTTTAATATATCTTTCCCCGGGGACCTTCAGAAGTGGACCCAATTTTCAGTTTCTTATCTTCCCTCTTTAGGTTTCCCAGGAGCCTTGGCATGGTTAGAATTCTAGCCTTGACTTGTGTCTTGTTAACTATGTGGCATTTTGAGCTCCAGAGTCTTTATCAGTAACTTGAGTGGAATGTAGAAATGAATGTGAAAGCTCAGGGAAAGCTGAAAATCACATGTGAACTATGCATTATTAGTATTTGGGGGGGGGGGTTGTCATCAGATTGGAAGCCATGGAAATAATAATAAGATCAGAAAGCTCTGGATATGGAAAGATAATGATGATATTCTATTAAAAGCTGATTGAGACCATAAAAACCTAAATTGTGATTTAGTTAGTTCGTTTGACATTTATTCATCCATTTACTTATTTAACAAATAATTACCGAATATCTTAAATGGGCATAGAGCTCTGCTGGATGCTGGGGGTTAGAGAGCAAATATGCACACAGTCTTTGTCCTTGTACAGTTTAGTGAGTGATAAAAAATAATCAAAGAATCAAACTAATAAGTGTAAATTCATAACTATGATAGATACTTTTAAGGAAAAGACTATTTTATTATAAAAGTACATAAGAAAGGATTGGAGTGTTTGACCTGTTGAACAAGATCAGGGTCAAGGAAGTGGTGGTTGCTGTTGGACTTGAAGTATAGGAATTAGCAAGATACATAGTAGAGGAAGTAAGAGTATTCCAGGCCAAATGATGACCATCTGCAAAAGTCCTAAGGCAGAGGAAGAATGACATGTTCAAAGACCTTAAAGAAGTCTAGAATATCCGGAAGGCAAGGCACAAAGAGAACGTGGGACATCAGATGAGGCTGAGAGACATGTAGGGTCCCGACAATGTGGCCATGGTAAAACTTCTGGCCTTCATCCCAAGGACAGTGGGGAAGACATTGAAGGGCAATGGTATAATAATGAGGATACTGTATCCCAGCGATCAGGTGATATTTGGGCAGAGTTGGTCTTCATCATGCTTCAGATCAGCAAGTTGAATCCTCTATTTTCTATCATTATGTTTACAGAAAAGACTAACTTAATGTAAACTGTTCAATACAAAGAAGAATTTGTAAGTTTATGCCTAGAAGTGCATTAACAAAATGGCACTGTATATCATTTCAGGTAGCGTTTTAAAAAATCATCAGACTATGTCCTTTTACTCAGTCAACAATGGTGGCTATTTTGCAGAAGTCATTAGGATAAAAACGAGCCAAATTTGGCTTTGAGTTACACCCACTAAATATTCATTTAAAAAATATATTGGTAAATCGAAGCAATTAAATTCCTACTTCAATTGAGAAGATAAATTTCAGTAAAATCCTAAAAGAACAAAAGAGAAAGCCTTATAGGTAGCTGGAGAATATGTTTTGTGCAGTAGGGCCAGGAAAAGCAAAGGCCTGAGGTAGGAGTAGGCACAGGTGTTTAAGGAGCAGCAAAAAGGCCAGTGTGGCTGGAGCAGAGTATGTGAGCAGAAAACTGGCAGGAAATGTAGGAAGAAAGATAAGTGGGAAAGATGTAACAAGCCTCCTAGGATATCGTGAGGAATTTGACATTGACTCTGAGATAAGAGAACAACAGAGGGTTTTGGACAGAGAAATAATATCATCTGACTTTTATTTTAATAGGCTCCCTCTGGCAGCTGTGTTGAAAATAGACTGAAGAGAGACAAGGTTGAAAGCAGAGAGATAGTTAGGAGGCCATTGCAATGGTCTGGGCAGAGAATGAGCAGGACCTGGGCCATGGTAGAAGCAGTGAAGAAGGTGAGAAATGGCCTCAGGCTTTGCTGACGAATTGAATGAATCAAGGATGCCTTCATGGTTTTTGTTCTGAAAACTAGAAGCATATAATGACTTTCTGAAAGAGGGAAGACTGTTGGAGAGAAATCTCAATTTTGAACATGTTGAGTTTGAAATGTCTGCTAGTATCCACTGTGGAAAACTTTTTAAAAACTAAATATTGCCTGTCTGTCTTAACAACAACAACAAAAAAAAGTGATTGCTATACTGTTAACAAAGAGTCGGCCTCTTTCCTTGGTCTTAGCAAAGATTCTGACCATGCAGTCAGATTAAGTCATTCTCCTACTCAAAACTATCTGATGGCTTTCCACTGAATTTAGAATAAAATCTAATTCCTTGCCACAATCTCCAAGACCCTTCCATGCATCTTACCTGCCCAACTTACCTGGTAACACCCTCCTCTTCGTTCATTATACTTCTATAGGGGCCTTATTTCTGTGTCTTGCACATGCCAAGATCATTTTGGTCTTAGGGACTTGCTGTTTGCTGTTGCCTCTTTCTGGAGTACTCTCCCCACTTTGTTTCTTGTGTACCAGAGACTGGGTGTGATCATTCAGATTGCAGTCCGGGTGTTATCCCCTCAGAAAGTTCTTTTGTGCCCTAGCTGGTTTGGCTCAGGGGATAGAGCATTGGCCTGTGGACTAAAGGGTCCCAAGTTCAATTCCAGTCAAGGGCACATGCCTGGGTTGCGGGCTTGGTCCCCAGTAGGGGGCATACAGGAGGCAGCCAATCAATGATTCTCTTTCATCATTGATGTTTCTATCTCTCTCTCCCTCTCCCTTCATCTCTGAAATCAATAAAATAGATATTTTTTTATAAAAAAGAAAGTTCTTTTGTAATTGTTATCATTATCTTCATAGTCCTCTCATCATCTGAAATCATTCATTCATTTATTTACACATTCACTTATTGTCTCCCTGCTCCCTCCCCAACAAGGTATCTTATCTGACCAGTTTGTCATTGTATTCTCAGCATTTAATACAGTGTCTGGCACACTTTAGGCACTTAGTAAATATTTGTTAAATAATTGAATAGAGGTAGGAGGAAAAGGGTGAGCTGAGAAGGAAAACCCTATTCTGTCTTATAATCAAATACTAGGGGCCTGGTGCACAGGATTTGTGCACTGGTGGGGGGCATGGACCAGTCTGCTGTGGGACCAGCCTACTGTGGAAGTATCGCTCATCCCGGTCAGCCGAGTGGCTGTAGACCCGCTCTCTGAGCAGCTGCTCACTGGTCCAGCATCTTCCGTGGAGCCGGAGCACTTACCTCGCCAGGGGACCTGGTTGGGGCCGGGCCCAGAGACAATAGCACTGAGAGGCAGTGGAGTAGGCCTCAGTCCCACGGCGGCCACAAACCCGCCTCCCAGCCTCCAGGGTCAGCTCTGAGAGCCTAGCAGCAGCTCTGCGCAGCCTGTGGGCGTCTAGAGGAGGCAGCAGGGAGCAAGAAGGAGGAGCCTGGGGCAAGGAGGCAACATTCGCAGCCTGAGTTCCTGCACATTGGCCCAGGGCTCGCAGCAGGAGCAGCCACTCATCCTGGTCAGCCCAGTGGCGCTCCCACTGTGATGGTGCACTGACCACCAGGAGGCAGCTCCTGCGTTGAGCATCTGCCCCCTGGTGGTCAGTGCAAGTCACAGCAACTGGTCAAATGGTCATTCTGGTCGTTCCGCCGTTCGGTTGCTGGGCTTTTATTATATAGGATGTCGTTATGTTGGCTATAATTTTGCCTCTGTTGACGAATGCATTTTATGTTGTAGACCTTACAGATTTCAAAGTATTTCATGTAGGATTTTGTATCAATTTTGTATTGATACGCAGACCATCCCCATTTTTCATATGAACATGATGCTCATAGAGACCAGATAACTTCCTTGTGCTTACTCTGCTTTCAAGTGACAGTCTGACCTGACCTTGCATCCATATCTCCTGACTTTGAATCTGGTAGTTAGTTCTCTGTGATACCACAGGCACTGATAATTTTTCACAAAGAAGCATGTAATCAAAGGGGTCAGATAAAATTAAAAGTGGTCTCAAGTTTTGCTGACTGTGTCTTTGTCCATTTTTAGAACCAATATCAGGTTTGTTAATATCTTCTGTCTCTTGTATCTATATATATAAAAGCCTAAGCAACCACCCAACCGTTTGACCATCCAACCGGTAGCTATGATGCGCAATGACCACCAGGGAGCAGATGCTCAACGCAGGAGCTGCCGAGAGACAGCAACTTTGCAGAGTGCCCTCTCACGCTCCGGGACCCCTCAGGGGATGTCGGACTGCTGGTTTTGGCCCAATCCCCAGAGGCCAGGCTGAGGGATCCCACCTGCCAGAGGGACCCCAACCCCACTTTCTCCAGAGACACCCTTCAGCCCCAGTGCTGTCCCAGGTGCAGCTGGCCAGGGAGGGACAAAGGTTGGCTCCAGGGAGTGTCTGGCCCATCCCACCCAGTCCCGCTCTGCTGGCCACCTTCTAATTAATTTTCTTTCAATGTGCATGAATCCGTGCACTGAGCCTCTAGTGTTTAAATAATTTTCTTTATTTTAAATACATATTCCTCAGACTGACTACTGGCAATGTAAATAGGAATAAAAGAAATCTCCCAGAGAATATGCTCATTTTAAAAATGTTACCTAGTTTGACAGTCTCTGGGGGCTTTATAATCTCTGAGAAGCCTGAATTAATGTTAGTTGCAATATGTTCACAAACCACAGTTACTTTACAAACAGCATTCAGAGCAAGGTGAGGGATTGTGAGCCATTTCCACCTGAGATCCGGCAGAGCTACACAGAGGAGGACCCCCCACACACTGGCTCTTTCTGCAAGTCTGCTCCCTCTCAATCTACCCATGGGCAAAAATAGTGCACAGTGCCCTAACCGGTTTGGCTCAGTGGATAGAGCATCGGCCTGCGGACTGAAGGGTCCCGGGTTCGATTCCGGTCAAGGGCATGTACCTTGGTTGTGGGCACATCCCCAGTGGGGGGTGTGCAGGAGGCAGCTGATCGATGTTTCTCTCTCATCGATGTTTCTAACTCTCTATCCCTCTCCCTTCCTCTCTGTAAAAAATCAATAAAATATATTTTTAAAAAAATAGTGCACAGTTATCATAGGTACTGCTTCAAGGGGGTGGGAGAAGGGTGCTCCTCCCAGGCATTCAAGACTTCCCAGAAGCCTTAACTAATATAACATTGTAAGTCAACTGTAATTGAAAAATAAAAAATTATTAAAAAAAAAAAAACTTCCCAGAAGCCTTAAAATTGACATTTTACTTTAGAATTCTTTGCTTTTACTTAGTCACTTCCACAAACATTCTACTCAAAACTGTGTGTGTGCTGGCGGGGGGAGGATTTGAGGTGTTCAGAGATGCAAAATCTAGCCTTTGGTCCTAGCAGTGTACAGTGTAGCAGGAGGTGTGAAACTTACTCTCAAATAACTATAATGTAAATTAGAATTTGGAATAGGTGTAGCCTAGAATGTATGGTTAACAGCTGGCTCCTTGGAGTCAGAGTTAGAGTTTGGGCATGACTCTACTGCTTATTAGTTGTTTTAGACAAGATACTTAACTTCCCTAAGACTTGGTTTCCTCCTCTGTAACATCAGGATGGTGCTACCTGTAAGTATTATTACACATAATTGCACTCATGATATAATTATGTAAATAGAGTAACATAATTTTTGGTATATAGTAATTGATCAATAAATGTTTGTCACTTCTTAATAAGTGACTGCGTTTTACATTGAGGCAATACCATTTGTAAAATCATGACGTGGAGAAAGTTCAGGATGTATGGGGAAGGGGCCAGTCTCATTTTGTCCAGAGTCTGGGATCTGTGTGGAGAAGTCTTGAAACATAAGAGATAAATCTGAAAGGGTCAAGTAAGCTGAAGCTTGAAGAGTTTGAGTGGTAAACCAAGGAATCGATATTTAAATCAACCTGTACCAGTATGCACAGGTAGTGAGGGATGGTGCGCTGTTTAAAAAGGGAGCTCTTGAGCCAAACACCCCAGCCTCGCTGTTGACTGCTGCACAACACTGGGCAGATTACATAATGTCTCTGCCTCAGCTTCCTCATGTGTAATAATATAACCAACATCATGGGCTTATTGTGAGTATTAAGAGATATTACATGTTCATTTTTAGCTGAGAGCCTGGCAAAACATTACATAAATGGGAGTTATTATTATTACTATCATTACAGAACTGAGTAGTTAATTAGCCCACAAGCAAAGGACAGTTTTTTCAGTGTAATTGTACAATTAAAATAAGCATGACAGTAAATTTCAAGTAAGAGAGCCATTAAAAGTGACATTTTAAGCCTCTTCTCCAACCCCCAAAGATTTAGTCTTTCTCCAAGTTTCCTAATCACTTATGCAGCCAGCTCTGGCTGGAGGTGACTTTAAGACTTTCTATATAAAGTGGCCTGTGCAGGTGCAATTTACATATGCAGACATGCCATTGGTGGCTGGTAGTTTGTGATATATCAATATAGTGTATGTAGTAAATCTGTTCCTGAAAGATTGGCTTTACATTACTTTATATAAATTGAGTGTTTTAAGCAAAAAAGAAAAGTGTTTCTTCAGAGAAATGCTGTCATTTTTTTTAAAATGTAAAAAAGACCACCATCCCATTTATCGTCATATCCAACTGCTCATTAATTTGGGCGGGCAAAAGCTGCATAAATTCTGTCTGCGAAATAGCACGAAAGAGAGGGCTATCAAAAGGCAAATCAGAGTTCATCTTGGGATTATTTTTTCTTTTCTGCTTTTTCAGAAAATCTACAAATATTTCAACCTGCCATTATGCATTTTCTGCAGGTGCAAACATTGGACGAGTAGTCAATAGGAATGTCACTTCCCTAGAAAAACTCAGAGCCAAAGTGTTCACCTTTGATTAGCACAGGCGAGGGTGACAGGTGGCATCTTGCAGTCTCATAGGTGACTTTTTCTCTCAAAAGGGTCCAACCAGATCACAAAGACTCATCCCACTGAGTTCTTTGGATTTCAGGGAGAAAATGAGTCTCATGTCAGAAAACCTTAGTGGAACATTTTGCTGGAAGAGATGCTCTAGAATATCCTGCTGCGTTAGGCACGTCTGCACAGAGACCGAGCATCAGGGAGGTTCCATCCATCTCTCACTCTCTCTGATGCAGCGGTTAGAGCGTGGCTATCACAGCCTAAAGCGGGTTCTTTCTTCTCATCTTGGTTTTTTTGTTTTGTTTTGTTTTGTTTTTTTAATCTTTATTGTTCAGATTATTACAGTTGTTCTTCTTTTTTCCCCCCATAGCTCCCCTCCACCTGGTTCCTACCCCCCCCCTCTGCCCTTACCCTCCCCCCCACCACCACTGTCCTCATCCATAGGTGTACGATTTTTGTCTTGTCTTGTTTTTTCTCTTCCTCTCTCTCTCTCTGTTTTTCCCCTCGCTCTCTTTTCCTTCCTCACTATGAGTTGATGTTTCTATTAGGAGCTCATTTGGTCAGTGACCAATAGGAACTCACTAGGTTGTTTCTATGACCTATTATTTAAAGCCAGACCTGCTTGGAGCAATTGCTGATTCTCTTGATAAAGAGGGTGGAGTTGAGGGTATTATAATTCAGATAGATGTATCCATTTGGGAAGGGATCACCAGCTACATTCAGGGAAGTTTCTGCTTGAAGATCCATGGTCATGTCACCAAGTCCCTTTTTATTGTCATTTTATCCCAAGCCAGCATGTTTCCTCCTCCCACCCCACCACTTGCAGGTAGATCCATATCTACCAATATTACATACTTGTGTAATATAGAATTTTATGTTATGGGTAGATATCCCATATATCCATTTTCTTCTAGGCATGTAATATTGGAATCTGGTTATCAGTAAATATTCTTATTATGATAATCCTCAAACATACGTAAAAATAGTGAGGGTAGTATAAAAACACCCTATCAGAGACTGTGATAGTCCATGTATTATTGCATCTTCATGAGCCCTGGAATTGTGAGGAGCACAAAACAGGTACTTTATACAAGTTTGTTCATCAAGATGATTGCCTATGCAGCAAATGTATTTCCTCCTTCAGAAATAAGAAACAACTTTGTATAATTTCACTGTTTGGAACCCCTCTTTCCTCCTCACCCCCCCCCTTTTTTTATTCAAAAGTGAACTTGTTGCACACCTGTGGCTACAGAAATAACAATCGTGGTTTTTTTTAAGAGAACTGTTTGAGCATTTTTTGTAGTTTTCTAAAAATGTTATAGTTGGGTAGTGAGGGACTTACAACAAGATTTTCCTCTACTAAAAACGTGTCTTTTTAAAAAATCTTTATTGTTGAAAGTATTACACATGTCCCCTTTTTTTCCCCCATTGACCCCTTCTAGCCCGCTCCTGCCCCCAGCCCCAGGCCTATGTCTGTGTCCATGGGTTATGCATATATGCATACAAGTCCTTTAAAAGTGTGTCTTTTATTACAATTTGAGATCATGGCTGTTTGAAAGTATTTGACCCTAGAGATTAAAT
>NW_005371324.1:546758-560879 GCF_000412655.1 Myotis brandtii
GTGTGGGGGGGGGGCATGGGGGGGGGAGGAGGGAAAATACATACATCAAAACCAAATTAAATGCTAATGAAACTGGGAAGCATGTTTTATATTTACAACTTAAAAAAACAACAGCTTTTTCATATGAAAGTTTCTGGGGTCTTTTCAGGAATTAAAAAGGAGGGTGGTTGTTATCTGCTGTGCTTTTACTAAATCACATCACATTATCACCACACCATCACATTGTCACCATCACATGGGACTTGGGAAAGGAGGAGGCAGCCAATTATGGGCATCTCTGGGGTAACAAGCTATTGTCTCCTGACCTGTGTGTGCATCTAAGGCCTGGGAAGGTCTCTGGAGAAAACCAGTCTGGTTGGTGATCACCTATCCTAACACTCACTACGTTATCTGGAAACCACTTTCCTTGAGATTGAGCGTACACTGGCAACCAACCAGATTGTACTGACTCTTTTAATGTACTGACTCTTGCCCCAACAAGTTTCTGAAAGTGAGTGAAGGGGCCAAATCACCCTTAACTTTGAGGGAAAACGTAGTACCTAGCTCTCAGAGTTCAATTCTAAATCACTTCATTTTGCTTCAGACCATCGAGGGTTATGTAAAACTACCAACATTTACCACGATTTTGAGCAAATAGAGTCGCTACAGAATGTCAGACTCTTTAACAAATGATAAAATGGAGACCTGCATAAATCAGTGACTAGGTTAAGGTCACCCAGATACTTACCGGCAGAAGTAGATCTCTAGAAGCCGTTTCCTGCCTTGTACACCACCATGCAGGGAGATACTACCACAAATGCCAGGCCAGTGTGCATCCATTCTTTTACTCCCACAAATTGTAGTGGGGTGCTTTCAAGCCTTCATTGGATAAAGTGGCCTTTATGTTGCTGTTATCAGGGTTTTCATCCAGATGGTTCAAATCTAGATGCCTCCTTTCTTAAACTCCACTTGGATTCTTCACTGATCAGGAATTGTCTATGGACATAGGTCCAACATCATTTGGACAAAAAAAGAAAAAGTACAACGACAGTTCTTTGCAGGGATACTAACATCACAGTCTATGTTCTATTCCTACTACTTATAGTCTAAAACCAAAGAAACTCTTTAATTGCTCTAAACAATTGACTTCCTTGGGCCTCTTTTCTTTTGCTCTTTCTTTCTTTTTTCATTTGAAAGAAACACAAATGATCAATGAGATTGCAAAGTCTGGTATTCACAGAAAAATTATCATGACATCTGTTTGAGGTAAACCTGTTTAAGGTTCTGCAAACAGAATCATCCATAGGTTAGCCTTTAGGGACAGAAAAGAAATTGACATCCCCAAGTTCATTATTTCCTGTGCTGCATTTGGAAGAACCATATCAGGAAAGGCTAGAAGCTGAGATCTCCAAAAAGTCCCCAGGGAGTCTTTTAATAGTGATGGGCTGTCTGCTTGATTTCCCCTGGGGATAGACGAAGAGGAGTGCCTTCTTAGCAGCACTACAAAGGCAACATGAAGTCCTGTGAAGTCTAAAGACCAAAATGAGAAGTTATGGGGTCACTCATCACATTGCTAGAGGACAATCATTGTTCATTAGAAATGCCAGTGTTATAATACTATTGCATGTGACAAATAGGAGCCATCAGTGGAATTATATGTTAGCTAAAATAGAGGCTCAGATAATAGATGTGATGAACATCTTCCATGCAGAACTTAAGAAGGTGTTTGTGATACCTTAAAATCTCTACGTGATTAATACTCTTTTTGAGTAGGCAGTAGTGAGGAAGCAGAATATGCAAGGTGGACAATGTGGCAATAAATTTTTCATTTTGTAAAGTAATATGTAGATCATAATCATTAAGATTTGGGGAGGGGGCTCTCATTTATTATTCTATTTTATAACAAACTAAAGACCCAGTGCACGAAATTCGTGCACTTGGTGGTGGTAGGGTCCCTCAGCCCGCCCTGCGACCTCTCACAGTCCAGGAGCCCTCAGGGGATATCCGACTGATGGCTTAGGCCTGCTCCCCATGGGACATCCTTATTGCTTCCACGGAGGCGGGAGAGGCTCCCGCCACTGCCTATGTGCTCGCCTGCTGTGAGCCTGGGCTCAGGGCTTCTGGCTGAGCGGCACTCCCCCTGTGGGAGCACACTGACCTGCGGTGAGCGTCTGCCCCCTGGTGGTCAGTGTGCATCATAGTGACCGGTTGTTCCACCGTTCGGTCCATTTGCGTGTTAGGGTTTTGTTATATTGGATGGCCAATTTCAGCTAACAATCCAGGCTTTCTATTGAATTGTAAATTCTTAGAGGGCAAGGGTGTGTGCATTATTCACCCTGATATCCACTAAAGTATAGTGTTGAACAATCAAATTCAAGGAATTGTTTTTAAAATACTCCTGCCACCACCACAATAGAGGGGCCTCAATTTCCTAGAACTATAAGAAAAAGCTTTTTATAAGCATTCATGATTCATGAGACTAATCACTTTTTATCTGCAAGGCAGGACCAATTCATTTGAGTATTCCCATAGCTAGGGAACCACAAAGACAAACATTTATTTCAAGTTTGCAAATCCTAAACTAATTTCAAACAACCATTTCTCTTCTTTTTACGCCATGGAATAATCTGCAGAGGTTTAGGCAGATTTTTTTGGTTAGACTTCTGGAAGGCTTCATGATGTGGTGTTTGCAACCAACTTCATCTGGGATGTCACAGCATCATTTATCAGCCCCCCACGCTCACAGCGCTCCATAAGACCTAGATTGCATGAAGCTGTTTAGATCACACCTCATTCCTCCCTGAAAACTTTAGGTGAACCCTAGAAGAAGTTGCTAAGCATATCATTATGAGAATAGTCAATAGATGAGCAGGTTAGGCATGAACATAGATGCTGCCTCATCAGCATCAAATTGAGATGCTCTTCTAAACAAATGGTGTATCCTATTTCCTTTTCTACAGTCCCTGCAGGATTTCAATGTCATTTTTCTGTTATTTTATTTTTTCAATGCCATTCTAAAATGTAGAGTACTCTGAGACAACTTATAGAACCAGTACCTTGGTGCAAAGATGTGTCCATTTGTAATGATTCCCCTCCATTCACCCTACACCTGTCTATTTGCATTGTGTTCAAATAAGTGACTGAAAAAATGAGTATTTCTATTTGTTTGGATTCATCCTTTATTCCTTCCCTTGAAGAGAAAGATATGTTTTCTTAGCATGTATAGTGTAACATACTTTGCACTCAGTGGTTCTCAATAAATATATGATGTTGGCTGAGTAGGGGATGGTGATGATACTCTGAGTTGCTTTCTTTCAAGGCAAGACCTTGGGCTCTTTGCCAATCAAACAGAACACATAGGTATTCTGTCAAAAGCCAGAGAAAAACCCTGCAATCAAAAATCCACTTATTTTGAAATGCCAAACATTTTCTTGATAGTACCTTAGTCCCTATTTAGGATGCCTTGCCCAGAGTAATTTAGTGGTTCAACTATGTTCTATTATGTCATAATGTTCAATGCTATATTGTCAAGGTGATGAGTCAGAGGGGCAGGAATATATAAATATATCCCCAGGGATTTTGCATTCCATCTTTCAAGCCAGCATGAAGTGATAGGCATCTCTTAAGACAACTAGTTAAAAGGCTGAGAATGCTCTATGCATTGATGTCAACAAGGTGTCAAAATCCTCTATTATGACTGTATTACTGTCGATCTCTCCCTTTATATTCATCAAGTTTTGCTTTATATATTTAGGTACATCTATGTTGTGTGTGTAAATGTTTACAAGGGTTATATCAACCTTCCTAATGCCGCAACCCTTTAATACAGTTCCTCATGTTGTGGTGACCCCCAATTTCATTGTTACAAATGGAACATAATTAAAGCATAGTGATTAATCACAAAAACAATATGTAATTATATATGTGTTTTCCGATGGTCTTAGGCTACCCCTGTGAAAGGGTCTTTCGACCCCCAAAGGGGTCGAGACCCACAGGTTGAGAACTGCTGGGTTATATCCTTTTATTGAATTGATCCCTTTATCACTTAAAAATGTCTGTCTTTGTCTCTTACAGTCTTTGTTTTAAAGTTTATTGTGTCTTATATAAGTATTGCTATCCCAGCTTTTCTTTTCATTTCCAATGCATGAAATTTCCATCTCTTTATCTTCCATCTGTCTTTTTTCTGAGATGGGTCTTTTGTAGACAGCATACATATGGGTCTTGTTTTCTCATCCATTCAGTTACTCTGTGTCTTTTTAATGGAACATTTAATCCTTCACATTTAAAGTGATTATTAATAAATACATTCTTATTATCATTTTATTCTTTATAATTATGTTTTTCTTTTTTCTTTCTGTTAAAGCGGTCTCTAACATTTCGTATATACTGGTTTGATGGTAATGAAGTCCTTTAGTGTTTTACTTTCTGGGAAGCTCTTTATTTCTCCTCCAATCTATACTAATAAAAGCATAATATGCTAATTAGACCGGACAGCCAAACGACCTTCTGGACGTCATTCCAGACAAAGCCGTGGTGGCGGGGGTGAGGCAAAGGTGGTTAGGGGCAATCAGGCAGGCAGGGGAGCGGTTAGGGCAGGGGTGGGCAAACTTTTTGACTCAAGGGCCACAATGGGTTCTTAAACTGGACCAGAGGGCCGGAACAAAAGCATGGATGGAGTGTTTGTGTGAACTAATATAAATTCAAAGTAAACATCATTACATAAAAGGGTACGGTCTTTTTTTTTTTTTTTTAGTTTTATTCATTTCAAACGGGCTGGATCCAGCCCGCGGGCCATAGTTTGCCCACAGCTGGGTTAGGGGGTGATCAGGCCAGCAGGGGAGTGGTTAAGGGCATCAGGCTGGCAGGCAGAGGCAGTTAGGGGTGATCCCCATTTTTTTTAAATTCCTTTTCCTTTTTGCTGCTCTGATTACTTTCTGCTACCTTGTCTTCCAAATCACTGATTTGATCCTCTGATTCATCTAACCTACTATTAATCTTTTCTATTGTATTCTTCATTTCAGATATTTTATTCTTCATTTCTGACTGCTTCTGTTTTATGGTTTCTTGTCCCTTTTAATGCTTACTGTCTCTTTGTTTAAGTTTTCACTATATTCACTCATTCTTCCACTAAGTTCCCTGAACATCCTTATAACCATTGTTTTAAACTATGTATCTGGTAGATTGCTTTCCTCCATTTCATTTCATTCTTTTTCTGGGGATTTCTCCTGTTCTTTCACATGAGGCATGTTTCTTTGTCTTCAAACTTTGGCTGCCTCTCTGTATTTGTTTCTGTGTATTAGGTAGATCTTCTATGTCTCCCAGTCTTGATATGGTGGTCTTATGTAATAGGGGTCTTGGGAGGCTCAGTGGCACAATCTCCCTGAATTAGGTGCTCCAGGAATGGCCCTTGTATGGATTATGTGAGCCCTCTTATTGTACTTAAGTCTTCATTGTTTTTGCCCCATTCAAGGGTGGGACCAACCCTCAGGCTAGCTATGAGGATTGATCCTAACTACAGGGGCTGACCCCAGGAAGTAGAATTTGCTCCATCAGGGTCTTGTGCCTGCCAAGATCTCGCTGTGGGTGTGCCACTTGTGGAGCTAATTCGGTCATGCTCTGATATGGTCTGAAGCCCACCACTAGGTGTATTGGTTCTAGGGCCTCTTACAAAGGATTCTGGTGTAGGTCAATGTCAGGTGCCGCTTGTAAAGAGCCCTGAGCTACCTATTTGGAGCTACAGAGTGACCCACTGTTAGTGGCTGCCTCTACTGGGCTTGGGTACAAATGGGAGGGGCCAAAGTACACACCACGGCCAGTTTCTAGCAGCACCAAGCCAGGGGCAGGTCATCAAAAGGCCCATGAAACCCTAAAATCTGTCTCCATCTATTAGGTTTAATCACTGAAAGGGCCTCTGGCGGTATGTGAGTTGCATGAGGTGGGTTCTCAGTGAGTCACCAGGTAGGAGCGAGTGGTATTCACCAGGTTGATGCAGATTCAAACTTGGCACCAGTGCTGGGTCTGAGGCCACTCAGAAAAAGTTTCAAAGTATACCAAGTCTAGCTGCCACCCACCAGGGGTTTGCAGACCTTTGTGGTAGGGTAGGGTCTCAGGGAGTTGTCAGGGTGAGGCCAGCAGGATCATTAGGTTAAAACAGACCAATATTTGGTCGTGTCAAGGGAGGTCTCTGCACAGAAATGGTGGTGCCAGCGCGCAAGAGAAAAATGACCCTTGTCTCTGCCACCCCTGAGCCTGCCCCGACTTCCTCGAGAGCCTTCTAAAAAAGGCTGCACCATGGGCCCAGGATGGCATCATCCAGCTGACTCCTCCACAGCCCAGGCCCACAGTGAGCTGGAAGGATGAGGCTAGTGGATCTCGCATGGGGGGAAAATGATCCTCAACCTAGAGCAGTGATGGCGAACCTTTTGAGCTCGGCGTGTCAGCATTTTGAAAAACCCTAACTTAACTCTGGTGCCGTGTCACATATAGAAATTTTTTGATATTTGCAACCACAGTAAAACAAATACTTATATTTTTGATATTTATTTTATATATTTAAATGCCATTTAACAAAGAAAAATCAACCAAAAAAATGAGTTTGTGTGTAACTTCTGACACACGTGTCATAGGTTCACCATCATTGCCCTAGAGTCACAAACTTAGTCTTTTCCTGTTTGTCTCTGACACCCTGAGTCCACCAGACCTCCTAAGAGACCTCCAAGAAAGTCTGCACCATGAGTCCAGGCTGGCAGCAGCCAGCAGACTCCTTCTCAGGGAGAGAGCTTGGAACTGCAAGGTCACAGGGAGTCAGGAGGGGTTAGGGCATTCCCTTAGTGCGTTCCCTAAGGCTTAGGCTGATGCTGTATGGAGAGGAGTGCTCGACCCAGGAAAGATGGTGTCAGTGTGTGGTGAGGATGAGGACTCAACTAAAGGGACCAGAGCAGCTGTACCTTTAGCCTTCTTCCTGAAGCTACAAACCTTCTGAGTCACCTTCCCTCTGCCAGAGCCCATGGTGAGTGGCTGCAAATGAGACTTTGTGCACTGGTCCTTTAAGAGGGCCCCTGGTTTTCTAGCAGATTCTTGTCTCTTCCAGATTTTCACAGCCACATAGTATATAGGCTCCTCTTTCCAGCTCTGGTGCTCCAGGCTGGGGAGACAGCCGCCACCAGTGGCAGTGGGGCCAGCCCTTTTCATGTCTCTCTCCTCCCTACCGGTCTCAATGTGGATTCTTCTGTAAATCCTTGGTTATAAGACGTCTGTTCAGCTAGACTTCAGTTGGTTATGCAGGTTGATTGTTCTATAATTTAGTTGTAATTTCAGTTTGGTCCTGGGAGGAGGTGCCATCTTGGATCTCTGATAACTTTCAATTTATTCAAATGTCTACACTTTTGTTACCTTTTTAGTTAGGCATTTAAAAAAATACAAAATTCAAGTTCATTGCTCCTCTTTTTAAATATGGATGTTCTTTATAGATATAGATATAGATATAGATATAGATATAGATATAGATATAGATATAGATATAGATATAGATATAGATATAGATATAGATATAGATATAGATATAGATATAGATATATAGATATATACACACATGTCTGTGGAGGGGAGGAGTGAGGGAATTTTATTTCTCCATAAATTATAGATTTTCTTTGTTATCAAAGGATTTTATTTCCAGCATATGCAGGCCCTCTTTTATTCATTCCCCAGCTAAGAATTTAAATGTCTGTCTTCTTTACTGGGAATTTTTTTTTGAAAGAATCTCTGTTTCTCTTAAGGCCTGGAATACACGGGCAATGTAGACAAATTCTTGTTGAATTTCATTACATACCCAGGGGCATTTTTTAACTTAAAATGTACCTGCTTGTCAAAGGAAGCACCTTTGTGTCTTCCTACTCTCCTACCCCCACTAATCTTAGAAATGCCCTAATAAAATTTGCAACCATGTTAAAGTCAACTTTTTTGCAAGAAGAGAGTGAAAAACTGAAATATCCACCTGAATAATTTTTCTTGATTAATTTAAACAAGGTTGCTTTAAAGTTCTCTCTTTAATCATTTTATACTATTAATATCTTTATCTGAAGGATGATTTTATAAGTTAATTATTCCTATCCTGAATGAAAATTAATTTTTGTTAGAATAAGTATACATGGTAAAACTTCACAAGGTCATCTTTTTTTTTTATGTAATCCTCTCACTTTTTCTTTTAAATAGGAATTTAGCTTGGAACAAAATTGCCATTGTTCACCCCAGTGCATTTTCTACTTTGCCATCTCTAAGAAAGCTGTGAGTATTTTATTACTTGTTTATGGCTGGTCTCTTCATAATCAGGGGCCGTCTAACCCTGCAGTGCACAGATTGCCCACCCTCAGTGTTTCCCACACTAGAGCTGTATCAGACCAGAGAGGAGCCCCCTACCCCTCCGAGGCCATGTGGGCCATTATGTGCAGAACTGAAGATCTGGGTGACAGCTGTTCTCATTACTGAGGTGAAATTTTCCATTTTTGCTGAGTGATCAGGAGGAATGGAATAGCTATCAACTCAGTTCTAAAGGGCTTTGGTTTTATAGTTGGCCATCTTGACTAATAAAAAACCTTTGTCTCTTTTTCTCCCTCCCACCCCCCTTTCCGACTCTTGCTCTTTCCTCCTTCCGTCTCCCTTCTCTAATAGAGAAAGAAGGAATTGGTCAGACAGAAGTTAAGAGGAGAAGGAGGAAAATACATACCCAACAACATTGTCCCCCTCATCCCTAACTTAATCCCGTCAGCATCACTTTTCAAATTAGATGCAGCACCTGCCACTTCATCTGGTATATCCCCCCCTTTAGCAAACCTCAGCTGAATATAGAAATTCCAATTTGGATGTGATTAAAACATTCCCCCCTGCAACTTTGACTGTAAAAAGTAACCAAAGTGGTTAATTTTACCATTACAAGTGAGAACCCTTCTTAGAAGTTTTTATGGAACAGTGTAATAACCTTTAGGTTGCTTTTTGACGTAAACGTTTTATGTATATCCCCCTCTTTAGCACACCTAATCTGAATATAGAAATTCCAATTTGGATGTGATTAAAACATTCCCCCCTGCAACTTTGACTGTAAAAAGTAACCAAAGTGGTTAATTTTACCATTACAAGTGAGAACCCTTCTTAGAAGTTTTTATGGAACAGTGTAATAACCTTTAGGTTGCTTTTTGACGTAAACGTTTTATGCTAACACGGACTAAAAGCCCATTGTTGTTTGATGTTTTGCAGGGACCTATCGTCCAATCGCCTGTCGTCTTTTCCTGTAACTGGGTTACATGGTTTAACTCACTTAAAATTAACAGGAAATCATGCCTTACAGAGCTTGATATCATCTGAAAACTTTCCAGAACTCAAGTGAGTTTGTCATTAAAACTAATAAGATACATTTGTGGTCATGTGAAATAACAGGCGTGTTACAGTGGTTTTCAAAATTTATGAGGTCATGGGACACTATTGAGTTGCATTTCATGCCCTCCAGGCCCTACCCCTGGGGCACTGTCAGGACAAGCCCCGAGGTGGGAGAACGGGTCTTCCTGACCACATTTCCTGTTTCCCAAAGGCGCCTCCCAGAATCCTTGAGGTCATGGAAAGATTTGAAAACCATTGATCCATGGAATATAAACTTGGACATATAATTAAATAACATTATAACATTATGTACTCCTGTTTACTTTTTTAAATACCTCTAGCTTGTGTATGTGTTCTAATAAAATTTATGAAGTTAATATTTGCTTGAGGAAGTAATGCTCTTTAAAACCTGTTATGCTTATTATCGATAAAGAGGTCCCTTGAAAGATTATTTATATACATGTATTTTTTTTTTTATCAAAGTACTTTTTACATACTTTTAAAACCAGAACACCAAAAGAGAGTTTGGAAACTGAAAGAGGGGGAAAAATATAAAAGTACCCCCTAAACAGCTTTTTATGTTATTTCCTCCTAGACTCTGTTTCCAATGTATTTTTAATTGTTAGAATCATAGTACATATACAAACTTTTATGTTTTCATCACTTAATATATTCTCATACCATAAGCACCGTGTATTTTTTAATCAAAGTACTTTTTATATACTTTTAAAACCAGAACACCAAAAGAGAGTTTGGAAACTGAAAGAGGGGGAAAAATATAAAAGTACCCCCTAAACAGCTTTTTATGTTATTTCCCCGACTCTGTTTCCAATGTAATTTTAATTGTTAGAATCATAGTACATATACAAACTTTTATGTTTTCATCACTTAATATATTCTCATACCATAAGCACCTTTTTTTTAAAAAAAACATATTTTTATTGATTTCAGAGAGGAAGGGAGAGGGAGAGAGAGATAAAAACATCAATGATGAGAGAAAATCACTGATGGGCTGCCTCCTGCACACCCCCTGCTGGGGATTGAGCCCACAACCAGGAGATATACCCTGACCAGGAATCGAACTGTGACCTCCTGGTTCATAGGTTGACACTCAACCACTGAGCCACCATGGTCAGGCCCATAAGCACCTTTTAATGGTGCTACAATTTTCCTAGCAGTCATTTTTTAACCTTTTTATTATGGAAGTTTTTAAACACAAAAATAGAGAAAATAATATACCTGTCACTCAACCTCAGCAATTATTAACATTTCATAGCGATAATTTTAATAACTCCATTGTTATTATAAATAACACTGTAATAAAACCTCTGTGCACATAGTTAATATTTTAGATTATTTATTAAGGCTAACACCCAAAATCAGAGTTATTGAGTGAAAGAAGACGAATACTATTTTACAATTCACTTCTTTAAGTGTATGTTTTTTCTTTGGTTTTATTCAGGGTTATAGAAATGCCTTATGCTTACCAGTGCTGTGCATTTGGAGTGTGTGAAAATGTTTATAAAATTTCTAATCAATGGAATAAAGGTGACAACAGCAGTACAGATGATCTTCATAAGAAAGATGCTGGAATGTTTCAAGTTCAAGGTAAGACCAGCTGTTCCAGTAGTCCCCAGGCCGACGCTCTATCCAGTGAGCCAACCCAGCTAGGGCTGTATGTGAATTTTTAATTCTATGTTTATTATATCTTCCTTGGCATATATTGTATAAATATGGGGTAATTATTAATATTCATATTGATATTTCCATAAGCTTTTAAAAGGGCTTCATCTTTGTGGATATGTTTCTCAAACATGCTTCTGGGCTCTTTTCTCTAGAAGATAGAATCTGTTTTCATTCTTATGTGGAGGATATGGGCATTTTAGATGCCTCCATATTTCGGCAGGAAGGGCTTAAGAACCCAACCTCTTATCTAACTAATTCCAAAACATTCTCCCCTGCTCCCCCCACAGGGGTATCTGTCAGGAAGGTGAAATGAGATCATGTCTGTGAAGCACTTGGCTTTCCTTGAAGACCTTACTTAAAGAGGCAACAATGCACCTCAAACCACACCTGTGGTAATGAGGAGGCGCTCTGGGCAGCCCCAATTTTCCTTCCCCTGCCAACTTTGCATGTTTGCGCAGATTCTAAACAGACTGGCTTTTCTTCCTCTGGGCCTGAATGATTTGTTGATTCCACGCAAGTATGATTCAGTCTGTCTGCAGACAACCCTCCCATTTCCTCCTGCACATCGTTTAAGGAGCTGATATCTTGCCCCTCTGCCTTTTTGTTTTAGTCCACAGCAGAGGTCCTCAAACTACGGCCTGCGGGCCACATGCGGCCAGCTGAAAACATTTATCCGGCCCGCCGGTTGTTTTTTCCGCCATTGTGTGCATAGGAATTTGTTCATAGTTTTTTTTTAAACTATAGTCCGGCCCTCCAACGGTCTGAGGGACAGTGAACTGGCCCCCTGTTTAAAAAGTTTGAGGACCCCTGGGCCACAGTATGTGTCTTGCACTTGTCCTTGCTTTAGTTTTTGCTCTTAAAAAAAAAAAAAAAGTAAAACAATTAGAGTGCCTACTATGTGCCAGGCCGTGTTCTAGGCCCTAGGTGTACACAATGAGCAAGAGGCACAAGGTTCTTCATGGAGTTTATTTTCAAAGAAGTGATTCTCAACCCTGGGCCAGGAATCACATGGAGGCTTTTTAAAAACACTCATGCCCACCTCGCCAGATCAATGAAATCGGCATCTTTGGGAAAGTGTGTTAGATCACAGAATTCCTGTGTCATGGCTACCTAAACCAAGCACCATCAGAGAACACAGCCCAGAACATTTGCACTACAGCTATCTAAGTGTTAGAAAATTGGATAAAGTGGTTCTTCCACTGGAAGTCCAATTTTATGAAAGCTATTTGGTTAAAACAAATAGTAGTTTATACATATAAATAAAAAATATCTCTCTAATTTAGGTCTGTGCAATTTGGGGACATCACGAGCTCCAGGAACAAGAACAAAATGAGAGAGCTTAGATGTTATGACCAGGAGCCTGAGGTTATTTCCCCTCCCCCCAGTTTTGCTGGAATACTGTATCACATAGCAGCTTGAGTAGAACATCCACAAGCAACTTTATCGTTGACTCTTAAGAAAGCCAGAGCCCAGAAAAGAGCAGGATGTCTGACCTCCCGTCTCCTTTGTGACACAACATGTTCAAGGGCAATCCTCCCCGGTATTTGGTCCCCTGGAAAGAGAGATGGGACTAATCACTCCAGGACTTCTCATTCCTGCAGATGAGCGTGATCTTGAAGATTTGCTGCTTGACTTCGAGGAAGACCTGAAAGCCCTCCATTCGGTGCAATGCTCACCTTCCCCAGGTGAGAAAGAGGCCAGAATGGCCTTAGCAGCCATCCCCACCATTGACTCTGAGGCCGGCAATAACGTGGCTACACTTCAAAGCAAGATCTGTGCCACGTCTGCACCTCCTCAGTGTCCCTCCCCATGGATTGGAGTTGGTCTCCATTCATAAACAAGATTTTTGAGGGAGACTTCTGATTCAGGTTAATGGAAACTGTAGCGAGAAGCACATGTAACTTTTAACATGATATTATCAATTCAGCCTAAACTAGTATGCGACCGTCTTGCTTCCTGTAATCACTGATTTTTTTTAAAGGGGTTTCTTTTAAGCCTTCCCTAAGTAGCTAGTTGGTTAAAACAAATAATGGCTTATACATACAAGTAAAAAATATCTGTATGTGTGGACTTCATAAATGGTCCCATTCCCAGAAACAGGATGGACCAGTTGGAAAAAAGACAGCTGGGAAGGTTAACATTTTATTTTCACCAATTAGAATGTCCCTTGCTCTCAAACATCAAATGCCGTTCTAAACCCAAGACGAGATGTTCAAGAAACATGCCTTCTTATTATTCATACTTCCTCTTCTTTTTTTTTTTTTAAATATATTTTATTGGTTTTTTACAGAGAGGAAGGGAGAGGGATAGAGAGTTAGAAACATCGATGAGAGAGAAACACGGATCAGCCGCCCCCTGCACACTCCCCACCGGGGATGTGCCCGCAACCAAGGCACATGCCCTTGACCGGAAAAGATGTTCAAGAAACATGCCTTTGTATTATTCATACTTCCTCTTCTAATATTATGGAGTATTTCCCTCGGATTCCCCTCTCTGCTTACAGAATCTCCTTGAAGCATTCTGGAAGGGGGGGACTGGACGGTGGGGGGCGGGGGGAGACCATAATGAAAAGCCCAGGAGACCTGGCTTTTTACCTGGCCCAACACTTGCGTATTCGGGGGACCTTAATGAAAGTGATTTCAATTCCCCATCCGCATGTCTGTGTGTAGCTTGAAAACATGAGCTCTTGGTGTGCTGACGCCCTGGGTGCCGCGGAAGGCGGTAATGGCAGTGGTTGAAGAACGTGCCACAAGGAAACAGTGTGTTACTGTGGCTGCAGTTACTGGCCACTCTCTTTGGTGTCCTAATAAGAGAAACAAAGAGGTCATTTGGCAAAAGTTGCAAGCTGTGGTTTGATACCCAGTCTTTTCCTTCCTTGGACTTGCAGGCCCCTTCAAACTCTGTGAGTACCTGTTCGGGAGCTGGCTGATCAGAATTGGAGTGTGGACCATCGCGGTGCTGGCCCTCACTTGCAACGCCTTGGTGACGTCCACGGTGTTCCGAGCCCCTCTGTACATTTCCTCCATAAAACTGCTCATCGGGTTGATAGCGGCGGTGAACATGCTCATGGGCGTCGCCAGCGCGGTG
>NW_005371324.1:562110-604189 GCF_000412655.1 Myotis brandtii
AGCTTCGCGCGGCACGGCGCGTGGTGGGAGCAGGGGGTGGGTTGCCAGGTCGTCGGGTTCTTATCCATTTTTGCTTCGGAGTCGTCGGTGTTCCTGCTGACTCTGGCAGCCCTGGAGCGTGGGTTCTCGGTGAAATGCTCTGCCAAATTCGAGCCGAAAGCTTTTTCCAGCCTGAAAGCGATCATCCTGCTGTGCGCGGTGCTGGCGCTGACCATCGCCACGGTGCCCCTGCTGGGCGGCAGCGAGTACAGCGCCTCCCCGCTTTGCCTGCCGCTGCCCTTCGGGGAGCCCAGCACCACGGGCTACATGGTCGCGCTGGTCCTGCTCAACTCCCTTTGCTTCCTCGTGATGACCGTCGCCTACACCAAGCTCTACTGCAACCTGGAGAAGGGAGACCTGGAGAACATCTGGGACTGCTCTATGGTGAAGCACATCGCCCTGCTGCTCTTCACCAACTGTATCCTTTACTGCCCTGTGGCCTTCCTGTCCTTCTCCTCCCTGCTGAACCTCACCTTCATCGGTCCCGAGGTCATCAAGTTCATCCTCCTGGTGATTGGCCCGCTCCCTGCCTGCCTCAACCCCCTTCTCTACATCCTCTTCAACCCCCATTTCAAGGAGGATCTGGGGAGCCTGGGGAAGCAAGCCCACTTCTGGACGAGGTCCAAGCACTCGAGCCTGATGTCCATCAACTCTGACGATGTTGAGAAGCAGTCCTGCGACTCGACCCAAGCCTTGGTGACGTTCACCAGCGCCAGCATCGCCTACGACCTGCCTTCCAACGCGGGGTCGCCATCCACTTACCCGATGACCGAAAGCTGTCATCTGTCATCTGTGGCATTTGTCCCATGTCTCTAATGAAATGCGAGAGAAGAAGTTTCCAAAAATTGAAAACCCCAAAATGTGAGGTCGGGTATATCTGAGCAGTAACTAAACAGAGTTGAAACTTGTTTAAAAATATATATATATGTATCTCAGTGGAAAAAAGGTGGAAATCTATTGAGACTGGAGTGAAAAATAAGTCTAAATGCTGCTTGTATAATTTGTTCAGCAAAGAAATAGGTCAGTCACACTATTTAGGGAAGCCCATTTTTTTTTAAGCAGATGGAAATATTCAAAAGAGATTCTCCATTATTTCAATTGAATTCTTTTTAAAATCACCACTCTAAGGGGTAGCGGGGCGGAGGGAGACCCTTATTCACAAAAAAGGTTTTCAACTCCCCAACTTCTCAAAAGATGAAAAGATGGTTGGGGAGTATTAGGAAAATAAGGGTTTTAAGTGGCCTATGGTACCAAGTAAAGTTGTAACCAACAGGATTTCATTTTAATGACCACGTGGAGATGTTTTAGTCCTCCTTTGCCTTTCCTCAAAAAGGATCCTTCCATGTCACCCATTTCCCCTCAACCCAGTGAATGGATAATATAAGGCATTATTAATTTGCTCACATTCACATCATTTTTAGAAACGCCGGATTTTATTTATCAGCACTAGATGGTTGCATCCTCGGTGGAATAAAACTGCTTACAAATATTTTGAGAGGAAGAGGAACTAAAATTCTTAAATTGCCATGAAGGCAACCCTCTCCAGGTGAGGAATGCCTTGTTGAATTCATTTTAACTCCTTGGTGCCCAAAACTCAGAAGAAAAGTCCGTTGCCGGCAATGGACATACCTAGTGAATATGGTAAGCAGCCTGGGATTTCTTTTTTCTTTCTCCTGGGCGAGCACACATTTTTCGAAAGAGGTTTTATCAGTTGATTCAAACTGATGTGTGTCTTAAGGTAATGATCAAATGCAGACATGACATAAATTAAATCCACCAACCTAACTTCTCACACATGCATCTCCAGTAGCTCTAGCAACAATGTCTGAAATCACTTTGGACTCAACAGAGACTTGGTAACATATTATCCTGTTTATTTAGCTTGGTTTTAGCTGTGTTGTCTTTGGATCAACTCATTTGATGTCAGGAACATGACTTCTCTGCTTATTCCATATTTAATACATGTGTTAGGTATTTTAAGAGGCAAGATTATTAAATACTAAAGGTCAAAGGATTAATTTGTAACTTTATTATACTACATTAGCTTCAATACATTCAAACCAAAAGACTGTTAGGTAGATTTATTTTTATATAAGCATGTTTATTTTGATCAGATGTTTTAACTTGGAAGTGAAAGAAATACATTTATGAGATGTTTTATAATATGTGTAAATATAGAACTGTATTTATTACTACGGTAAAGATTCAGTAATACAAAGGACCATGATAATAAACCATGTACAGTGGCATATTCTTCCATATATATTGTTTCTCTGCCCATTTTCTTTAAATTCATTAACTGTATATAATATATGTAAGTGTATAGTACTTGTAAATAGATTCCAAACTTGCTTTTCTATTGGGTACAAAATAAAGAAATTTGTAATAAAATGTGTGGCTATAAAAGAAAATATTTTTAAATCTTTCATTGAGCCCATAGGCAAATATATGGTCTCCTAAATGTTTTTGACTTTTGATATGTAAGTACACTTTCTGTCTAAGTATTTACACCTCAATATGTTAGATATTCTGGACTTACCTTAAGAAGTAAATCTTCCACAAGAACGAAAAAAAATGTCTTAACCAAATCCTGGACTGTTTTAACTGTGATTGATAAGCCATTTGTCATGACAAATGACTCGGTGAAGCTGATTGTCCCAGGGATAGTTTGGATTTCATAGCCAGAACCTATTTCTTGTGCAATGTGAAAAGAAAAAAATAGAAATATATAAATACCAAATCAACCTTAAAATTATTTAATATGAACATGGTTTTTCTATAAAATTTTCCTTTAAAGAAAACATATTGCTTTTTTCTCTTATTCTCCAGTGAGGTGACAGCAGACCCACCTTGGATCACTTCTTTCCTATAACGTTTCTAGAGAGCCAAAGCAACCTCACCTAGGTCTCCCATTGCTTCTTCTACCCTAAGCCCTTCCTTTGTTTCACTGTCCCCAGCTTTAATAAGCGTACTCGCAAAATAAAAAAATTAAAATTATATATTATATCCTATATAATAAAAGAGTAATATGCAAATTGACCCTAACGGTGGAACGACTGGTCGCTATGACACACAGTGACCACCAGGGGGCAGACACTCAATACAGCAGCAGCGCTAAGAATGTCCATCTAAGGATGTCCAACTAACATCTTAGGCCTGCTCCCCAGTGGTCCTAAGTTGTTAGTCAGACATCCCCCAAGGGCTCCTGGGCTGCCAGAGGGATGTCTGACTGCCAGGTTAGGCCCGATCCCCCAGGGAGCAGGCCTAAGCCAGCAGGGGGACATCCCCCAAGGGGTCCCAGACTGCAAAAGGGCACAGGCCGGGCCAAGGGACTGCTCCCCCCTCCCCCGCCAAGTGCACGAATTTTCGTTCACTGGGCCTCGAGTATATATATAACTATAGATGATGTATTATAGAATTTTATACTTGAAACCTATATAATTTTATTAACCAATGTCATCCCAATAAATTCAATAAAAATTAAAATAAATTTAAAAATATTATTTATGTAATACTGTCAACAATAAAGATTTTTAAAAAGAAAAAAAAAAGAAAGCTATTATTCAGCACCAAAAAACAAAAAACACACCATATTCCATGACCATGTCAAGGTCAAAACATAAGGACATGAAACTCCCAGGGCATAAGGAAATACACTGTTCCCCTTTGGTTTCTATTCCCCAAAACATAAGATATGAAATGATTTTTATAAACACTTTGGGCCAGACCCTCCCAGTTTCAGCAGGGTTTTTCCTGATCTCCCCTTACAGATTAGAAAATGAAACCATTAAGTACTGTTGGAGGCCCAGCATTATTATTAAGATCAACCCATATTTACTAAGGTTCCTCAGGGTACCTAGCACTGAGTTTCCCACCATCCATCAGATACTAGTATAACCACATGCTTCAATCTAACCTAGTTAACAAGCATCCAATGGAGTCCTACTGTACAGTCGACACTTTGTCTTCAGCTGAAACAAGGACTAGAACACACTCTCATTCCTCTTAACTTAACTCCTCTTAGCCCAGGTAGCAAATAACCAAGTTGTCTCCAAAGCAATGGATTTCAGTTTTTCCTCTCAACATATTTGCTTTTGGGTGCCCAAAGTTAGGAACATATCCCGGAAGCCCACCCCTTTCTCTCACACTCAAGAAAAGAAGTTAGTTAAATACTTTTCTAGCCCAGCTGGTGTGGCTCAGTGGTTGAGCATCAACCTATGAACCAGGAGGTCACGGCTCTGGGCAAATGCCTGGGCTGCGGGCTCTATCCACAGTAGGGGGCATGCAGGAGGCAGCCAATCAATGATTCTCTCTCATCATTGATGTTTCTATCTCTCCCTCTCCCATCTTCTCTGAAATTAATAAAAATATTTTAAAATAATGTTTAAAGGGGAAAATAATCCACTCAAATTTATTTATTTAAAAATCCTTAAACTCTATTGCTTCATTAAGAAAATCTAGTTATACTACACCTCACACCAAACACTGCTCTATTAAGTGTCTACTAAAGGCTCTCCACTACAATACAGAAAATCAGAATGACTGGAATTACACCCACAAATAAATAAATCTACAGTGAAAAGGAGAAAAGATATATAATAAACATTGACTGACTTATGAGCAGCAAAAACAAAAACAAAAAAAAATCTAAAGAACATAAACTAGTGGGCTAGCCTAGAGTAAGTGGTTAATAATTTTTTATGCTTTCAAAAATGGACTCATTCGGTCAACACCATGACTATCATGGGGAGTGTTCTCTGCACATGGGATAACAAGACAAGGTCTGGAATTTGCATTCCAGTGGATGAGAGATAGACAATAAGCAAATATAAATAATGAAATTCTGAAGGAAAGATGAAGAAAATGAATCTGAATGGCATGACCGTGATAGGGATGTTACTTTAGATACAGACGTCAAGAAAGATCTCTCAGGAAAGGCACCTGCTAAACTAGGATCTTATTCAAAAAGGAGCTACCTTTGCTTTAGCATTCAACCAGTTCCATCAATAAAACTCACCATTTTTAGCCCCTCTATTCACCTACAACAAACTGTTTTGAGTGGCATTTTAACATACAAATATATTAAGTGGCTATAACACATGTTTTTTTCTCACAAGTGTTACTGGGGAAAACCATTCTTATACGAAATAGAAAATATCTTTTCATTTTGTTTTGGCCAAAAATAGAAAAACATGGCAGTAAAAGGTAATAAAATTAGCAAAACCCTGTTCATTTAGAACTAAAAAAGCTCTAACGTCTGAAAAAATAACAGTCTTGTGGTTTTTGTTAATCTGCTCATTATTTGTAGCTCAGGGGCCTATTAGCTTTGATGGGGCTCACTGGGCTCATTCTAGCTCCATTCGTGCTCTTTAGAATTCAGAAATTTTATTTTACAGTCAACTTTGTCAGGAAAAGAGACTATCTCCCTCCAAGCCACTAAACACCAACAAGTTTCTCCCTTAGGCTACAGAGGCCCTAAAGTACAGTTAGGTTACGGTAGCGTTTCCCTGTAAGTGAAGGGGTTGGAGGTTCTGTAACCACACCCCTGCTTCAATGTCCTTTTTGTGAACATTTCTGAAGATATTGAACTCAGATTCTACACTGACTCATTCGACTCAAACACACGTTCTAGCATGTTTGGCCCTTGAAGCCAACTGGGTGAGAGAATAACAAAGCTTTAGCTTATCTGGATTCAGAAACTGGTGGAAAATAGATGTGATGAGCCGGGAAACATTATGGAATATGGGTTTCTCCAGCTCTAGTCACCTGAGGACATGACTTCTGTTCTGGTTACTACATTTTAAGTGGGACATGAAAAACATGTCTCTCCATGAGGACAATGAGTCTAATGATATTGAGTAGGGAAATAATAACTCACCAAAAAATAATTGAGAAAAACCAAAATGTTTCACCTGAAGAAAAACAGTCTAAAGCAGTGGTTCTCAACCTTCTGGCCCTTTAAATACAGTTTCTCATGTTGTGACCCAACCATAAAATTATTTTTGTTGCTACTTCATAACTGTAATGTTGCTACTGTTATGAATCGTAATGTAAATATCTGATATGCAGGATGGTCTTAGGCGACCCCTGTGAAAGGGTCGTTCGACCGCCAAAGGGGTCGCGACCCACAGGTTGAGAACCACTGGTCTAAAGGAAAACATTTGAAATATTTGAATAATTGAAATTTACTTAGTGCCTTCTTAAATACCAGTCCATAGCAGACCAAAGAGTAAAATGGTTAAGCCCAAGGGTTTGCTACCAGACAGACCTGCATTCAAATCCTGGTTTTATTACCACCTTACTACCTACTACCTACCCAGCCTCAACTGTCTCCCATGTGAAAATACCACCAGTCTCATAGGGATGGGAGTATTAATAACTCAGTGTGTATAAAGTTCTCATTACAGCACCTGGAACACAGTAAATATTTAATAAATGGTGTCTGGTTTTGCCCTTTCTCAACAACCCTATGACATGAGCAAAGCAGGACTTGCCATTTTGCAGATGAAGAAATTGAGAGTGAAAGTGATAGGTGACATCTAAGGTCAAAGATGAGGAGCTAGGATTAAAACTTGGGTTTTATTTAATCGAACTTGAAAGGCAGTCATGGAATAAGCTGAATTACTCTTTCAGTGAACAAGAACTAGTTGGCGAACGATTCAGAAAGACAGAGGTGAGCTTAATCTAAGTAAGATTCATTCATCAGATGTCTTGGATATCAAAGAAAGTCCATTATAGTGAGTGAGAAGCCAGATCAAATAATGGCTAACTTCTCAATTCTCAATGTTTTAAATGAATTATTGTGTTAGTCTTCCTGAAGGGTGTGATATTGTGATTGATAATAAGAAATGTATATTTGGTTTTGGTCCCCCTTCATGGCACAGAGCTTCTACAATCCTTTGAATTTCCCAAGTGATGAGAGCCTGGAAGGTGTCTCTTGTTATGATAATGAGGTGAATTTTGGGAAGTCCCAAGGTCACCTAAGGATTGCCAGGGAACCACCATGTGATTAGAGGTTGGAACTTTCAGTCCCACCCCCTCCTCCATCCATCCCATCCCACCCCCAACCTCCAGGAAGGGGAGAGGAACTGGAGATTGAGTTTAATCACCGTTAGCCAAGCTTTAACCATTCATGCCTGTGTAATGAAGCCTCCATAAAAAACTAAAGCAGAGAGTTCGTAGAGCTTCCTGGTTGGTGAACATGTGGAGATGAGAGAAGTGACACGTTTGGAGAGGACATGGAAGCTCCCTGCCCTTTCCCCATACTTTGCCTTATGCATCTCTTCCTTCGGTTTGTTTCTGAGCTATATCTTTTTTATAATAACGTGGTAATCTAGTAAGTAAAATGTTTCTCTGAGTTCTGTGAGCCACTCTAGCAAATTAATTGAACTCAAGGAGGGGGTCTTTGGAACATCCACCTACACCCAGCTTGTCAGATGCACAAGTAACAACCTGGGACTTGCAATTGGCATCTGAAGAGGTGGTGGGAGGAACCACACATTGGAATTAGTGTCAGAATTATAGGAGAAATTTTAGAAATTTAGTAAATTGCTGAGAAAGGCAGTAAAATCTTTTTTAAAAAAAATATTGGCCAAGTTTTGTTTTGTTTTTATTGATTTCAGAGAGGAGGGGAGAGGGAGAGAGAGAAACATCTATAAGAGAATCATTGATCAGTTGCCTCCCCTAATGGGGACCAAGCCCAAAATCCAGACATGTGTCCTGACTGGAATCAAACTGTGACCTCCTGGCTCATGGGTCGATGCTCAACCACTGAGTCACACCAGCTAGGCAAAGGCAATAAAATCTTAAATCAACATCATGAAAACTAGAGCACATAGCTGTGTGTCATGATGGGCATTCAGTCAGTCCATTCAGTGACGATGAAAGATAAAGACTTGTGCCTTAAATTTGCCCCTTCTTAGAGACTTCAGCTCTTGACCACCTCTGACTCTTCCCTAAAGCTATTGAAGAAACGCTATCAACTCTCCAAGGTTATATTGTTACTGGCAGGGTTGGCAGCGCAATTGGACCTTGGTTCTTGAGTTCAGCAAAAAGAATTCAGAGGCAAGAACTCAAACTATAAAGGAAAGTTTAGCTGGCAGTTGTGGCTCAGTTGTGAACATTGACTTATGAACCAGGAGGTCACCGTTCGATTCCCGGTTAGGGCACATGCTCTGGTTGTGGGTTTGATCACCAGTAGCAGCCAATTAATGCTTGTCTCTCATCATTGATGTTTCTATCTTAGCCCTGGCTGGTTTGGCTCAGTGGATAGAATGTTGGCCTGTGGACTGAAGGGTCCGGGGTTTGATTTCCGATCAAGGGCACATGCCCGGGTTGTGGGCTTAATCCCCAGTGTGGGGTGTGCAGGAGGCAGCCAATCAATGATCCTCTCTCATTATTGATGTTTCTATCTCTCTCTGCCTCTCCCTTCCTCTCTGAAATCAATAAAAATATATATTTAAAAAATAAAACAACAGCCTTTTAAAAAAGAGAGAGAGAGGGAGAAAGTTTACTTAGAAAGTTATAGAGGTTGTAGAAGTGAGCCAGCCAGGTTGGGTGGGCTCAGGAAACAAGATACAGAAGCAAAAGAAGGGCCATTAGAGTTTAGGAGAGAGAAAGGCAAAGGTAATTCACCTGGAAGAAGTGTAAGGGTTTTAAAAACTGGGAGTTAGGGAGGTATTAGGGGAGAATCTCAATAAAATATTCATCAGCTTTATGCTGATGCACCAAAATGAGATTTAGTCCCCTAACTTAATCTGTCATTGGATGTGGTTGGCACAAATGCCACTAATTAGAATTCTGGTTTCTATCTTCCAGAGTAGGGCAATTTAAGCTATTTATTTACCCTCTGGTTGGAGAGAAGTGTCCTTAGTTAGGGAAGATAGGATTTTTTTTTTATTTACTACATGGCTGTAAACTGCTTGGCTATTTAACTATCTGTCTCAGTTTCCCTATTCCACTTGTCCTGGCTTACTAGTATGTCTCAATAGTGGGTTTAAGTCTATTCTTTCTGATGCTCTCTCTCCCCAGGTAGTGAGAGGGGAAGATAAAGGCCAAGGAAGCTCAGGAGTCACAGCATAAAGTCACAGAATGTACCAGCTCAAAGGTCATGGGTAGCCAAGTTGACAAGTCATTTGTCACTTTTTCTCTTTAGCTGTTTTTAAGTCCTTATACGTCTGCCTCTCACTCCACTTTTTGTCTTTCTTCTTCCCCCTTTTGAATTCCAGGCTATAGATATTAGAATACTGAGGTGACATATTCAGTAACTGATTAGTTAGGCTTCCTTGATCATAAGTAATGAAGGAGAGTGAAGAGTAATTGATTGAAAAGGCACAAGTGGCCATAAGAACAAGAGTCTCAAGGGAACATGGGGACAGGAAAATTGACCTAGGGACCTTAGTGGGGTGTGAGAAGTGGAAGGCTCTCTAGGAATGGAGTGTTTAATTTATGGATCTCTCACCCCTCGAGTGACCCAGTTTTTCTTTGTTTTTGCTTCAACCACTTCTATTGCTACCAATGACCATCTCTATTCTGTAACTTTTCTCTAACTCATAGCTTTATAACTTGGTATTATTCATGACTTCAGCCCACTGTCCCCTCAAAGAGACCAAACCTCCCCAAGGTTTCACTTTAGGACCCTCACTTACTACTATTGCCTTGCCTTTTTGTGTAGCTTCCACTCCAACTCTAGAAGGGAAAGAATTAGATTGTTCATTGTCCCTGTGGGGCAAGGCTTTGGGGGATAGGCCATCTCAGGTCACTGCCCAGACAATGGATAGGCTATCTCTTGGTCACATGACTCCATCTGATTCATTTACTGATGGTGGTAAGAGGGAGAAGTCAGGGTCACATGGTCAAAACCCTGACCATCTATGCTTAAGGAACCAACCAGGGTCACCTCCCTCTCAGGCAACCATGGGCTCTTGAATTGGCCTGTTCTGTATATGTGACTAATTTTGATTTTCCTTACCAAGGGAGACAGATTGGAGGTACGTACTTGTCCAGCCCAGTCACGCCCCATATTTGTAATTGTTTCCCGGCCACAACTCCTGTTAAATTCTCCTTGGCTTAAACCAGATCAATCAGATACTCTTGCCAAAGGATTTGGAATTAGGACACTAAAACAGTCTAAGTCAGATGATGATGGGATGGGTGCTTAAAGTGAAAGATCAAACAGAATTTTGGCTAGCACTGACACCAGGAAAAGCCAAAATTATATGTACATTTAAGTTTTGAGAGGGCCTGGCCAGATAGCTCAGTTGATTAGAGCATCATCCCAGTCAGGGCACATAAAAAAATCAACCAATGAATGCATAAATAAGTGGAACAACAAATCAACAAATCTTTATGTGTGTGTGTCTATTTCTCTCTAAAATCAACTAAAAAATTTTAAAAGCATCTACCAGATTATTTTTTTTTTAAGTTTTGGGAAGCAGAAATAGCCACTCTGTAGAGAAAAACAAAAGATGTAGCAAGCAGAGAGAAGAGGAGGCAAGCAGTTCCATGAGAAATGGACTTTCTGGAAAGTTCCATTTCCTAGGTGGCCTGGTCATGCTTTTTGTCTTGTTCTTAGAGATCTCCATGTTGATTGTTATATGTCTTTAACTGACCCCCTTTTTCACTCAAGCTAGTGCAAAGGGCTTTTTGTTGAGGTTATCGTCACTCACAAGCAAGCCCTTTCTAACTAAAATGCCTACCTCCACCGTCCAAAATTCTATTAAGATAGGTCATTTATCCTCTCCACAGGAAATCAGTGCGAGGATGGAATGCTTCCAGGAGTTTAACTACAATAGAAAGGAAACATCAGGAGGGGGAACATGGTTTCTCCCCATATTCTTCACTATGTTTTCTTCTTTTAATTCAATTCTTCAGGTTTAACCAGAAGGGCTGTGAGCAACCAGAAAGATGGCTGTCCCCTCAGGGAAGGATATTAGCTGAGTATCTAGGCAGTTTTATTCCCACCTTCACACAGCACTCCCCCGCCCCAGCCCCCCAAATCACAGTTCCTTCCTGGGAACACTGGGGACAGGAGATTTGATCTCTAGAAGGCTCTGTGATGCCATGTATTCTAAGAGACCTGCTCTTTTCTCAGCTTTTAAATACAGACTTGCTTAATACCAGTGTAGTCTGTATAAAAACATGCATTCATCTGCGGACACAGCCTCTATAATCCTCAGTAATCTGTCAAGGTCAAAATACAACATTGCTGAAAGCTCAAACCTCATATTGGATTTGAAGGGTTCCAATAAACAGCACCTTTTCTCTTGGCCTGAATTCTAAATAAGTGAGAAAAAAAGTAAGGCAGAGATGATCAACCTAGCATATTTTCTAATCATTAACATTGCAGACTGTGGTTTAAATACCTCAGCAAGCGAGCTTTCCAGAGTTAGCCATATTCTTTTCTAAGGCACCGCAGCATTGGATGGCCACAGCCTCCCCACATGGAGACCAGGCTCTCTATAGTTACTCCATGGAGCAGCAGAATTGATGGTTCCTAGTTCCAAAGTTTTTTTTAAAGCTTTATTTTTTTAAAATATATTTTTATTGATTTCAGAGAGGAAGGGAGAGGAAGAAAGAGATAGAAACATCAATGATGAGAATCATTGATTGGCTGCCTCCAGCACACCCCCCACTGGGGATCAAGCTGGTACCCAGTCATGTGCCCTGATCGGGAATCGAACCATGACCTCCTGGTTCATAGGTTGACGCTCAACCATTGAGCCACACTGCTGGGCCTACTTCCAAATTTTTTAAAAAGGGAATAGGGATTACCCAAGCAGGCCAGATGCCTCTCCCAAACTCACTAATAAGAACTATCATTCTTAGAGGCATTTCGTTGAGCAACTACATTAATGATTTTCCAAGTCTGGTCCCTAGGAAACTGTTAGAAATTCACATTCTCAGGCTTTACTCCATACCTACTGAATCAAAACTCTGGAGATGGAGCCCAGCTGTGTGTGTTTTAATGAGCCAGGGGATTCTGATGCAAGCTCAAGTCAGAGGACTGCATTCTACTGCCCACAGGAGTTTGGTCTTAATGGGGAATTGAGCTATCACCCCTAGGGCAAGGGAGAACAGGAGACAAAAGAAAAAGTAGTAATCCTGAGAGTAGACAAAAGCAGAGTGGTGAAGGCAGACAGGAGAAAATTTATATTGAAATTAAAGAAAAATGAGTGAAAATGTTGGCTAAAGCATTGACTAAGAAATATAGAACTTTGTAGATATCTCCATCCTGTTTACATTTTTCTACAATTTGTGTAGTACACATTTAGATTAATTCAATCATTTAGTAAATACGCATTGAGTGGTTCCTTTGAGGAGGAATACAACATAGTGGTTGAACATTCAGATTCATAGGTCAGGTGGCCCAAGTTCAAATCCCAGCTCTAACCCTTAACAGTTGTGTGACCTTGGGGAAGTTTCTTCACTTCCCTTCCTCAGAGTGCTCATCTATAAAATGGTGTTAATAAAATACCCATAATATACTACATCCATCAACAAAGTTCATTTTCCAATTAACTGTAAAAATCAAGAGCAAAATGGAGCATGGAGATTAGAAAAGGTCTCCTTTTCATTGAAGAGATTTGCAGGTCATGTGTGTCTGATACTTATCTGATTAACTCCTCAAATTTTAAAACTCTATTCCATAGCTTGACATTTTGGCTAAAACTTGCTAACCACTGAGAGGTTTACTGGAACCATAATAAGGATGTGGGCCACAAAAAGGAGGAAGAAAATATTTTTTTTTCAATTTTAATAGTTTATGGACAATGGGATGTAAAATGGTTTGTTGGGTTGGTTATATGCCTGATTCAGTGTGGGGCATTGCATAAAGATGTCCAGAGCTGATTAAGTACGTGGCATCACCTGAAGCAGAAGGGTGCAGTCTCATTTCAAAGGGCATTGGTACCAAAGTGATGGAAGGTTATTTCACTACCTGAAGGCCTATTGATAAAATGAAGATTTTCATGGTTCGCCATTAAAAAGTTTTTTTTAGAGATTAGAACAAGCAAGGTTCCAGACACTAACCTCACCTATATTGTTTACTAGTCCTCTATTTGATGGTAGTGTGGCAGAGATGTTTAGCTGTTCCTAAATATGTATTCTGTCCTTCATTCTGGAATTTTTATTGTCTACATAGACACCCAAAATAAAAACATTTCCCAGCCCCCTTTGCAGTGGCCAAGTGTCTGTGTTCTGAACAATGGGACAAAAGCAGATGTGACATGTTTAGTTTGTTGGAAGTACTTTTAAGAGAGGTTTGTCCTTGTTTTTCCTTGCTGCTAAATGGAATGTGAACAAAAGGGTTGGGACTGGGAACACCATCTTGAATCATCAGGATCACCACCTAAAGAGAGCTGTTGTGCAATTTAGGAAAAGGCCCACCCTCTCGGTAGAACTTGGGGCCCAGGTAGTCCCTTTGAGTGAATTTTTTTAAAGGCCCCACTTCCTCAAGGCCAACTCAACCAGTGCCCTAGGATACCTGATATGCTGATCCTGGGCTCAATTTCAGTTGCTACGACGTCAGCCTATTGCCCACGTGCAGGACCTGAACAGCAGAACCACATGTGGCAGCACTCTTGAAAATGGAGGTCACACAGGACAGAGCACAAGACAGACAAGACAGTTCCCAGGTCTCATCACCATGGAGTGCCCTACCAGTCAGCCCTAGCCCACCTACTTGGATTTTTACTTGAGAGAAAATTCTATCTTGTTTAAGCCACTGCCATTTTCATTGCCAACATAGAGGCTCATTTGCAACATACTGGAAGCCCTGTATTTTACTCTTGGCTATTTTGACTCATAACCCTTCTTTCCCCCCTCCTCCTACTAGTTCACATTGCTTTTATGAGTACCTCATTAATCAGTCACTCAAAATGAATACTACCAATTATCCTCTGCTCTGCATTCTGTGATTTTATCTTTCCACCTCTGGGACCAGAGCTTCTGCCAGGTTGGCCTCATTACAGTAAAATCTTCACATTGATTCCTTCTGACTTTAAAGACCATCTGCTAATGGACAGTTCTGTTATTTTGGAGAATAACACCAGGGATGATTCACTGACTTTAGATGGCAGTGTTCTCTGTTGTTACTCTATGTTTGCTTGTTGTGTTTCTTAATTAGACAGCAACTAACTCATGCTTGAGCATTGTTAGGGTCATATGCTCCAAATGATGGTAATGAGATTATGTCCAGAAAAAGCAACTATCATTTTGTAGCATATCTTTGCCCTCAAAATTTTGGAAAATGACCTGAAACTAAAAATATTACTTATTTTTTTAAAGATAACTTCTATTATATGATCTCTCAACACCCCTGAGGTCAGTGCACATATCTCCATTTTGTAGATGTGGAAACAGACAAGGAGCAATGAAATGGCCTGCCACAATTACACACTAGTTAGTGGAGCTAAATCTAAAATCCAGATCTTTTAGATAGGTGTTTTCATTACTCACATTGGTTCACACTCCTTTTATTTCCTGAAACTATTTCTTTGTAGCTCCATTTCAAGCCAGCAGGAAGTGCCAACCGTACCCACAGGCAGTCTCGTTTTTGACTGTACAATGTGCCAAGTTGAGTGTTTGTTTTGGTCTTGGCAGCAGATGCCCTTATCTCCATTAATGCAAACAGCTCCCAGTCCCCTATCACTCTTCCTAATTGGTCCACCTCCCTTAGGCTGTTGGCTATCATTCTCTTTCATGAAGTTTACATCACTAGGTAAAGAACACTTGCAAGATTTAAGCTGCTTGATTGACCAAACATAGTAAACCCATCTTTGATTTTGACTGAGTAGATCATCTTGAAGCTTTCAAATTACCAAGTAAAGGGCAAAGGCAGTACATTCTTTTAGAACAGCTGTGCAAATAGTTTTCATGTTTGGATTTAGGCTTTTTTAAATTCATAGAATATGGCCCTTGAAGAGTCGTATTCATTTATACTTTCGGTGGCCTCCAAAATGTATGTCTTGCACAGAAGTAAAATATTCATTGTTCTATGCTGTGTGTGATACAACTGACTCAGTTTTAACATTCTATTCACTATCTTCTATGCAAATGATATATTTTTACATTGAAGGAAAAAATCCAGACCCATCAGTCTCGTCACTTGACCAATCGGATTGGTCCCAGAAATTGTTTTTATTTTTTAAATGATTTTATTGATTTTTTTAGAGGGAGACAGAAACATTGAGAGAAACATCCATCAGCTGCCTCCTGCACGTTCCCTATTGGGGATCAAGCGTGCAACCTCAGGCATGTGCCCTGATCTGGAATCAAACCAGCAACCTCTTGGTGCACCAGTCGATGCTCAACCACTGAGCCACACCAGCTAGGCTGAATCTTCTTTCTTTTAGAAATATATTTTTATTGATTTCAAAGAGGGAGAGAAATATCAATGATGAGAGAGAATCACTGGCTGCCTCCTGCACATGCCCTGACCTATGAGGTCATGGTTCGATTCCTGGTCAGGGCATGTGCAGGAGGCAGCCACTGAGCCGCACTGGTTGGGCTGAATCTTCTTTCTTGATGAAACCAGGAAGCACATGTCCCTATAAGCTCATGCAAATTTTTTTTGCTTCCCCACTGAACTTTTTTACTCCTGCATTACTGAGTTCCACATTAAAAAATTTCTAGTGCTGGGCAAAAATGTCATTTGGAAAAATCAATTTAAAACATTGAAGACTGGACCATCTCCAGGTAGATTCTACATTAATAGGAAGACATGACTCTTAAAGACAGTAATAGACTATAACTTGATAGCCTTAACTGGGACTGAAACAGAGCTCTGCTAAAGTTGTTGATATTAGTACATGTTGAAAGTAGCATTTTATTCATGCATTACCCCAGAAGTTAGGGGGAGAAAGAAAACTAGTAGCAGCCATTAGATTGCTACTAATTCCAATCAGACTCTCCACATCAAGGCTGCTTAAACTGGGCCTCATATGAATGACTCCTACTCCGTCAGTCTCATATGGACTTACAAGCACAACATGCCCCAAGAGGTCTCCCTTCTGGACAGATGTGGCTGTTGTAGAATTTTGAATGTCTTACCTGTCATCATGTCTAACAAACTGTCAGTTGTGAATGAATTTGCACAAAGCCAAAGAAGCTTTGGGGAAGTCTGTACAGGTTTCTAAACATATGCAAACCATTCTACAATACTCAGATTTAAGTGGCAAATAGTTTTTGAAAGGGGTATTACTGGCTTCAATTTTTCCTCCTCCTATTTTACGTTTTAGGCAATAATTCACTTTCATCCAATAAGACTTTCTCAACCTCCTACCAATACTTGGAGCCCCTTTGGAGATGCTTCCTTGGCATGTACTCTTCTTTTCTTACATTTGGGGACCTTTTTATTCATCTTTGTATTGAGTGTTTAGGAGAGCTCAAATTCATTCTGGAATTTAAAAATGCCTGATTGTCCACTGTGGGAACTCTGAAAATGTGTTGTGGAGTCCCTCTTATGAAGGCCACTAAATAAAAAGTGAAGACAAGTCCTATAGCCATTTTACCATCTATGAAAGACAGATACAGCTTTCTATTCAGTACTTTAAAGATGTCAGGGAGAGAAAAAAATGAAAAACTTCACATTAATTGCAGATATCTCAATCAAGTACTATTCAAGAAGCACTGCATAGCTATTACTGAGGAAGGTGACATGAGTGATAGGAGATCGGAATGAGGGCAGGATAGGGCAGCATGTCCTTAGGTGGTTCTTCACTGACCCCCGAAATAGTAAACACACAACTAAAAAATACATATAAGAAGTGAGGGGACTTGTAAATCATGAGGAATGAAAAAGAAACACTATCAAATGTTCCTTAGAAACCTGCCTTTTCTTAAATAGTTCTTGTTCCAAAATGCTCTGCTATAATCAGTTAATTTGTACTGAGGGTCATAATCCTCAAACCTGAAAGGTCATTAAAATTGTATTTCCCCATTCTTCCCCCACACTATTAGCACACAGACTAGAAAGCAGACTTAAGGAAATTATGACTTATCTGTGAACATGAGACAGCTTTAAGCAACAATATTGGCCCTGCTTTGTATTATAGCCACATGTTCCTACTTTTTCAACAACCTTGAAAAATAAATATTTGAACTACAATCTTCAATAAAGTCCCTCTACATTTGTTGTCAGCCTTAATCACCTTTTGCTTGTCTGCTCAGTGCTTTTAGCTCTTAGATGTTGCACCTGGAGATTCCAGCCTGCTTTATGAGGTAGGTTTATATGCCCTTTAATTGAAAGCAAACCGCCTTAGATAATCCAGTGACAACAATGTTACAAGGTCCACTTTCCGTTAAAAAGCAAATAGAAATATTAGGCTGTTCTCTAAAATGAAGAAAAACACATGAAAATACACCACAATCTTCCTTTATCAGAGATAAACCCCACAGTCTAAAATGCCTCTTTTGTGCTTTTTCTCCCCCGTGGAGGGAGTGGTGGAGTGCAAGGGACTGCAGTCCTCAATGACTAATCTTTTCTTACTATGACATTTCTCTGCCCAAAGAAAGACTTTAGTCACATAGTATATTAAACATTGTATTCATGCTACTACAATAACTGTACCAACTTTAACCCCAAGTTTTATTTAATATTGTAGTTATTACTTGTTGAATATGGAAGAATGACAGAAATATAAGCCTCACTCCTAAGCAGTGTTTGCTACTTTTCTGTGTAGGTTAAAGTGAGTTTGTGAAATGACATAGAAAAGGTGACAGAAGAGGCATCTTTAAGGCAATGTAATTTCTGTAAGATAGCTTCATGATTTTAAATAGCAATATGACAAGTGATCAAAACTGAAACAATTGGTTAATATATGCTAGGGCTTTGTCTGCATGACTATGTACAGCATGTGAACACCGCTGGAATTGTTACATTGCACAGCTTGTATGGCTGAATTAGGATTGTAAGTACCAATGAAAGTTATTTTTTTTTTTAAAAAGGGCGAAAAGTTGCTGCTGATGGAATTGTTGAAGAAACAAATGGAGGTTTTAGAATATACAAAAAATCAAAACTTAGTACTATCTCCAAAAACTGAGATTTCAGCCAATATCAAAACTGTTAGAATATGGGGGAAACAGACCGGAAATATTTTTCCAAGTACCTAACAATGGCTTTCAAGTAATAAGAGTAGGAAAAGCATTCAAGGTTAAATAGTAAATGCATACAATGGAGAAATACCCCTTTGGGATTACCATCTTCCACCCAAATGTCTTTGGTTTTAGAGAAAAACCAATTAGCTTCTTTTTGGTTTAATGAGACACACTAGATCAGTGATTCCCAAAGTGGGCGCTACCGCCCTCCCGTGGGCGCTGCAGCAATCCAGGGGGGCGGTGATGGCCACAGGTGCATTTGGGGGCGATGAGTAACTGCTATTAAAATTTAAAAAAAGTTAATTTCCAGGGGCTGAGTAATATTTTTTCTGGAAAGGGGGCGGTAGGCCAAATAAGTTTGGGAACCACTGCACTAGATAAATGGGTTTCGTTCTTGACATAACCAAACAGCTCTTACTAGCTAAATATGCACTGTCTGGTAGTCGCAGAGAAGGGCCTCAAACATGGTTTTATTTTGACTGAGCATCATACAAACATACAGATGTACAAATTTGCGTAGTATTTCCTGGAGCTGCTACTCTGCAATAGATTGCACTGTAGCCGTAGGACCAGATTTGTTACAGTTGTGTGTGTGTCATTAATAACTTTTCTAACAGGGTGCAAAAAAACCCCAATATAGGCTAAAAACAAAACAAAAAGCAAGGTCTCTTTTATAATTTGGTCAAATTAATATTCAACATAAGACAGCATGTCACTAAGCAAATTATTCAAACTACAGTGGGGAGATATTTTCTAAACACTGTGGTCTTAAGAACAAGGAATTTAATGGTAGGGCAAACCTATCTGTTCACTGTCCTCAAAACAGAACAAGACCAGAAAAGAACAGATTTGGAAGTGACTTTATGGGAAAGCAGGTTCAAAATAAGAAAATACTGATATAGTTATAGAATATAACTGCCTATCTCCTTCATCCCTTCCCACAAGGGTGTGAAAAGTGAATAAAGACAGCAACATTTTTTAAAAAGTTAACTTATATTAAAAATATTTTGTTTATAAACAATTTTAATACTACAACGTATTTCAATACAAAGCAGTTCAAAGATTAACTGTTCTTTAAACTGTTAAACTTTATTATAAATTAAAATTTCATTACAAAAAAATTGCACATAATATTTGACCACTCTTAGGTTCTGATGCACTGGTATTTGCAATCGTTTCTTTAATCTTCAAGTTAAACAGTCTCGGCAAGGAGTCCAGAACGTAGAAAGGGCAATAAACAACCCTGTTAGAGCATTCAAGTGCAACTAGCAGACTTGTGGCCATGGCAGTTACACTTTCCTTAAGATGGATTGCTTAAGTTTAAATCCTGAAATGAAGAATCTCAAAAGGTTTAAAGAGGAAGAACTAAAAGGGACTGCCTGCTTTTTACTGTAAACACAGCCCTGGAAATTAAATCCCAAACAAGAATCTCTCAGGCATCAGAGTGTCAAGTGAATCAGGACTAGCACAACATAAAAGGGGAAAGTAAAAAATAAAAACAAAAACAAAGCAAAATTAAAATATATGTCAGTCACTTTGAAGAACTATACTTACGTACATGATGTTATGAGAATCTGGCAGGGCCTAGAGGCAGACCAACACGAAGTTCATTTATCCAACCGAAGAGGGTCATGTTCATTGCTTCCGATTTTGAGGGCAGGATATTGTAGGGGACTTGATATGATCAGTAATGCTTGTCTGCATTACACAGACCTTAGCCAGGGATCAGCCTAATCTTGAAGGATCATTCGAATAATTTTGGCAATTATTATAAGGACTTAGAACTGACTGTGCACCCAGTGTTCAGTGATTCTTGCTTTCTGTTTTGTAACTGTTTAAATTTAAGAGCTCATTTAGGCTGACTCCAATCTCTTGGCACTTGGAAACTAGTTTTCTCAGGTTATCAGTTTTACCTCCTTCTGAAGCTTCAAACAAGAGTTGCTGTAAAAGACAGGGAAGCATAGAAGTAAGATTTAGCTAGATTCTGAGCATTACCACATCAATGGATATGGCACATGCAGAAAATTTATAGGAAAACTTCAAGGTGAAATAAAAGATAAAAAGCATTACATCTTTCCACAGTGATGCACAAAGAGGTAACTTCTGTAAGGCTCTCTGATATAAACGGTGGACCTATAAGATAGATATACACACAATTCCATCAGGAAACATGGTGAAAAACACCTTCATAATTCTATTTTGGACTATACTTATTATTATTCATAATTACTATGAGTATTCAAGATAAAATTGTTACATTGGGTTTGGGAGTTTCCAAACATTTACATTTCTTGGAATGTTAACTTCTATGCCTTATTCCTTTTAAAAGTCAATAAAAGGGGCAGAATAGCTTAAAAAACATGACCCATCTGATAGTCAATTATGGCTTACCTCTCTTTGTCCCTTTAAAACAATCTCAGCAGCAATGGCTCTAAGAAAAAAAAAAGGAATATAGAAAAGGGAAAAGAAAAATTTATATATCTTTGAACAAAATGAGATACTATCACTGGCAGAATACTGACTGTGGGAATCTGAGTACAAAACTTCCTGAAAGTAACAGGCTAAACTTCCAAGGAGGGTAACCTATAGTGAAAAGAAAAATTCAACAATTTTTATCAACTTTACAAGAATAAAGCAGACCAGTGTTTTGAACACAAATAACGTTCAAGAAAAATTCGTAATTACTAGTAAAAAAATACCTGGCACTATCACCTTTAAGTCAGGGAAATCCCCGAATTTCAAAAAGGATGGTCTTAAAATGTGTGTAATAGATTTATGTATTTGATAACAGTATTGTTATCTAAATGTTCTCTTTCAAAAAAAATTATAATTCTATCTATTTTGCGTTTAAAGCAATTGTTTACGAGCTTTATATGTTCAGTATAAAATCTCAGCAGTGTCAAAAACAAATGTAAATTAAAAATCTGTCCAGGAAAAAAAAAATGAAAACAATAGATGTCATTTAAAATTTACCTGTCTGGAGCAAACTTTACAAATAAAAGCAATAGCTATAAAAACATATATATGATTGTTGCATTACATTTTCCAGGTGGCCAGGCATGTTGGGATATTATATGTAAACATCTTGGCTTGAAGTTTCAGAATCTGAACATTGCTTTCTTCCCATTCATGATGAAGTAGCCTGCAAAGTATATTCAGGAAAATGAACAAAGCATTGCAAGTGTAGGAAACCCCAAATGTGCTCTATGAACAGAATGTTTGATGAGGTGCAATTTCTGGTCAGTTAAATTCCATCAAGGCTATTCAATAAGTATGTATAGAATGCCTCTTACAAAAATTACCTTGGGGCAGGAACATGCAAACTAGCAAGCGTTCCAGTCAAGACCTATGCCATCTTCAACAAACTAAAATAAGGCCCATGTAGTTTTATAGAATACTAAAGCATTCTCTCCAAATTATAACTCCATGTGCCCCCTCCCCCAAGTTTTCTAAAATAATGACTTGATACAACAATTTCCTGATATTTTTCTCTTTATTAAACAGAATATACTTAATTATGAGTGTTTCTTGAGCTAACATGTAAGTATAGTGACTAATTACTAAGTTCTTTATTCTGAAAAAAAGACAAGGAAATTAAAAGCAACAAAACAAAGAAGTGGAGCATTACCAGAAAAACTGACAATTAAACTACCTATATTCCAAAATGCTATCCTAGCAGAAACTAGTCCAAAACCACCACATTTTCCTGTTTCACGAGTTTCACCAAAGACGATTGTTGCATATCGTATACAAATTTCTGTAATTGGTTTCTGTAGATTAGCATGCTTTCTAATAATTTTTTTAAATGCTATGGCTATTTTTGTCATAGCCTTAGGCATTTAAATGTGTTTCAATCTCTCTTTAACTGATTTTTAGAGGGAGAGGAATCATGATGTGAGAGTAAAACATGGAGCAGCTGCCTCCTGCACACCCTCTACCAGGGATAGATCAGCAACCTGGGCATGTGCCCTGGCCTGAAATCTAACCAGCAACTTTTTTGGTGCACGGGACAATGACCAATCACCTGAGCCACACCAGCCAGAGCTGTTTTTCAATCTCTTATACCCATTTTCCTACATACATGCTAAGAGGAATGTAAATACTTTGAAACACAAAGGAATATTTGATAAATATTTTAGGTACCTTAAGATCCAGCCATCTGTTTCTAAAACAAACTTAGAAACAGAAGACACAACTGATGCAGTGAGAATGACTGCACAAGTAGAAGCCAAAGCATTAGTATGTAGGGTACCTTTTTGAACTAAAAAGTAAAATTCTTAAGTGTAAAAATGAGTTTTCTCTATCAGAGAAGAGAAACTACAAAGAAATGCTCAATTAGATCTCCTTCTAATTGAATGTATGAAATCCCTGGATAAATGTTTCTCAAATGTGATTTGAGAGCTCAAGTTCAGGAATCTGCATTTGGTTCCTGGTGCATGCTAATATTTGAGATCAACTGACCTACCTGGAAATAAGTAATAGTAACCAAAATATATCAGGGGTGAGCAAAAGTATGTTTACATTTGTTCGTATGGAAAAAGACATGCAGATTATGATTATAATACAAGAATAAATTCTGTGTTTCATGTACTCACAAGTGTAAACCTACTTTTGCCAACTCAGATATATAGTTGGCTACTATCTCTGTAACACCTTAAAAATCTCTTAATGTTCCTTTGCCATGTAAAACCACACTTAGTGCTTATAATACCTATGCTAAGAACACATGGTATGTGCTTAGGAAACACAGATGAACTTTACTAAATTATAAGCCTCCTTGCCCTTGTAACCTGCACTGTTTCCTGAAGTAACCAGATATTTATACTGACTTTTACATGAGTAGCTATCTATTGCTTAACAACTCTAAAGTTGAAGTCATATACATCAGTGAAGAAGTAGTGGAAGAACAGACTGTTCTTATAAAGCTTAATAATAATTTTATATAAAAAGCCTATACTATCGGGCTGAGAACCAAAAGAATTTTTTTTCCTACCTCAGTGCAAGCCCGGAATTAGTTGGCATAATTGTGCAAAACTGTTCCAAGGTTTTGGAATGCTGGGTCTTTGGAACACAGCTCAAATAAAAGTAAATAACCTGCAAAGGTTGAGGGGAAAGGAAAAATAAACACAACAAGATGTGAAATCCAATTACCTATTTGTTTTAATGAGAAAACCAAAATGGTCTTAAGACATGAATGTATAAATTATAATAATGTATGATGCTATGAGTTACAGTTCCTACTATTAATTTTATTAGTGATTTTCAAAACATGAATTAGGAAATATGGTCTAGTGATGACAGCCATGGACTGAGAACACTGACAAGAAGCCAGGAGTCCGGGTTTTCATTCCTGAGTCTACCTTTACTTGCTGTATAGCTGGGCAAGTCATGGGGCTAATAATACCTGCCACATCTTGCTCATGGAATGCCCGTGTGTAAATGATTTAATGTCCATAAAGTGATTTGAGATCCTGGGATAAAGAATGGCATAGAAGTACAAAGCATAATAATTGGTTATCCCGGTTAGCAATACACCCTACCCCCAAAAAAGAAAACATGTATATGCATTGCACAGAATGAAAGGGGTCTCTGAAAATTTAAGAACAAAAAAACCTTTCATTGCTTATAAGAAGATAGCTTTATAAATTTATCATTATTCAAAATTCTACTCTTAAAATTCTAAACAGCATCTGATTTCAGCTTTTTTATGCTTTATGAACAACCCTATTTCCTTGACAAAATATTAACAAAAAGAACAGCTACACTATTAAGCCCATTTTTACTGTGAAGTTACAGAATTTTTCATTCAGTAAAATTTTCAACTATTTGAGCAAAACATTACAAATATAATTACAATTACTTCTTTTGACCTTTCTTCTTTAATACATATTAAACCCTAACATCTCTTCAATTTTGCTTCAATGTTAAATTTTCTTAAATATACCATAATTGATATATGCATCTTAATCGAACCTTAAAGAGCTCTTTCTACGGTTGGAAGAGATAAGTAGTAAACATGATCAAGAAGAACAGTATTATAGAATTATACACTTGAAACCTGTATATTATTAACCAATGTCACCCCCCAAAATTTAACTTTTTTAAAAAGAGAAATAATAATAAATGCTAGAAAAGTGATCCTAGGAAAAGCTCTCTTGATATAAAACAGGAGTTTTGCTGTCATTTTTTAAGGCCCATTCTTTTATGTAAACATCTAAAAAAAAGAAAGTTTAAGTTCTTACCCTATTATGAAATTCATAGTTGGACCAGTAATCAGCACTGCTAAAAGGAATGGGATATCGGGCAGGGACTGTAACCAAACATCTATTCACTAAATCAGTAAACAATCTGAATTCTTGGATTTTGTTTCTGGATCCAGCAGCTCTATTATTGGCAAAGACAAGATAACTGCCAAAAGAAAAATATTATAATTTAGAATAATTAAGCCAGTAATTCTCTCATGAAGAAAGCCAATCACCCTTTACCCACCATATCCCCTTATTCCATATACCATTCTTATTAAGAGGAACTAAACTTACTCCATCCAAATCTTCTGCACTATATCAGATCTCATGGCCACCCCTAATGCTGCCTCATATGCCTCCACTGTCTCTTTAATGCTTGATTGAAGAGGATGACAAAAGCTGTTTTAAAAAATGAAGGAGAACACTGTATGTCTACAGCTCAATTCTATTAGGTAAAGGAATGACGAAGTATATTTTAAACATTACAAATATTACAATGGGATCCTTCTTTTGGTCTTTCTTCTTTAATAATGTATAAACTGTAGCATCCCTTCAATTTTGCTTCAATGAGTTTAACATCAGGTTGATTTTAACACAGTGTAATTCAGTAATAAATAACAAATGCAAGCCTAGTATGCAACATTTCTCTCCACAGCTGATAATGTCTCACCAGTAAATCAGCCACAAATAAGGAACTTGGTGGTTAAACATCTCATCATCAAAATTCCCTTTACATAAATGGGCTGGAATGTCACGTGGTCCTGGGATATTTAAGAGATACCTGGGGGGAAAAATACTGTTTGAAATTATGCCTATGCACACATAAACTACTTTAAAGACAAACAAACAAAAAGAACCCCTCAGTTTCAACTTAAATTTCCTTGAAATATTTTTATAAGGTAATGACTTTAATTTTTACATGCATACCACATTGCTTTAGTCACATCTCTAGCATCATATAGTTATTATTTTATACCTGCATGAATAACTCATTCTTAAAATGATTTTTTATTCTATCCCCAAAGTTAAACCACAATAATCATCTAATTGAACCTAATTAAAACCAGAGAATAAATGAAGCAACCATATATCTAAAGTTGTCCCACAAAAATCTGCTTTACTCTTTTTAAATTTTTATTTAGTGATTTTGAGAGATCAATTTGTTGTTCCACTTATTTATGCATTCATTGGTTGACTCTTGTATGTGCCCTGACAAGGGACTGAATCCACAAATCTTGGCAGCTGCCTCCTGCACACCCTCTACCAGGGATAGATCAGCAACCTGGGCATGAGCATCAGTTTGATGCTGTAACTAGGGTAATCTGTGCTTTCTTCTAAAAAAAGTTCTTTTTCATAAAAAAAAAAGTTTTACAAGAAAACTTGTAAAAAAAAAAAAAGTTGTATCATCCTATACACCAAGTAAGTTGCAGGGCGCATACCTAGGTTTCAGATTCCATCCCCGGTCAGGACGTTGCCGGGGCACATACGGGGAGGCAACTGATTGATGTTTCTCTCACATCCATATTTCTTTCTCTTTATTTCTCTCTCTCTCTCAAATCAATAAACATATCCTTGGATGAGGATTAAAAAAATAAAGACAATCTCTCCCATACAAATACACACATACTATTACAGATTTATTAGACATGATATCAAAGTGTATTCTATAACATATTGGCTCATAAGACACATGTCCAAAAGAAGTCTATTGGTAAATACTGAAAACTATAGCCCCCTCCTGAAATGCCACCATACATATTAGGATATTAAAGACTCTAAAAAGTCAATTAGTAAAGGAATCTATTTGACTTTAACTAATTCAAGTTTCTCCCCAATATATTTGAATTTGTGTGTTTAATATTTACCAACATCTTCAGGAATCATGTTTTTAAAGATAATACATTGACCTCAACAATAACACACTAGTGTAACTGTTTACCTTGGATTTTAAAATTATTTCAAGGGGCTAAGTTTTAATGGATTAAAGAGGCTGTATGGGGGCTTTGGGGATAGGGGCAGATGGTAGAAAGGGAAGAAATAGGTCATCACCTCAACTTGGCCGTAACTAGCTATATTACCATAGAGCAGTGGTTCTCAACCTTGGCTGCACATTAGAATCACCAGGGAATCTTTTAAAATCCTGATTTCTGGGCCTCATCCTCCGGAAATTCTGTTTCTTTGTTACTAATGTTGTGGCCCCACCTCATAACAAAGAAACAGAATTTCTGGAGGATGAGGCCCAGAAATCAGGATTTTAAAAAAATTCCCAGGTGATTCTAATGTGCAGCCAAGGCTGAGAACCACTGCCATAGAGTTCATCACTTATCTTCTAAGGATATTAGTTTTCTCAACTGAAAACTGAGGTAAGACGTAGACGTAAATTCAAATCTAATCTATGTAAAGTTCTATTCCTAGATAAAGTGAATGAAATCTCCAGGTTAACTGTTATAGTTATCTACTAATCTTCAAATTGATTTGAAACATATGACAATTACCACATCTAGCTCTTTCTGCCTTTATACTAAACTAGGGGCCTGATGCATAAAGATTCATGCACTGGGGGTGGGTCCCTCAGCCCAACTTGCACCCTCTCCAATCTGGGAGCCCTCAGGGGAGCCCTCTCCAATCTGGGAGTTTCTGTATGTCTTTGCAATCATATGAGCGAACTTTCTGAGACCCCAACTCAGTTTGGTTTGTTGCTCACAGAATAATAGAGGCATTTTTTTTTTTCTTTGCTTCATTGGTGGAGATTTCCTGGAAGTTTTAGGATATCTTCCCTTTAATTTTTCCTAGACACTCTGATTTTACTTATGTCTCTCACCTTTGCTTTCCCTCCATCCCCCACCACAACAGTAACTTGCTCCAGGCTCACTTTGCTCTAGTGCAGTGGTTCTCAACTTGTGGGTCGCGACCCCTTTGGCGGTCAAACGACTCTTTCACAGGGGTCGCCTAAGACCATCCTGCATATCAGATATTTACATTATGATTCATAACAGTAGCAACATTACAGTTATGAAGTAGCAAAGAAAATAATTTTATGGTTGGGTCACAACATGAGGAACTGTATTTAAAGGGCCAGAAGGTTGAGAACCACTGCTCTCGTGTCTAGGACAGTGATGGCAAACCTTTTGGCGAACCTTTTGAGCTCGGCATGTCAGCATTTTGAAAAACCCTAACTTAACTCTGGTGCCGTGTCACATATAGAAATTTTTTGATATTTGCAACCATAGTAAAACAGATTTATATTTTTGATATTTATATTTTATATATTTAAATGCCATTTAACAAAGAAAAATCAACCAAAAAAAATGAGTTCGCGTGTCACCTCTGACACGCGTGTCATAGGTTCGCCATCACCGCCCTATGGTAAGGCCAAACCCTAGCCCACACACCTGGAGGGTGGGCTCAGGTCTCCCTGGAGTACAGCTATGCCCTGTGTTTGTGAGCCCTGGAGAGTTGGCTCCAACAGGAACTGGAAACCTGGAAGAGATTACGCGGATGGGAGCTGGTTCACCCTACGTGGCTCCCTCAGTTTCTGGGAGTGACCGAGGGAGCCACGTCCCCCCAAGCCTCCAGCTCTCCTGCTCTGCTCTCTGCCCGGCGGCTTCGGGGGGAGCAACCGAGGGAGCCATGTCCCCCCAAGCTGCTGGCTCTCGCGCTCTGCTCTCTGCCCGGAGCCAGTTTATGCAAATTAACCCGCCATCTTTGGCATGTTAATTTGCATACTTACTCCTGATTGGCTGGTGAGTGTAGCGGAGGGACAGTCAATTTACATGTTTCTCTTTTAGTATATAGTATGTTACATAGAAAAGGAAATAAAGTCAAACTCTAAGTAAATATTAGAGTTCTAAGTTTTTTATTTTATAATTTCTACTCCTGAGATTTTTTTTTACCTATTAACAGCACTGACTTCTATTAATAAACTTTGTCAATATATATATACATTTAAAAATTTATATCAATATCAGTAAATATGACAATGCCCAAAACTATCTTACACTTAGTGCCATCCTTCCTAATATTTGACTTAAAAAAGATTTCCAGCCCTAGCCAGTGTGCTCAGTGGATAGTGTCGGCCAGTGGACTGAAGGACCCCGGGTTCGATTCCAGTCAAGGGCACATACCCCGGTTGCAGGCTCAATCCCCAGCCCCGTTTGGGGTGCATGCGGGAGGCAACCAATCAATCGGTGTGTCTCACATCAATGGTTCTCTCTCTCTCTCTGTTTCTCTCTCTCTTCCCCTCCTTTCCACTCTCTCTTAAAAAAAAAATCAATGGGAAAAAATATCCTTGGGTGAGGATTAACAAACAAAAAAAGATTTCCCAAATTAACAGAAATGCACACTCTGTGTAAATAAGGTTTTCAGACTTACCTAAAAAAAAACTCACCACCAGATATCTTTTTCTTGTAACTCTGGATGAATTATGAATTATGACTATTCCCACAAAAAATTTAATAAATATGACTTAGTAAACAACCAGAAGATTATTTGGAGGCAATGTATTTTCAAATGTTTTTTGACACTGTTATTTATCCTGCTTCATTAGTTAACATCAAGATAATCTGAAGATCCTTGATTAGTTACTACAGCTAAAACTGGTAACATCTTTTAAGCTAAACCAATTATATCCATGCCCAATGGGAGACCAAAATCAGCAAGTGTGTAAAAAGTTTGGTTCACCTTTGGATCTATCCTGTGCTGGAGTTTGAGATGTTTTAGCAATCTAATTTAAACAGGAAGAAAGTCATGGGAAAGCTGAATAATCTCTAAATTCCTTATAGAATAGTTTAATTCTTCTCTATTAATTTGCATTTTAATTATTCTCTTGTAATTTATTCTAAGCTATTAATCTAGATATAACACAGCAGAAAGAATTTTAAAAGAGCACTGAAATCACTGTCAATAAATTGACTACCATAAGAGGACAGATGTAAAGACTAAGTCTAGGAAAGAATAGTGGTTCAAAACTTTTTTGCCAAATCTCCAATAAAACTGCCATGCTCACAAAATATTCTACAGTGGATGCACCAGTGACTTAACAAAATGTGAGTTGTTTTTAAAAATGTTTTTATATAGCCTAGCCAGTGTGGCTCAGTGATTGAGCATCGACCTATGAACCAGGAGCTCATGATTCGATTCTGTTAGGGCAGAGGTTTTGGACTTGATCCCCAGTGTGGGGCATGAAGGAGGCAGCCAATTGATGATTCTCTCTCATCATTGATGTTTCTATCTCTCTCTCCCTCTCCAAAATCAATAAAAATAGTGTCCTGATCACTACAGAGAGGTGAGGATGAAGAAAGGAAGAGAACTTAAAAAAAAAAAAATTCTTCATGATCTGCTATGACCTTGTTGTTAGAAAAAAAAATCACAGTGAAACCAAAGCAGTAAATACAGAGCTCTACATAAGTTACTAAGAAAGTGATGGTTAAGAAAAGAATCCTATAAAGCTTCTTACTCAACATTTCAGAAGCGAGAGTTCTCTTTAGAATAAAGAAGAAAAAAAACAGTATGAGGCAAATTATTTATATCTACTTTATTTAGATTACCAATAAAATAAATTAAAACTCATTTTTAAAAAAATCACTTATTGTCTCAGGATAATTCACTGCTATGGTATTGTATGCTAAAATTAACAATAACAATAAATTAAAAGCAGAATGAGCTACCATGGTGTTAATATAAACCTTCATTAGTGTCTTTAAAGATTATAACACATTTTACAGCTTTCTGTTTCTATTAAATTCTATTGCCTTCCTAATGGTCTAAGAAAGTGTTCAAATATTTTTAAAAATTATTTTAAAATGTAGTCAATCCACACACACAAAAATCTGTAGTCTTCCCACTGAACTATACTCTCATTCCTCTGCAAATTAAGAGTTCTACAAACTTACCGAAACAGATCCAAGTTATTATACTTCTCAAACCCAGGTTTAAAGAAGGATGCAATAAATTTCCGCAAAAATGGAAGAAGATTATCCCCTCGATTCTATTTTTAAAAGAGGAAGGAGGAATACACGTTAGACTTACAATGTTTAATTAAAATCTTTCAAGGGAGGAAAACCCCTAAAATTCACTATTTGAGTAGGTTTCTTGAGTAGGTGGGATAGAGATAATTTCTATATTCTGATTTCCAAATTAAATTAAACAGCTTGACACCCAATACACCACAGTCTCAAGTTGCAGCCACCAATTAACTATTAAGCTTCTAATATATGTTTGGCATCGTGCTAGGTAGGTGGTGGGGCTCCAAATCTGAGTAAGACGTGGTCTTTGCCCTCAAGGAGTTCTTAACATAGAATACAAAGCAGCTCTAAACAAAATTACAAAGCAATATAATACGCGTAATGGTAGAACTATGCACAGGGTATTTTACAGCAGAGAGAGAAGGAATATCTAAAATAATTTGAAAAGGGCAGAAGGACCAGTAAAAGCATCCTGAAGAGGCTGATGACTGAAATAATTTAAGAAATTGTGAAACATAAATACATCACATTTAAACATTCTAAGTCATTTCATTTTTACCTGCATGATGAAGAATTTGCACGTATGATAAAAAACCTCTGCATTCTGAGGATTGTTTTCAAATGCAGTAAGCCACACTGCCCTGGCTTTGTCGTGCTGACTTGTTTGCAAATATAAAGCAACAAGGGCTTCCAACAACTGGCAGTTCATGGGACAAGATTCCAATAAACATTTACAAAGTTCTACTGCAGCCTCATACCTTAACAAGAAAAAAACATGTCTATACATATTTTAAAAATCAACCTTTAACACAAGATTAACTGCTTGCCAATTAAGTTTTACCTCTCTAGAAGCTGGTGCAGAGCAATCATGTTTGTGTAAAGTGGAACACAGACCTCTATTCTTTCCTCAACAGGAAGGCTCTCATCTGTGCAAGCTTTCACTGCATCTATCCAAAAATATCACAATAGCATGAATCAAACATAGAATTAATCATTCCACTGTTCTTTCAACTCTAAAAGACCAATAGGAGAAGATGGTCTAGCCCTTTGTTTGACCATCATCTTATTCTGAACTTCTGGCATTTATCCAAAGGAGATATTTCAGATATCTCTAAACTCATAAAATTGAATCTCTTACCCTCACTTTCCTGGTAAAAATAAAACAACCCAATATGAGATCTTGCTTCTATTAATAATTTCATTTAAACAAAGGTCCCCTTCATTTTCCTAAATTCCTCAAAACTTACCTAAAAAAAAAGAAATCAAATTACCTTTTCTTCTTTCTCTGACCCACCTCAAGAGACCTTGACTGCTGTCATACAGCCATTTAAGTGTCTCCCCCCTAAACTAGATCTTTTCCTTACTCCTTCAAAATACACTTCCCCCTTGTAAAGAATACTTCACTTAAAAAAAAAAAAAAAGAATATTTTACTTGACCAGGCCACTTCTTAGAGAATAGTATCATGTTTTACTTTGTACAACTGTCACTATTTCCTCCTTGCCCAATGGTAGTATGACCCCCAGATCTGCAGAGTTTAAAAGTGAATGCCACTCTGAAACTATTCATTTGAAGTTCAGTTACAGGATCATAACTAAACAAACCTGAAAGCCTATCTCTACATTCATTTTATTTGATTAGCATTTGATAATGTACTTCCTCTTCTTTTTCTTTTCTTTTTGCCTCTGCTTCTAAATGATTGTTTATAAGTTCTCTTGGTTTCATATACTCCCTTTTATCTCTAACTACTATAGTTTTAAATGTCTATGTCCTCAGAGGAAATATCTCATAGCTTCAACTACTAAATAATTTACTGAAAGAGTACATTAAAAACTGCAAAGCACTTTGTAATTTAGTGACTTCTACGTTAATTAATTTCCAAATCCATTTCTCTACCCATAATTGTCCACTTTAGGTCCACTTCCTTATCTTCCTTATTTCCTTCTGCCAACAGGCATTTCCAATTGGATGACCAATTACCACTCACAAATACTATTCCTACTACCAAAATCAGTCTTCCCAATTTATCAGTTTTCTACTAATGCACTTTCTTTTGCTGGTCTCAAGACCCTGAATTCATCTTTGACTATGTCGTCTCTCCTTCCCTGACATTTAATCTGTCCCCTGCATCTCTATATGCTAACTTCAAATATCTCTAATAAATACTCTCTCTCCCAGTTTACTTTTTTTGTGCCTCAGTTATGGCAATGAGTTTCTGGTTGGTTTTCCTACCTGTGGTATTCTCTTCAGCACATTTTTTTTTTCTTTCTTCAAGAACCTCTAAATGTCATCAAGTCTAATACACTTATACAAAGTTGAAAATTTAGTAGGTATCATTCCACTTATGAAAGTTAATTCCTACTATTCTTTAGCACAGAACTCTCACTTTAATAAGGACCCTTCCTTCCTCTAATCTCCCTTCAAATCCAATGTACCAATTCTTACCCACTTGTTGCTTTTTGTTTACTTAGCTCCCCTAACAGGAATGTCCTTTTTTCCCTTCCCTTCTTCCCTGGTTTATTCAATAAACATTTATACTTAGCACAAAGTCAAACATTGTAGGCACTTGGAAAATGTAGACGTAAGACAAGGATCCTATCTTTGAAGAGGCCCATTAAGTCACATCATAGTTGAGCTTCAGAATCCAGCTCTAAGTCCTAATTCTTCTATGAAGACTTCCTTGATCATGCCAACCTACAATGTCCTTCCTTTGGATGTATGGCCTGTACCATATAATTGTATCAACCACAGATTCTAATCTCTTCTATAAGCACAGATTTTAGACTATATACTAATTCACAGTTATCTGGCCTCATCTCTTAATAATTATGTCAAATGTATAGATTTTATCTTCTGACTAGGTCCGTGGTCAACAAACTGCGGCTCGCGAGCCACATGCAGCTCTTTGGCCCCTTGAGTGTGTCTCTTCCTAAGCCTTAGGAGTACCCTAATTAAGTTAATGACAATGTACCTACCTATATAGTTTAAGTTTAAAAAACTTGGCTCTCAAAAGAAATTTCAATCGTTGTACTGTTGATATTTGGCTCTGTTGACTAATGAGCTTGTCGACCACTGGACTAGGTTATATATCTCTTAGTAGGAAGGAATAGGCTTTATACCTTATGTGTCCCACAGCAGATAAATTATTTAGTATATAGTAACAATCAAATTCATTGATCGATGGATCAAATATTAATTACTTGAAAAACAAGATACAATCTTTAACTTTCACCTTGATAAACTGCTTCTAAAAATTCAATCAACTCATTAAACCTATCAAATCTATTAATCTAGCTAATATCCTTTGCTATAATCAGAAAAACTAATTATGTAGTATTAATTATGTATAGTTCCTAGCCTTCATAGATGCCAATGCCAATCTCTTCTGATTCAATCCTTAATCTTGAACTATAGCATAGAACTACAACTTGCAATTTATAAATCTGTTTCACTTAATTATGAAGAACCATAAAAGGGGTAAGTTGATATTTTAAATAATTTATAAACATTTATACTTACCTTCAAACACTGCTAACAACATATCAGGATTAGTCTTTACATCTTGAACTGTTTGCCAAGGCATTATAAATGGTTCTGTGTTAACAATTCTTGAAGGATTGGCATTAGATGGATCATAAAATTTTGAAGGGAGACTGTTGAATTCAATAAGATGTATGTAGGCCAGCCATGCCAAACATCGATCACTTGTTTTAAGGTACTCAGATACTATTCCATCATTAACCGATTTCAATGCATTCTAGGTAAATGAAAAAGTAAACTCAGGGTTTTTTTTAAATAATGACTCCTATTCCTGAGATTCAAATGTAAAGCCAACAATGAATAAAACAGCTGTATTTCTTTGGAGTGGTTCTTAAATACCTACATTAAAACTTTTGAAAGCCACCAATTTGTTTTTAATCAAAAACTTTTTTAAAATATCAGTATCAAATTAACAAATTTTATTATGCAAAGGTTCATAACATACTTAATGAAAAAGATTAAATTTATCTGAACATTTTCAGTGTCTTGTTATTCAAAATCTAGTAAGATAAAGAGAAATTAGTAAAAACAAACAAAACTCTGCATCCATATAGCAGATTTTCACAATGAACTAATTTTTTTACCTTATTGTTTGAATACTGAAATTTATTTTGGTGGGTACTGGACATACATTAGTTTCCTTTAAACCTCATAAACACTCTAAAGAAGGTATTATCCCCACTAAGTAAATGAGGAAACAATCATAAACTTACTCAACTTCACACAACTTACTAGTAAGTGGTAAAACAAGAATTCAAATCTAAAGCCAGTTCTCTACAAAGTATAATTAAATGCTACAACAACTATTTACCTGTAAAAGTGCAAGTGCACTTTGGGATCTTCCAGTAAATATGTGCAGCTGAACTCTAAACAAAAGAGCCTCTAAAAGCTGAAAGGACAGAATATCTGATGCTTCCCGTTTGGCTGCTCCCATCAGAAATTCCACCATTCTCTCACATACATAATCCTTTTCTTCAAAGGTGCTTTCTAGGTGCAGAAACTGCCCAAAGAGATTTCATAAAATTAATCATGCTTCATAAGATGTAAAATGCATATTTTTCACATCTCATTATGAAACTGTCTCATATTAAATCTTCAATTTCTACAAAAAGGAAAATTATAAATATACATAAACTCATCTTCCAGTACTATAACCTAGGTTTCCCCTTCTACCACAAGTTGGAAAGTAAAATCAGATGAACACTAGAATAATACTGATGTACTCTCAGAATTATCACTGAAAAAATTCCATCTTTCCTTTCCTTGAACCAATAGGTAAATGACAGCAAGACTATGATATATCTCCAAAAATTCACATTTATGATCACATACAATTTGCATTGCTTAGGTGTGTGACTATATAAAAATTCTAAAAATAGCATTCATATTAGAACTAGATGGCAAAATAATTAAAAAGACTTAATCAGCCTGGCCAGCGTGGCTCAGTAGTTGAGTGTCAACCTATGAAACAGAAGGTTCAATTCTTGGTCTGGGCACATGCCTGGGCTGTGGGATGGATCCCCAGTAGAAGGCATGCAGAAGGCAGCCAATCAATGATTCTCTCTCATCGATGTTCCATCCCTCTTTCCCTCCCCCTTCCTCTCTCTGAAATCAACAAAAACATACTTTAAAAAAAAAGAAAAAAACTTAATCAAGAAATGAAAAGGCCCTTTAAAACCAAACAACTTTAAGGAAAAATATTACATCCTAAAAATCTGGTGGTGATCAACAGCATTAATTTGGTACTACATGGCATATTTCACTGTTCACATCTATTCAGTACTTGTGTTAGGCTAGTTAGAGTGGCAAATTAATTCATTAAGGGATACCATGTTATACAATTCTTATTTGTCCCGAATTTCAATTGGCAAGAAAATGATAGATCTGACAGTAATTGATTTATGGGAATGTGTATCTGAATCTAACAGCTCCTGAGTTTAGCTGGTAAGAGTTCAGATATTAATAAATATTTCTTTTACAGGTGGATTCATTAAAATTTTAAGTTTAAACCTGACTAGGAAACAGACCTTTCTCTCAGAAAATGAGGAAGACCTATTTTTCCACCAAATCTTTATATGTTGGCCAGGTTCAATATTAGTATGAATTACAGATTAATATTTCTATAAAAATGAGGACAGCCAGGCCAGAGTGGCTCAGTGGTTGAGCATCGAACTATGAACCAGAAAGTCACAGTTTGATTCTCGGTCAGGGCACATGCCCGGGCTCAATGCCCAGTGTGGGGCGTGCAGGAGGTAGCCAGTCAATGATTCTCTCTCATCATTGATGTCTCTCTCTCTCTCTATCTCTCTTTCTCACTCTCCCTTTCTCTGTAAATCAATAAAAACATATTTTAAAAAATGACAGATAATATATTATTTCTTGGCATTCATGGAAATGTTTTACATGAATAAGAAATTCAAAAGAAAATTTTTTTTCAGATGCTTTGCACAAAATTCACTTAACTTCGCACAAACTAAAACTGCTTAAGAGCCCTGGCAGGGTGACTAAGTTAGCTGGAGCATTGTCCGTACACCAAAAGGTTGCAGGTTTAATTCCCAGTCATCGCACATACCTAGATTGCAGATTCAATCCCCTGGTCCGGGAGCATGTGGGAGGCAACCGATCAATGTTTCTGTCTCTGTCTCTCTCCCCTTCCCTCACCTTCCTCTCTCTCTAAATATAAAAACATATCCTGGGGTAAGGATTAATATTAATATTTTTTTTTAAAAAACTGCTTAAGAATAGGTAAGTATTAAAATGATTTAAAATGTTCATGTTTTTTCTATACCAACAAAGTTAGTTATACAACAACAAAAATCACCTCTTCACTAAGTATTTTCTTCTTGTTTAATCTAAATTAATCTAGAGACAGAGTGGTTTTGAGGTTACTGGACACCAAAAGTAAAGGTATCATATCTATACGCAAATAAAGAATATGATCCATTAAGCTATATATCAATATTTAAGATGACCCAGAGTTATAAACACATATACACACACACCCACACGTGCACACACAGGACTATGTTATCTTTTCTACTCACAGTCCAAAAACTTTGATAATCAGGAGCATATTCAACAGCTGTTTCACACATTTCCTGCACCTCCTCCTTGGTTCCTCTTTTAGAAAACAATTTGAGATAATGGCACCAAATTTCTGGATTGTCTTTGTTGTTTTCCAAAGCCCGCGCCAGAACATTTAAAGCAGAATCCAAAGACTCTGAACATAGCCTACATGTTTAAAAGAAAAGCAAGAGGATTTTTTTTTTTATGTTTTGAAAAGTTTTAAATTGAGCTACTCTACTGAGTCAATTTTTAAATTCCATTTTCTACTAGAACCTACCAAGAAACTAGTCACATATGACAAAGAGTGGTAGATCAGGATTTTCTGTCACATCTGTTCCTATTTCCCATAGACCCAACAATTCCTTTCTAAGTGGATGCTCAGTTAGCATTTACCAGATAAAACCACTGTGTTATAAAACCACTAAATTATCAACTTCAAATGTGCTTTATGTCCATACTCAGCAATACCTTTTTATGATTTACACTGATCTGGGAATGGGAAAAGTTAAACAATTCTCCCTCAAGGCCAGCTACTGCCAGTACAAAATATCAAAGCTTTCAATATAATAGTTCTTTTCAACGGTCAAGGTCTGGCTATATCTTAGAGAAGATAATTGTCTCTCATGATCCTATTCATACAATAATGTACAGTTCTTTGGCCTTCACTCAATAAATGAGTCAGAAAAGAAAACACTGCAACTTATCCCATTAACATGGAAATGACACACAGGGCACATTAAATAAGCACCATATTCAGGTATGTAGGTGTATTAGCATTCTGCAGTGCTGCCTTATTAAAAAAGCTTTTATACCGAGTTCTAAGATAGACAATCAAAGTAGCCTGTTAAAAAAAAAACAGAATTATTATCATTTTAAAATTGAGGCAATAAAAGATTCCTGGTAGTAAGATTATTTCTGATAAACCTATCAAAAAGTAGGTTAGAATATACATTTATACAAAAGAAGCTGCCAATTGTGAGATTAATTATTATTTACCTTATTTGCATACATGTAATATAACACTACATGCAGAAAACAGGCAAGTCACCAGAATTTAGAGGATCTTAAACAAGCTTTAAATCTCCAAATGAAGATTAACAAAAAAATTTAACCTGTCCCACTACTTTTTTAAAAACCCAATAAATAATCCTTATACCACTAAGAACTTATTGTTTTAACTAATCCTACTTTGAAATAAGAGCTCACTAGAGTTAAAAACTATAGCTAATTTATTACCTATACACTGAGACATGCACACAACTCAAGATCTAATCTTAAACATTTTCTAATAGCTTTTAAACAATAAAGTGCTTTAGCTCTGTCAAAAAAAAACAAAGGCTCCATTGATACTAGGAAGGAAATATGATTACCACAGAAGGAGTGAACCTCAAACACAAAAATATAAATGTGCAACAGTTTACACAAAGACTAGTAGTAGACCTACCCTTCATTTTGACTCAAGTACTTGTATGCAAGCTTGAGCCAAAGTTGTACATGAGAAGGATTTTCAAGCACACTTGCTTCTAAATTAGCAATGTCATCAGTCTCATTTGTAAAGTATCTGACATCATCTGGAGTCACAACTGTATCCAAAGCTGGAACTTTTATTCGGTTCTCTGGCTGAAAGGCTATAAAAAGATATCATTAGTTTCACACTTTCTCTTACCCACAGACACAAGAAAAAACAACTGGTCTCATCTTTAAACTAGGACTCTACTAGGCCAAACAGAAGTATGGTCTCCCTACTTTAAGGTAAGTGCCATCACTTGATAATTCACATTCATTAAATTATAAGAGAAAGTTATAATTTATGAAGATTCTTTATTCCACTATATCTAAATTAAGAGAAAAAGTGTTAATGTAAATAAGCACAAGAGAGCATACACCTATCAGGTATCTGCTAATCCACAAATAGCAAACAATTAAATTATGTAAACTTGAGATTATAATGCAAGATGTGCTTGACAATAGGCACTCATTCGCATATTACTCTGCTCATTCATTTATTCCTTCATTTTGTGAGCCTACTTACTGCATGTCAGAAAATACAGGCTCAAATCAAAGATTAAATAAAATAAAACATCTGCCCTCAAAAAGACACAAGCCAGGCAGTGGTTTGAAGTTGTCATGATTACTAAAGAGTCATCCCTGGATTTACTGGACCATACAAAATGCCCTGCAATGCAAGGGGCAGTTCTACACAATGAAGAACTACTACTAATTGCCTTAAATGCCAAATGGCATAACTGGTTTTTAAAAATAGAAATAAAAAAATAAAAACATCTACAATAGTAGATACACCAAAAGATTAGTAAAGTGGAACACCACAACTGAATGATTCAGGATCTTAAATTACTTCTTACCATACTTAATTGGTCCTGTAGACTGTTCATCATCACTACTGAAACTATTCTCTGAAATAGGTTTTCTCCAAAACTTTGGCTTCCACTTTCTTTTATCTTTGTAGGTTGTAAATGGAGGTGCTAAAGTAGACAGGAAATGACTTAGTTGACACACCTAGTTTTTATGGTTTTGAAGGCTACCCAAATAACACTAAAAAAGAGCTAAATTTATTCTGTTGTGTTAGAAATGACATATATACAGCGTGTCCCAAAAAAATGTATACGCACTTTAACAGCTGATAGCTCAATTTTGAAAATGAAATATATTTTAATAAATACTGCCTTTATAATTATTCAAAGTGTGTGTATACGTTTTTTGGGACACCCTATATAATTTTTTTATATTGAGAACATAATGCCAGAAAATTTGCTGTCATAAAGACACTACAATATCCTTTTGTGAGAGGGAGAGACATATATACTCACTATGGCCTTTACTTTCATTGATATTGCTAACAAGAAGAACCGCCATCTGGTCCATTGACATTCGATCTTTGTTTACTCCAAAAAGTTTCTCAACATATTTTTCTGAAATTAGACCAATGCTATTGTCATAAAAAGTATAAAAAACATGGATTTCAGAGAAGAGGCTAATTAAAGAGTATAAAGTGAAGAACAGTTTAAGAATTAAAGAGAAGTATATGGTAGTAGTCAAAAACACCTACAGCTTCTAGAGGGCAAGGACCACATATTAACTACTATGCAAATCTTACCACATCATGCATTCCAATTTGAGCTGAAAAAAATATATATTTCCTAAAACCAACTAAACAAGTGAAAATTAAAGCCCCAAATAGGGAATGATTACATTCAGTGACTTTACAATCACTTTGGTTGTGATAACAGTCAATTTAATAAACTTAATATCTGGCACTGAATCTAGGGAAAAATTTAACATTTACTCATTAATGTCTGACAATAACCTATGCTTTCTACAATATCAAAGTGTACAAAGTCCTTTTTATCTCATTGTAGAATCTGAAACTACAGACATCTTTCTTAACTTCCAACTCTCCTTTATTTTTGAAAAATATAATAAAAAGAGCTCTATTTTAAAATCATTACTAAAATTTCTATACAAATGTTTATATATTCTTCCAAATAAACTAAACTGTTTAGATGCATTCTATCCAAATGACTTTCAATGATAGAAAGGTCTTATATCTTGCACTGTCCTATTGGTAAAGCACTGAGCACCACTGAGCTACTAAACTCAATAGTGGCTATAGGGCACTGAAATGTGGCTAGTGTGACTTGATAGAGTACATTTTAATTTAGGTTTGAATAGCAACGTATAGCTAGTGATTACTGTATTGGACAGAGAAGATCTAGATAAAGTGTCATAGGTCAATATACTGAATTATGACAGCAATTAAAAGATGTCAAAAAAAAAAACTGAATACTACGTTTTTAAATTGCCTAAATTCAAATTTTCATTTCGGGAACAAGAAGAGGTCTTTAATAACCTGCTGCAGCAGCAATTTCTTCATCAGTGCTTGTCTCTGAACAACCAATCAAAGACAGATTATATGACAGAATGTCCTGGAATAGCTGTTTTCGGCTAAGCGTATAGTCTTGTGTATGCTGCCTAAAATAAAATGACAACACAGAAAAGATAATCGTGTACATATCAAAGTCCAAATAACCAAAACTGTCTTTTAGATTATAAAATGTTCACATATTAAAACTACTCACCACTGACAATCATCATCATTACAGGTTCCTGTTAAATCAAAACGGCAGAAACACTGATCCGGTTCAATCATATTACTGTATGATACTGAGCTTAGGGGAAGTTTCTCCTTAGTTCGATAGTATGGACTAAATCTAAGAAGAGAGATGGACATATTATGTTCCATAAACATAACCTAGAAAAATTTTCCTTCCCAACTAAAATTTCTATACTTAAATACTTAATAGCAACCCCGCCCCCAGAATATAAAGTGATAGGGACAAACTACTTTTATACCCAGAACATAAAAGACCTGAAATAGAAAACAAAAAACTCTGTATTTTAAAAGTAGTGTTTTCACATCACATAATAAAATACTACATAATGTTGGTATTTCTTACACACGTCACCAGCCAACAAAAAAAACTAAGGAAAAAGTCTGTACTAGTAGGTGCTTTACAATTTTACAATTGAATCATACCCATTTAACAGGCTCACAACTTCTAGACGTTTAAAAGACAAATACAACCTCCCACAAAATTAATCATCTGAGAATACCTAAATCAATTTTATGAGAGCTGGCCAATGCATTCCTTACACATGGTAACAGTAAAATTAAAAATTCTTGTAGGACTCCAGTTATTTTTTCCTAAAATCTCTAACAGGCAATAATCAAGAATTCGCAATTCCGAGAAACCAAGATGGCGGCATAGGTAAACACCGGAAATTGCTGCCTCACACAACCACTTCGAAAATACAACTAAAAGACAAAACGGACATCATCCAGAACCACAGGAAGGCTGGCCGAGTGGAAATTGTACAACTAGAAGGAAAGAGAAAAGCACACTGAGACTCAGAGGAGGTGCGGTGTGGAAGTAAAGTGCGGAGGTACGGAGGCGCACGCGGATAGGGCTGGCAACTGAGGACGAGGCTGTCTTTTTCAATCCATCATCCAGAACAGGAAGGCTGGCCGAGTGGAAATTGTACAACTAGAAGGAAAGAGAAAAGCACACTGAGACTCAGAGGAGGTGCGGTGTTGTGGTAAAGTGCAGAGGTAC
>NW_005371324.1:605978-608432 GCF_000412655.1 Myotis brandtii
GAACTATGGGGGGGAAAAGAGAAACAATTGTAATAATCTGAACAATAAAGATTTAATTTAAAAAAAAAAAGAATTCACAATTCCACCAGTAGCAAGAAATTAGAATCTGATAATAATTAATAAACTCAAGTGTGAGCTAACCCTTATTTCCTGATATGGTTTGTATATGACAAGACATTAATTTTTACTTTCCCTAAAAGAGCAAATTCATTTTTCAGTGACCAAGATTCAATTTCTTCTTTCATTATCATCAAATATTCGAAGTTAAGATATCAAAAACAGGAGTAATCCTGAAACTGAAGTTCACTGAATCTTTCTTTTATACCTGTAGGACTTAAAAACCAGAAGAGGGCTGTGGTAGGGACTAAAAGGACATGGCTTCACTTCTGTTGTTTTATTCTGTGCTGTCATAAAATCTACATCCACAGAAATCTCCTGCAAAAGAAAACAATAACTTCATAAGGCAAATAAGGCTAGGGTGAATTCTACATTTTTTTAAAGAATATGAAATGTTCCATTACCTGACCACACAAAACCTTTCCTGTAATGCCTGTTGTGGTTTTTAAAATCAGTTGTTTTAAGCTGTCAGCTTTTGAATATAATTTTTGCAATTCACCAATTTTTAACCCTAGAAAAAGTTCTGGTTTTTCTACCATGTTCTTAGCTTTGTTTACACATTCTTTGTTAGGTGTATCAGTGTGTTTAAGGTTAGGTTTAGTAAAAGAATTGGATTCTAAGAAGGATCTTCTTCGTTCCCTGTTTGACCCAGACAAAATCTCATCATCAACATCATTTTCTTCAGTGTCCAGACTCAATTTATCTTGAGTCAGATCGTGAAGTGAGGGTTGAGGTAAAGAAAATTCAGGTTCCTCTTCCACAACTGGAGCGATATTTTGTTGTTCCTTTGCTTTAAGGGCCCGAGCTTCTTTTAGTTTCTGAATTTTCAGAGCATATTCATATTCTAGCTTTTGTAATCGTCTTTTTTCCATAGCAATTAGTTCTGCTGAATGCTTTCTTGGACTTGATACTGGAGAACTGTCCAGTCTCATCATTTTGTTTGGCTGGGGGAAAAATGATATAAACATTTTATATCGCTATGATTTTATAAACAATTTCTGGTAACTGTGCTATCCCCACAATACAATGCCAACATTATAAAACTAGATAACGAGCATAAAACAGTTTTACAAGTCTCCAACAGTTTTGCTAGTTAATCTATAAAACAAAACAAAAAACAAAGTAAAGACAAAATAAATAAACAAGGTTCCAAAAACATGGATGTCATTTAAAAACAAAGCTTTAATCTTATTCTATTTGAATATGCAGGAATGAGTTACTTTATCTATCTCTTACCCTCAAAACTATCATAAAAACTTTCTTCTTTCCAAAAATAAAATATTTCTACAAACAACTTACTCCAAAGCGATCTTGTTCCAGTTTTCGTTTTCCTATTTCTTTACTAGCCACTGCCTTTGCCCGAGCAAACTCTTCTCCATACTTTAGAGTCAAAGCTTTTTTAACTGTAACACGTTGTTGCACTTTGTGAATCTGAAAATAAAGGATAATTCTAAAAATGTAAATGTAAACCATAGAAGAGGAAATAACTTCTTTTTAACACAGCAGGGCATTCAATGGAAAATATAAATATTCCAATATTATGTCTCAAAGGAGAACATTATTTTATTAAAAATTTGGCCGATAAGAACAAAGTAGGTGGGATCTCAATACCAGATATCAAGCTGTATTACAAAGCCACTGTTCTCAAAACTGCCTGGTACTGACACAAGAACAGACATATAGATCAATGCATTAGAATAGAGAACCCAGAAATCGACCCGAACCAATATGCTCAATTAGTATTTGACAAAGGAGGCAAGAACATACAATGGAGTCAAGACAGTCTCTTCAATAAATGGTGTTGGGAAAATTGAACAGATACATGCAAAAAAATAAAACTAGACCACCAACTTACACCATACACAAAAATAAATTCAAGGAAAAAATTGCTGCCTCGCACAACCACTTCACTTCAAAAAAACTAAAAGACAAAACGGACTTCATCCAGAACCACAGGAAGGCTGGCTGAGTGGAAATTCTACAACTAGAAGGAAAGAGAAAAGCACACTGAGACTCAGAGGAGGTGTGGAAGTAAAGTGTAGAGGTATAGAGGCACGCGTGGAAAGGGCTGGCAACTGAGGACACGGTTGTCATTTTCAATCAGGAGGGAGTCTCAAGCTCCCGACTGCTCTGAACTCCAGTTCCGGGCGAGTCTCTGGGGACCCAGACTCATACAGGGAGAAACTGGACTATCTGGCAGCAGGAGGAACTCGAGGATGGCTTTCTCTCAGAGGTGCCTGCAGCAATTACCAGGACACTGAGAGGCAGGGCCTCTTAGGGTAGGACTGAGGATCAGCCATAGCTGTTTGCTCCGCCCTGTTGATCCCCTGAGACCCC
>NW_005371324.1:610402-614416 GCF_000412655.1 Myotis brandtii
AACTCCCATTTGACCCAGTGATCCCACTTCTAGGAGTATATCCCAAGAAACCAGAAACAGCAATCAGAAAGGATATATGCATCCCTATGTTCATAGCAGCACAATTTACAATAGGTAAGATTTGGAAACAGCCTAAGTGCCCATCAGCAGATGAATGGATTAGAAAACGGTGGTACATCTACACAATGGAATACTATGCTGCTGTGAAAAAGAAGGAATTCTTACCATTTTCAACAGCATGGATTTAACTGGAGAGCATTATGCTAAGTGAAATAAGCCAGTCAATGAAAGAAAAATACCACATGATCTCACTCATTTATGGATAATAAAGACCATTATAAAATGATGAACAAAAATAGATACAGAGGCAGAGCAACATGGAACAGACTGTCAAACTACAGCGGGAAGGCCGGGGAGGGTTGTGGGGGGTGGGGTAAGAGATCAATCGAAGGACTTGTATGCATGCATATAAGCATAACCAATGGACACAAGACACTGGGGGGTAGGGGAGGCTTGGGGAAGGTCAAGGGGAAGAAAAAAAGGAGACATTTGTAATACTCTTTGTAATACTTTAAGCAATAAAACAAAATTTAAAAAAAAATTTGGCCCATAGAAAATGGGTAGTAAACATGAGACTACAATATTTTTATTTAAAAAAAGAACATTACTTGTTCCTGAAGCTTCTTCAAAAACATTTTGTTGGCATTGAGAATTTTCTCTGTTGCTTGAAGCTGTTCTGTAAGTTTTGCAATCTTTGTTTCAGCATTTCGAACAGATTCTTTCTTCTTAGCTTCTTGCAGTACTAGATGCTTTAAAACAGACTCATCTCTCATCAAGAGAATCCTAATTTAAAAGTAACAAAATCCTCATTAATATTTTTCTAAACTAGTGGACTAAACACCATCAGAATAAAAATTACAAAGCAGTAGTTCATTTTTAAATATATATTTATGATATACAGGTGAGAGTTTTAAAAGATTAATATTTTTATACTCATCAATCACACAGGTATTCAAATAGGCAGCTAGATTTTATAAAAGTAACTATAGGTCTTTTTTTAAAAAATCATTTAAAGCTAAGTTAATAATAAATGTTTAATGTTGGATGAATCTGACCCCATATGACTTCTGAAAAATGAGGACTTAGGCAGAATGTTCTGTTTAACTTCATATATAATGAAGAGATTAACCAAATAACTTATATGCACATATGCATTACCCATGGACACAGACAATAGGGTGGTTAAGACCAGGGGCATGACAAGAACCATGGTTGGGGGAACAAAGAGGGGAACATCTGTAATTCTCCCAACAATAAAGATTCAGAAAAATGAAAATAAAAAATAACAAGATTTAAATTTTAAGAGCTGGTTAGCAAATTATAAAAACAGGACAGAAAAAGTCTCACCATCTTTACACAGAACCTTATGTTTTTAAACCTGTATTTTTAAATCTAAAAGGGGACTGAGTAGCAGAACAAAGCTCAGAAATGTTGATGTTATCTAAAACCATTTTGCTCTCCATCAATTAATGATATCAGGGTGTTTGGAGTGGAAAAAAATGTCTATCCATAAAATGATGTAATTATTTCTATCAAGTATATGTTACTGGCCCTCATCACAAGACAAAAATTTTGTAACTACACATGGTGATGGATGTTAACTAGACTTACTGTGGTGATCATTTCACAATACATCCAAATATCAAATCATTACGTACGTTGTACACTTGAAACTGTTACCTGTCAATTATACCCCAATAAAATAAATAACCCCCAAATATGCCAATGTATTCAAATACGTTCTATCATTCAACATATTCAACTTGTGAGGTTTTACACATTCTCAAAATTCTGAAACACCACTTGAACGATACAATAACCTCACAAAACATGCAAGAGGTCTATGATCCTTAACTTTATATTCAGTTTATAATAACACAAGATTTGACCATGTGTCTTATTGGACAAACTAGATGACTATTTCCAACAATCAAGTCCATCTTTAACAATAAAAATATGCCTCTAAAGAAGGTATTTCAAAAATCATGCCAGAAGTTTTAAAGAAAATTCCAAATAAGCCATGTATAAAACTGAAGGGACAAACTCATTTGAAGTATTGGTATTTTTATTTAAATATTATTACTTTAGGTAAATGTATAATTCACCAAAATGATAATCTTATAAAATTCTACCAAGTATAAAAGAATTTGTAGCCCTAGCTGGTTTGGCTCAGTGGATAGAGCGTCAGCCTGCAAACTGAAGGGTTCCGGGTTTGATTCCAATCAAGGGCACATGCCTGGGTTGTGGGCTCGATCCCCAGTAGGGGGTGTACAGGAGGCAGCCAATCAATGATTCTCTCTCATCATTGATGTTTCTATCTCTCTCTCACCCTCTCCCTTTCTGATATCAATAAAAAAATATTTTTTTTTTAAAAGAATTTGTAATCATATAGTGTTCTTAGTATTAACATATACCACAAAAAGATATCCCTCTAACATATGAGAATTAGATACATGCAGTATTTAATCAGATAATGAGGCTCACCTATGTTTTTTAAGTTTTGCTTCTGCATCTGAAACCTGCTTAGTAACCATTGCTATTCTGCCAATCCCATCAATTTCCACATCAGAGTTTGCTGGAGATGATGAACTTGTCTTCATCTGATCTGGTTTAATCAAACGCTGTTTTTCCCGACTAAAATAATAAAGACAGGTGAATTATACCAAAGAATAAATGGAAATTATTTTTCTTTAAAGATGTATTCTATTTCATAATATAAACTAAAAAGTATTAGTCATGTTGAATAATAACAATGATGACCAATATTCATGACCCAAGATGGTTTTCAAAGTGGAGAGTGTAGCTCTCCTTTATATTAGCTTTCCTCTTTTTCTCTAAGTTGTTGATCTCAGTGTATCACTGTAGTCAAGTCTACAGATGATCACCTGGCTCCCCCTCCTGTGTGAGTTGTAAAAAATATTAACTCTGCATCTTGAATAAAACCACGCACTATTCATTTCCCAATGCCAATAAACTGTATACAGACTTAGTTAACAAAACAACACATATCTTTAAAGCTAATTACATAAAATGCCACTTACTTGGCAATCTCTTCCTTTAACAATCGATATTCAATCTTCTTTTCTTCAGGCAAAGATTCAGGTGTTCGCATGGGATCATTTTCTTTTTCAGATTTTGGAGGTACCTTCGGTTTTGAAGCTTGCTAGAAAACATTTGAAGTCAACCAGATCAACAACTTTCACGTATCTCATACTATGATATATATTTTACATTGCAACCTAGTGTGCATTTGTATTTATATATTAAGAAATAATTGACTATCTTCACTATTTTCTTTTCCTTTTTTAAATTAAATTTATTGGGGTAATATTGGTTAATAACATACAATTTCCAGATATACAACATTATAATTCAACATGTGCATACTCTATTGGGTGTTCACAACCCAAAGTCTAGTTTCCTTCCATTATCATATATATTTGACCCTTTTTACTCACTTCTCCCTCCCCTAGCCGGTTGTTAACCACCAAACTAATTATATAATATACTAAGTAATCAAGATCTACAGTTTGAAAATAATTGAACTATATCCTATCTAAACAACTGCTGCAGTAATAATAGGGATAAAAGTTGCACTTAGATTATACCCTTCAATAAAAACTGTTTTCTGGTAATGTAACACAATTTCAAAACAGTACATTTTCTTAGTACAGAAGACAATTATCCACTATTTTGAAAACAGGACTAGTCAAGTGGAAATAAAAATAAAGGGGATCAATAGCCAAATCTATCTAAATGTATACATGCTTCATTATCTACACTAATAAAAGAGAAACATGGTAATTAGCGTACGACCGCTACCCTTTTCATTGGCTAATCAGTGAGTATATGCAAATTAACTGACAACCAAGATGGCGGCTAATTTGCATATGTCGGCTCCAAGCCACAGACTGAGGCTTTAGGCCTGGGTCAGGGAGGAGCCAGCCAGCGATC
>NW_005371324.1:615560-631009 GCF_000412655.1 Myotis brandtii
GGGAGCAGGGAGCAGGTAGTAGGACATCCCCTAGGGCTCCCAGTATGTGATAGGGGGCAAGCTGGGCTGAGGGAACCCCCTCCCCAGTGCACAAATTTTTGTGCACCGGGCCCCTAGTCTATATAATAAAAGCCTAAGTGACTGTTACGGCAGAACAACCAGAACGATCGGTCAATATGATGCACACTGACCACTAGGGGGCAGACGCTCAATACAGGAGCTGCCCCCTGGTGGTCAGTGCGCTCCCACAGGGATAGCACTGCTCAGCCAGAAACCTGGCTCATGGCTGGCAAGCAGAGCGGCGGAGGCGGTGCTAAGGAGCAGCGAGCAGGCAGGCGGTAAGGAGCGAGGGGTCCGGGAATGCAAGAGGGATGTCCAACTGCAGGCTTAGGGGAGCGGGCCTAAGCTGGCAGGCGGACATCCCCTGAGGGGTCTTGGACTACAAAGGGCACAAGCTGAGTTGAGGGCCCCCCCCCCAACAGTGCATGAATTTCAGGCACCGGGCCTCTAGTCTATAATAAAAGCGTAATATGCTAATTAGACCAGACAGCCGAATGACCTTCCGAACGAAGCTGGGGCTGCGAGGGCCGAGGCAAGCCACCGTGGCTGCGAGGGCTGAGGCCCTTGCACGCATTTCATGCATCGGGCCTCTAGTATTATATAAAGTCCTAACAAAATATATCCACAAATTAATATATTAAAAATCAATGCCTCGCCCTAACCGGTTTGGCTCAGTGGATAGAGCGTAGGCCGGCGGACTCAAGGGTCCCAGGTTCGATTCTGGTCAAGGGCATGTACCTTGGTTGCGGGCACAGCCCCAGTAGGGAGTGTTCAGGAGGCAGCTGACTGATGTCTCTCTCACATCGATGTTTCTAACTCTCTATCCCTCTCCCTTCCTCTCTGTAAAAAAAAAAAAATCAATAAAATATATTTAAAAGAAATAAAAATCAATGCCTCTATCAGCCGTGGGCAAACTACGGCCCGCGGACCGGATCCGGCCCGTTTGAAATGAATAAAACTAAAAAAAAAAAAGACCGTACCCTTTTATGTAATGATGTTTACTTTGAATTTATATTAGTTCACACAAACACTCCATCCATGCTTTTGTTCCGGCCCTCCGGTCCAGTTTAAGAACCCATTGTGGCCCTCGAGTCAAAAAGTTTGCCCACCCCTGACTAGGAGGTCTAATTTTCAGGGGAAGGGGGGGAAATAAACTTTAATGATTGTCAATAAATTATCTTTCTTTTTATCTTTCATTATTGCACTCACCTCAGCAGTTCGTCTTGCTTCTTTGATCATGGACTCCAATCCACCAAAAACACTATTTGTTGATTTGGAAGCCTCTCCATCAGATTCACTGTCATCTGAATCATTCAGTGTTACAACCACTGATTTATGCTTTGGAAGCTGCAAAGACAATATATTTGCTACCCTTGATGACAAAAGTATCTCTATCCTGTTCGTGGCTCTACCACAATTAGCTGCGTGGCCTTGAACAAGTCACTTAACCTCTTCAAATTTCAATCCATAAAAATAATGGGTTCCAAGTAGACAGTCTATGGTTCCTTCTAGTTACACTGCATAACTGACTTTGTCCCACTCTAGCAATACTGGTTACCTGCCAAAAACATACAATATTCTATATTCTTTAAGAACACTACTATGATCACCTTCTTCATTAAGTTTTATTTTCTCCACTTTCTATAAAGAACCATAATGCCATCTTTAAATTAACTCTTACAACCAAGATAAAAATTAATAATTCTAAATAATTATTTTAAAAACATTTTGGCTTTTGCATTTATAATGTAGAGGGTAAGTGACTAACGTTGGTTTACCTAACGGAGGCAAGATTGCATTTTAGCTTTGCCCCATTTATTTTACATAAAAGCCATTAGAAAACAAGGCAGAAAAAACTGTCATTTCCATCTCCTTAATAAACATCATAAATTCTTACATTACAGTACAGTCATTAATTGGAAAAATATGAACAAAGTATAAAGACAGGAAAAATAAAAATATACAATTTGCTAAAATTAACTGTAAAATAGACAGAAATCCTGAATGGACCAATGTATATAGAAAAAAAACTGAGGAAAGCATACCACTCTGATGAAAATAATGCTTCCCCCATAACATTATCATAAACTCCACCATTTTTCAAGTGAAGATGAACCCATTTCATTATTAATACATAAAAAAATAAATTTGTATTTACATTTGGTTTCATATGTGTATATAAATAAACAAGGAGGGAACAAGACAGTGAAACTGCATACAAATTTCTCACATGCTGTTTGAATAACAGTAGAATTAAATATTTTGTTTGTTTTTTTTACCGAGATCACAGTTCGTGGAAGACGAGGTCCTCTGTGAAACTTTGGGTTCTGTATCCTAGGCTGAGATACTGTATTAATACTGACTATTGACAGATTGCTTCTTGGCACAGGCTGTGAATTGTTCAGAGCTGGAGGTGAAGGTGGGTCACTATTACTGGATGTTTCCTAAATTGGAAAGAGACAGATATGAAACACTAAAAAAAAAAAAAAAAATTCTGTTGTCTTTAAAAATCTTGAGCAAATTAGTACCACACTTATCCCTACTTTATACAAACACAATGAATTCCAAATAACAAGAGAAGGGTAGGGCTTCCTAAAACTTAAGGTCATGAGCACCACCTAGCGGTTCAGGTATCTAAATTACCTCTGGCTTAAAAGCTCTTTTATTTGCTAGAGATTTAAGTAGTTCTTCTCGAAGCAGCATTTCTTCCTCCTCTTCCTCATCTGCAAAAGGTGGTTTTGGAGGCTGTTCTGGATCTTCAGGTGGAAGAGGTGGTAAAGGTGGTACAGGAGGTAGAGGTTCAAGAGAAACACACAATCCTTCCACATAAGGCTGGCTCAAAAGTGGCAAAGACTAGTTATTTTAAAAAAAAAAAAAAAGAAGAAGAAATAATAATTACCATGCAAATTATACCAATTCCAAATGTTTATCTGTGAAGCATCATTAAATTAGAAAAAGGTAAGCTTTAGGTTATTATTTAACTATAAGTGTAAGTATTTATAAATCTCAAAAACTATCCATGAATTCAATATTCAGCCATGAAAAGTTTAATTTTTGCAATAGAAATAAAATCAATATTTGAACTTTAAGATAATTATACAAACTCTTACATTCCTATTCTTATCTTTATTTAGCAATATAAAGAATAAAAATTTTATAAGGTCTATCCCTCTAGATAACTACCTGAAAGCAAGTAGAGATACTGAAAAACCATGATATTTAAATAAAAATAAAAAATTAGGAACCAGGAATTCTGGAAAATACATAGTACAGAGTATCTTAAGAAATAAGCTCCAAGCACTGGCCAGTTGCTCAATGGTTAGAGCATCTGCCTGCAGACCTAAGGGTCTCAGGTTCTATTCCAGGTCAAGGGCACAACCTGGGTTGCAGGTTCAATCCCCAGCCCCAGTCAGGGCACGTGCAGGAGGCAACCAATTGATGTGTCTCTCATCCCATCAATATCTGTCTGTCTCTCTCTTTCTCCCCCCCACCCCTGTCCTTTCCACTCTCTAAAAATCAATAATATCAATGGAAAAAATATCCTTGGGTGATGATTAACAAAAGAAAAAAAGAGAGAGAAAAAGAAAAAAGAAACAAGTGCCAGGAAGATTCCCCACTACCCGCTTAAATCCTTGTGAAATGGCCTGTTAGAGAGTATCTATAAAGAAAACTAATTTTCCCAATTTACTGAGTTTAAATATATTTTTGCTTCAAATACCTTCCAGTATTACTCTTGGCATTTAAAACAGTTCAAGGAAGAAAGAAAAATGTTTTCTCTCTCACTCTGCTCTATGTTTCCCTCACTTTATACTTCCTAGGAGGACACGAGATGTCTACCTAGGAACTCTGAAATGGCAAAATTCCCTCTAACCTACGGACAAAGATTCAGTTTGGTCTCTTGGATCTCTCAGTCTAGAAATAAACTTTGACTTTGTGATTTCTCCACATTCTTTTCATTTTTTCTTTTGAAAAAAATCTACCAAATGTATAGCCTGCCAATGAATAATCAACTGCTTAGTCCATAGATTTCATAGCTATTAATTTTGTAAACAATTCTGATTTTTTTAAAAGCTCTCTTCAAACCTAATCATTCATTAATTACATGCCAGTTTTCAAACAAATTAGAAATGACACAAAGCAACAAAATGTTTTTAGAACTAATATCAATTCTCACTTACAGTAACCTGAGGTGGTGGAGGCAAAGAAATAGATGGTGCTGAAGAAAAATATCCCACTGTACATTCAGCAAAGAATGGTTGTTGCACCGGTGAAGGAGCTGAAAAAATTTTTTTAAGAGTTTAATAACAGAAATACCTCTACATGAATAATTTAAATTTATGTACATTTGTAGAAATTCAAATGCATCTAGGTAGAGTACAAATTAGACTTTCTTAATCTCTAATAAAATCTTTAATTATCAAGAGACCACTTCCACCTATTTAAAATTTTCCTTACATCACCATAAAGTTAGCCTTTCACTTTGTTCTAATTTTCAGCTAATGATGATAACAGGGAATAGAGCAGGAAGGGCTAAAAACATATATCTTTTTTACAAATATACTTTTTAAGGAATAAAACAAAAAATTCCCCAAACTGCCAAAGTGCCCGAACTAAAGGAAAACAGTGATGTGGTGACTCCATTCTTCCCTTCATGTCGATCAAAGAAAGTGAAATTGACTAAGTTGTGTAGAAAGCAAATGGGACTAGAAATGAATTGCCTACTGCATTTAATCAATAAAGTACACATTAATAATTCTGAAATAATTACTGATGCTTCCCAGTTAAATTATTAGCATTTCTTCTTTCTTAGCAGATAAAAATAAGGAAATGGTTTCTTAAGACTCAATAAAATATTGCAGATTCAAACTACTCTTGCTACCCAGTAACCTTAGAGAAAAACTAATGTTTCTTTTTTGTCCCAGTTGTCTCACAAGTCAATATAGACATTACCCACATGACTTCTATGGGGTTGATTTGTGGCCCATTGGACTATACACTGGCCTTTAGAACATTTTACTTCTTAAAAATATCTATAATGAATTTAATTCTTTTTTACAAAATTTTTTAAACGTACAGATCATAACATTATTTTATGGGAATACAGAGTATTAATAATATTGTCAACACTTGGGAATTACTATGAATCATCTCTAAGAACCTAGAAATAAGAAAATGAAAGATTGACCAGAGAGAGTTAAATTATGAAATCAAAACATATCATGTAAGATTATCAAACATGAGCCTAAAAACAATAAACATTACCCAAATCAGACTTTGCCTTGTCTCTGGTCTAGACACACTAAAAGTAGGGTTCTAGCTTGAAATATACCGATCATAAGATCTTATTTAAGTAAGTATTCCAGCTCTAAATGCCAACTGTATTCAGTTGTCTGCTTCAGTTTTATGTGTTTTAATTAGTGAGAATAGCTATCTCACAGCCCATCACCCCTGAATATCAACTAAAGCAAGTCTCTAGCTCTCCAGGTTAGAGTCACATCTTAGAATATGTAATCTATTTGAGGTACAGCCCTGACCAGTTCTAACTAGTCTTTCCTGAGATGCCACTAGTATCACCGTCCATCTCCTAATTCCTACAAAGTATCATCATGGGAAGGAGGAAGAAGGAAGCCTAAAAGCAAGTTAGATCCTTTTGAATAAAATTCAAAATATCTTGGATATAAAGATACTTAAGATCAAAGGTTTGTTCACGTTTTTTGTGTTTTTTTTTCATAAAGCAGTATTCTCATCTGTTTTTAAAATCTTCACTTTTTGGACCAAAGAGTTAAGAGTTTGAACACTGTCTTTCTATTTAAATGCTATCCGGAAGAAACAATGGGAAATAAAGGTTAATATTACACATTTGAAATTTGCTCTCAAAGTATTTACAACACCAAATAACGCCTATGGTTGAACAATCCACTAACAAATCTCACGTTCATTACATTTCTTTCAAGGTTTGGGGCAGTTTCATGACCATTTTCTATTTAATAATTATGAATATGCAAATGTATTAAGAGTTTTAGCTCATACCTGGAGAACTGGTTTCACTATCTGTATCCATAGCAACTTCTTCATAGTTATCATATTGATAAATGCCTCCTCCACTATCAGTTGGTTGCTTATCTAAGGATCGTCTCAGGTCGGGATCTGAAGACTAATTACACAAGATATTTAGTTTCACAGCATTTTCTTAGTCTATTCTTAGACTAGAAATTATAAAACAATTAGTAGTTATTTTCTAGGAAACAGTATCAAAACTCATGGTGCTCCAGTTAGAGCTTCCTATCACATCTTATTTGGGAAATTCATTGTACATGACAGGTAGTTGATAACTGTCAGATAAAAAAAAATGGAAACTATCAGGGACTATCTACACAGATGAAATCCTCCATAGTTAGCTGAGCTACTCATTACCTATCCTATATAATAAAAGGCTAATATGCAAATCAACCTAACGGCAGAACAACCAGTTGCTATGACACACACTGACCACCAGGGGGCAGACAACGCAGGAGCTGGCCCCTGGTGGTCAGTGCGCTCCCACAGGGGGAGCGCTGCTCAGCCAGAAGCTGGGCTCACGGTTGGCGAGTGCAGCAGCAGTGGCAGGAGCCTCTCCCGCCTCCGCGGCAGCGCTAAGGATGTCCAACTGATGGCTTAGGCCAGAGGTGGGCAACCCCTGGCACGCATGCCAAACATGGCACGCCAGTAACTTTTGCTGGCACGCGAAACCCTCTCTTATAATCTTCCATTTACAATTGTGAATCTTTGTTCTCAGTGATGAATTTTGTAATAGGAGTAGCCTGACGGATGAAAGTGGTAGCTCGTGCATATCTCTGAAGGTCACAAAATATAAACCTGATGTAAAATCTCTGTCATCAGTGATGCAGCAGCAAAAGTCCCACTGATAATATCAAACGGAGTCATAAAGTTTTCTGTTGGACTATCAGTGTACATGTATACATTAAAAAATAAATGTATTTTTCATCATCATATACTGTGTTTTTGTCGCTCGAATGAATTTTATTATTTCTTCAAGGTTCTTCACATACATACACCTTAAGATTGGCACGCAGAAGAACTTTGAGTCAGAGATTTTGCTGGTTTTGGCACACACTCACAAAAAGGTTGCCCACCCCTGGCTTAGGCCCATCAGTCGGACATCCCCTGAGGGCTCCCAGACTACGAGAGGGCGCAGGCCAGGCTGAAGGACCCTTTCCCCTACCGTCCCTGCCGAGTGCACGAATTCTGTGCACCGGGCCTCTATTTCCTCTATAAAATAAGATGACACCAAAATCTTTAATACTTATGGTCTCTCCCAGTATAAAAAACTAGACTAGACAAGCCCTGACTGGTGTGGCTCAGTTGGTTAGAGTATCATCCAATGCACCAAAGGGTCACACGTTCAATTCCCAGTTAGGGCACATACCTGGGTTGGGGATTCGATCCCCAGTTGGGGTGAGGACAGGAGGCAACCAATTAATATCTCTCCTCTCTCTCTCTCTCTCTCTCTCTCTCTCTCTCTCTCCCTCTCCCTCTCCCTCTCCCTCTCCTCCTCTCTCTAGAATCAAAGAAAAATATGTCCTCTGGTGAGAATTAAAAGATAAATAAATAAATAATTCAAGTATTATATCATCAAAACTGTATTTAGATTCTTTCCAAAAAAACAGTTACATTTTAGCTATAAATAAATTATTAATAGCTGAAAACTAGAAACTCTTGGTCGATATAATTGCATATTTTCTTTTTTACTTCTTACAATGTTTCACTCACAGAGATGTTTTATAACAAACTAAAAACAGCAAAACCTATACAGATGGATATAGGAGTAATGTGCAAATACAATATTTTTCTCTAAATGAAGATTCTATCAAAGTGTTTATTAGAAGTTCAAATTTACAAATTCCTTGCTTAAGAAAATGAAACTCCTGAATCCCTAAAATTAAAGAGCTTACTCTTAATAGCATCTCTATTCCTCTTAGTACATTCACAAGTGTAGTCTCAAAGCTCAGAGTTCTAAAAATTATCACTGATAACACTAGATCAATATCAAATTTCCGATATACTTCCTGGCACCATCCATAAAAGAGAATTAGTCATTCAGTCATTACCAATGATTCATATATACTAAAGGCTCACAATTGCTTGATAACTAAACAGCCACTAAGGCACCCGGCTGGCGTGGCTCAGTGGTTGAGCATCAACCTATGAACCAGGAGATCACACGGTTCAATTCTCAGTCAAGGCACATGCCCAGGTGTGGGCTCAATCTCCAGTAGGGGGCGTGCAGAGAGCAACCAATCAATGATTCTCTCTCATCATTGATGTTTCTCTCTTTCTCTCCCTCTCCCTTCCTCTCTGAAATCAATAAAAATATATGTAAAAGTAAGTAAATAAAATAAATAGCCACTAAGGCTATTACTAGATGATGATTTAACTTTCTTTAAAATAGTCTATCAATTAAGCATCACACACTTATAACTCTACATTACTAAATAATGAAAAATTAACGAAATTCTGCCCTGTACTTAGGTAGCAGCCATTTTAGAATAAGTCCTCACTACAATTTAGTAATCCTACTTTCATCTAACTAGAAAATGATAAAAAAAAGCTAAATGTAGGATTTGCTAACCATGATTTTAGTCTTTCTTTTATTTCTTCTATTTTCAACATCTATAACTATGAAAGACTCATTTTCAATTATAACCTACCTTTCCTTCTCCCCCAAAAAAGTTATATAAGCTGTATCAAACACAAGAACTTTATGTTTTTCAGTTGACTGAATCTATGAAATAAAATGGTAAGGACTCTTAAATTTGAGTAGTGCTTTGATTTCATATTCTTACACTCACTTTACTTCTTGACCGCCTCTTTCCACCAACCAATTTCATGAATCGATTGTACTGCTCTTCCTGATTTGAGAGATCTCGAATTTTTCTGATTTCTTCCTCTCTTTTCCTTCTCTCTTCTTCTTCAGCTTGTTTCCGTAGTTCCTCTTCTTTCAGTCTTTCCTGTTCTTTTTGTTGTTGTAGTTTCTTCCATGCCTTTGTTTGCTGCTTCCTCAATGCTTGTTTAGCTTTAAATGAAAAATGTAGAAACATCAGTTATCTATCAGAGTTAGAATTTTCTAAAGGATAAAAGAAAACAAGAGCTTTAAAAATAATTTTCATTATCATTAAGTCCTCAGTTCTGTTTACATAGAATTGTCCTCTATTCAAGGCCATATAATTCTCCACACTCAAAACTTTCTGAGTTAAAATCTAGACACTATACTGATAGATAAAATCATTTAAAAGAATTTAACAAAAATGATCACCTGTAGTGCTAACTTTTTTGGCCGAATGTGTTTTTGTACTGGTTTTAACTTTTTGCTGTACGGCTTTCATCTTAGTCAATTTTTCTTTGCTTTCTTTCATCACCTGCTGTTCTTTTTGTTGCCATTTTTTACTGGCTGACTGAAGAGCCAAAAGACGAAGTTGTAGTTCAGATAGTTCCTCTTCATCTTCACCAAGTTTCTTAAAAAAAAAAAAAGTTGCAATTTTTAAATTCTTTGACCTTAAACATTTCACCAAGTCAAATCTTTTATGTCATCAAAATTTAATGATGGTTCTAAGGCAAATATTTAAATGACAAATATAAATAAAATAAGAAAACAAGATTACTTACCATAGCCCTAGACCCTAATTTAGTCCCTATAATATAAACAGAAGATCAATCTGTACATATGTTCATGTGTAGGGTTGGAGGGAAAGGATATAACTGATGAAGCAAGATAATACAAAAAAATAAAAAAGAAGGCCTGGCCTGTGTAGCTCAGTAGGTTGGGTGTTGTCATATGCATCAGGAGACAGCCAGTTCAATTCCTGGTCAAGGACACATGCCCGGGTTGCAGGCTCGATCCCCACTATTTTCCCACTATTGGGAAAGAGGGTATGCAGGAGGCAGTGGATCAATGTTGCACTCTTTAATCGATGTTTCTCTCTCTCTCCCTCCCCTTCTCTCTAATAATCAATAAACTACTCTTAAAATAAAAAAGGAAAGTTAAGGGTTAGAGATTAGCATTTAACTGGGCTTTCCAAACAAAAAGAATTAAAATCTAGAAGCCAGTGAACAAAAAAAAATTTTAAAAAATTCAATCCAGGATCCAGGAGAGATAAGGAATGAAGAATAAAGTGGTTATCATGTGAGTAATACAGAGAACTGGTACATTGAAAGTCAAGATTCAAAGTTGCAAACTTTAAAAATATGTGTATTTTATAACTCTAGTGTTGAAAAAAATGATGTAAAGACTTGCTTATATTCGAACATTACATGTTCTAAACCTATAAATATTTATCTGTATATTTAAAATATTTTAAACACCCAAGACTTTTCTTCAGAAAAGCTAAAACAAGAAGACAGATTCAGAGCAAATGTTTGAGAACTTTTTTTCTGATTGAAAAGACCTCTTTTGAGAGAATTTTATAAATTAAATTCTATACATTTTAGCTAAAATATAACTGAAAATGTCAGGCAATCTAAGCAGAGGTTCTTAATTGGAGTGCATGAATTTGCAGGGGAATAAGGTAAGACAGAGGTTTGGTTCTTTGGCCTCCCCACCCCTTAAAGTTAAATGCAAAATTGTATATGTTTTTCCTTTATGTGTATGTATGGAGAAAGAGGCAAAAAAATCAAAAGTCTAAGACTTAAAAAGGTCAAAGATCACTTATCTAATAACTATTAAAAAATATGTTCTTACTAGAGGCCCGGTGCACAAATTCATGCACGGGTGGGGGGTCCGGGCGGGATGAGGGGCCATGGGCAGTTGGCCAGCCATGCCCTGCCCCCTGGTCAAACTCCTGGTCAAGGGGACAATATGTATATTAGCCTTTTATTATATAGGATTTTGATTTTTAGATAGAGAAAAAGGGAGAGGGGGAGAGAGAAACATCGGTGAGAGAGACACATTGATCTGCTGCCTCCTGCATGTCCCCTACTGGGGACCAAGCCCACAACCTGGGTATGTGCCCTGACCAGAAATCGAACCAGGGACCTGCCTCCTGGTCTGTGAAATGATGCTCAGTCCACTGAGCCACACCATCCGGGCTCTAATGACTTTTTCTTATAGGTGAATTGCAATTACATTTTTCCTAAAACCCAATTATTTAATTCTTAAGCATAAAGAAACAGTAGTTCCTATATCAACAGGTTTCACCCTTACATGAACTATTATAAATCCCTAACTGAACTACCATTACGTCAGTTTATACAAACCAGGATATAGTTACCTTTCCCACTATTGGGAAATATATGTAAAAAATGAGTTTTAAAATTATCATGATTCTTTTTTACTCTATAGTCACTTAAACATACCAAATTCTACTGCTTGGTACTAAAGTTCTAGAGCCATGTTGTCCAATATAGTAGCAATGAGTCACATCTGGCTACTTAAATTTAAATAACCAAAACTGAATACAAAATTCAGTTCCTCAGCCACAATAATCATTTCAAGTGCTTAACAGCCACAAGTGGTTTAATACCTACCGTATTAAAGAGTACAGATATAGAACATTTCCATTATTATAGAAAATTCTATTAGATTTTGGACAGTGCTGATCTAGAGAGTTTAAAATAAAGCTATCATCAGTTCCATTGAGACTTAAAAGTCTTCGATTACTTTTTGCAACTATCCTTTTAGAATAAAAGAAAGAAACCACTGCCCTAACCGGTTTGGCTCAGTGGATAGAGCGTCAGCCTGCAGACTGAAAAGTCCCAGGTTCGATTCCGGTCAAGGGCATGTACCCTTGATTGTGGGCACATCCCCAGTAGGGGGTATGCAGGAGGCAACTGATCAATGTTTCTCTCTCATCGATGTTTCTAACTCTCTCTCCCTTCCTCTCTGTAAAAAATCAATAAAATATTTTTTTTTTAAAAGAAAGAAACCACTGATTCTACTGTGCAACTATATGCTATTTAAAGCAGCTATTTGATCAGCAAGAAGGGCACTGAACCTCATTCAACTCTTTGCTCTGATGTTTAAGTCCTATGTAACTATAGGCAAGTCATTTAACCTGTATAAATTTTACCTTATCTGTAAAATAGTCAACTTACTTTACAAAATTGCTGGGAAGATATTAAAAAACATATACACATATATATGCATGAATATGCATGTGTTCCATGTGCATGTGTGTGTATCTGTTATATTATCATCCTTAAATGCAGGACCACCTCTTTCCTAAAGCTCCTAGGCTCTTTGCATCATTACCATTTACTCATAAAAACTAGCTGAAATCTTAAATGCAGCTATTTCCAGATCTCTAATTGAACAACAACAAAAAAAGGCTTGGATTATTAACTGCCTATTAAATGTCAAACACAGTGTTTGATGCCTCTGTATTTTATCCTGTGGAACCTCACAACAAACCCAGAGAACAGATGACATTAAACTCATTTTGTAAAGAAGAAAAACAGAGGCAAGCAAAGGCTTACACAAGATCAGTCAGCTGCACAGCCAGCGTGCCTATGGTTGAGTGTTGACCAATGAACCAGAAGGTCACAGTTTGATTACCAGTCAGGGCACATGCCCAGGTTGAGGGCTCAATCCCCAGTGTGGGGCATTGCAGGAGACAACCGATCAATGATTCTCTTTATCATTGATGTTTCAATCTCTCTCCCTCTCCCTTCCTCTCTGAAATCAATAAAAATACGTATTTTTTTTTAAACCAATCAGCTAAGAGGAGCTAGAATTGGATACCAGGTCAAGGTTTGTCTAACTCCGAAGCTTTCCCACACAGGATAATGCCTCCCATAATTAAAAAATAAAATTATCTGAATGAAAATTAAGTTTCAAAAAACAAAGAGATCATCTAAGGAAATAAATAACACTTCAATTAAACACAATTTAATTGAACCTAGTGAAAAAATACTCTAAGATGTCTATCCAGATTTTCTTATCTTTAAGCTTATGTCTAAATAAAGATATCACAAAGATGAAAGTAAATTAGTAAAAAGCAAGACAATTTCCCTTTCGAAAGAACAGAGTAAACCAGTACAACTGTCAGTCTTATAGAGCTATCCAATTCCACAAAGTAGTATCTTACCTTTTCAGATAGAATATCTGAGGCACTAAGCCGTCTTGTTAAATTTTGTTCCTTATCTTCTAATCCTTTAAAATAAAACAGCATACTTTGAGGGAGCTATAATCAACTTAAAATAAATGCTATATAATGTTTGATATTAATTATTTTAAAGGGTCTCATTTTCTCAATCTCTCAAGCAAAAGAATGTTGTTAGAGAAAATGAAAATCTGACTAAACTCATATTGGCTTCATTTCTAAAAGTTAGAAAGCTGGTGGTTCAAAATATTAAATTATAAATTAAAAGCCCATTTTGATAAAAATATTTTTAAACGAAAAATTATTATAAATGAGAACTATAGAAGTAAACAACAAGCAAAGCTTCATCATTATAAAACAGATAATACACATTGATAAAATATAATTAATTCACACCTCTAAATGAAATGAACTCAACATTTAGAGATTGTATTGGATTTATACACCAAAGAAATGGTCCTCTATCTAGAAAAGCATCAGCACAAGTAGGTTAAGTACCAATAAATTAAATCCAACCAACATTTTTCCAGAATTCTAGCCTTGGGCCCAGATTACTGGAAAAGTTATTTACAAAATCTTGTTTATGTATTATCTAACCTATAACTGCTCAACAATAAAGTTACACACAATAAAGTTACAGTATATTTACAATAGCATTGAGATACACTTCTGAAGCTAAAAGAGAGTCTTTCCTCAAGATGACACAAATGAAGTCTAAAGTCCAAGTTCAGTTTCCCCCCACCTCATCTGTCAGTGTTCCAAACATCCTAACTTGATTGCCTAGAGACCTACTGGTAAAAGAACGGACAACTTATTCAATAAATGGAGAAATTACTAAACAAGTACCCTAGACAAAGTAAGTAGAAGGCAACCACCAAATAAGCTTTAAGACGTATTTTGAAAATGTGAGTTTGTTGCAACATGACTGATATATTAGAAAATAATTTGAGCATAACACAAATTTCATGTTTGCTTAAGTGTGATTTGTCTCCAAGAAACACTGAGAATGCAGAAAACTAACCCCCCGGTGATCCAAGCCATGTAGCAACAGAAAAACCCCACAAACTTTGAGCATCTACCAACTACTTCAGTTCAATGTGTATGTAATCAGCCACACTCATCCATATCTGGTGTAACAGCTTACTATCCAAATTCAGATAACCTTCCTTGCTCCACTTTATAATAATTCATAAGCTGCCCTAACCGGTTTGGCTCAGTGCATAGAGCGTCAGCCTGCGGACTGAAAAGTCCCAGGTTGGATTCCGGTCAAGGGCATGTACCTTGGTTGCGGGCACATCCCCAGTAGGGGGTGTTCAGGAGGCAGCTGATCGATGTTTCTCTCTCATCAATGTTTCTAACTCTCTATCCCTCTCCCTTCGTCTCTGTAAAAAAATCAATAAAATATATTTTTAAAAATAATAATAATTCATAAGCTGAAAATCTTCCACTTCCACACACACATTTTAGGTCTTTTTCAAAGTAAAATGACATTTATTGTAGTATTTGAAGCATTTTTTTTACCCCTTTTAACATGTACAGCTGCACTACAATTTTTATTAGGCCCCTATCTTTTTTCATGTGTCACTGACACAGTTTTTAAATGTTTCTCTAATTCCATTTTGTTCATAAACCCTGTGGTTTTTATTTTGCAAATTATGCAGAGTAGTGATTTATAGGAATGCATGTCATATTATAGCAAAATTGATCATACTTCAAAGAATACTAAAATGGAAAAAAATAAAGACATAAACAGACTTTCAGTAATAAGTGTAGAAAGCACTAAACTTTGCTCCTACATGAGAAGCCTATTAGAGGATATATCTTATCTATAACTGGTGGCGGCATCCTGCTTTAAAGTAGCATAGAGGCAAGTATCCATTACACTAGCAGATATCTTATGAGCACGTTACCTTAAAAACAAGCACAAACCATAAATTTCACACTATAAATTTAACTTTACACAAAGAGTATAAAAGCAGGTTATTTTTTAAAACCAAGCATATAGTCACCAATGTCATGTGTCCACCAATAAAATGTGTCTCTACAATAAAATTATTTCAATTCTCAATACTTCCAAAATGAATGCAGTATTTTAAAAATTATTACATGGTATCCTAAACTGGGCTAGAGACAGTCATCATGATATAGGTGATAATTAAAACCATAATTGAAAACACCCCAGAAAAAATGGAACACTAAGGACATCAACAGTTAAGTTACCAAGAAATTTTTTAAAGAAAAATCAGAAAATTAAAAGAAATTCCAGAGAGGCCTGGCAGCCCACGGCCGGGCCAA
>NW_005371324.1:631074-660288 GCF_000412655.1 Myotis brandtii
AAAAAAAAAATTCCAGATGTGTATGGTATCACAGAAACCCCAAAATTTCAAGATTAGTGAGAAAAACATCACTGAATATAGATCTCAAAAGTCAAAGTGATCCTTTGAGAATATGTACAAAATAAATAATGCCAAGAATTTGCTCAAGAATCACTCAGAATAAAAACCAAAGTTCTTATATGGCTCTGCATGATCTATCCTTACGATCTTTGACCGCTTCTCTCCCACTATTCATCCCCCTCACTCTCTTTCTTAAAAAAATATGTTATTAATTTTTAGAGAGGGGAAGGGAGAGGGATGGAGAGATAGAAACATCAATGAGTGAGAAGCATCAATTGGCTGCCTCCTGCACGCCCCCTATTGGTGATCAAGCCTGCAACCCATGCACGTGCCCTGACTGGAAGTCAAACTACTGAGCTCTTAGTTCATGGATAGACGTTCAACCACTGGGCCACAAAAGCCGGCACTCTCTCTTCTTTAGTAGCACAGGCCTCTCTGTTATTCCCCAAATAATCCAGGCAACCCTCTGCCTTAGGGTCATTATTCTAGTTCAGCGATTTTCAGCTTGGGTGCCGCGAGAATTTTTAAAACATGTGATACCTGATTGCTTGGGAGCACTGACCTCTTCTCCTTTAGATTGTTAAATAAAAAAATAATAACAGCCAACTCAACAACAGCCATTCTGTATGAATTAATCAAAATTATACCTATTTTTTGTCAGATCAGCAAAAAATATATTTTCTGATGTACTGCAGAATTTTAGTAATTAGTTTATGTGTCATATGATGAAAAAGATTGAAAACCGTTGTCCTAGTTCAGTGATTCTCAAACTTTAGGAGGTATTAGAATCAACAGGAAGGCTTGTTAAATATAGATTGCTGCGCCCCACTTCCAGAGTTTCCAATTCAGTATCTGGAGTAGGGTCTGAGAATCTGCATTTCTATAAAGTTCCCAGTTAATGCTGGTACAAGGACCACAGTAAAAAAAAAAATAAAAAAAAATAAAAAAAATTACTGCCCTAGCTATTCATTCTATTTGCCTAGAAACCTCTTCCCCCTGATATCCATTTGGCTATTTCCTCAGCATCTTCAAAACTTGTGTTTAAATCTCACCTTCAAATTCAGGCCTCCTAATCACTCATTAATACCACAACCTGGCCCTAACTAATTTGGCTCAGTGAATAGAGCGTCGGCCTATGGCCCAAAGGGTCCCGGGTTTGATTCCGGTCAAGGGCACGTACCTCAGTTGCAGGCTCCTCCCTGGGCCCGTGAAGGAGGCAACCATCAATATGTTTCTCTGACATTGATATTTATTTCTGTCTTTCCCTTTCTCTTCCACGGTCTCTAAAACTCAATGGAAAAATATCCTTGGGTGAGGATTTAAAAAATAAAAAAATACTGCAACCTGTACCCGCTACCCCATCCTACTTACCCTCGTTTCTCTCTAACACTGTTATTTACTGTCTCTTTTTCTAAAATGCAAGACCATGAAGGCATAAATTATTGACTATTTTGTTCAGTGATGTAGTTCCAAGAGCCTGGAATAAAGTGCTCCATTAATCTTTGAATGAATGAAATGAAAAAAGTGAAAATGAAAAATGAATTCCGCAATTAGTTCAACGTAACCTTGCCATCATTAGTTTCAGTATTCTAGTAAGGATGGAAAAGCAGACTGCACTTGGTTACGAAAGCATAAGCAGTAAAATAAAGAGAGTCAGCAAAGACTCGCTCTTTCCAGAAGTCTGGTTAAAAAGACAAGTTAAAGGAGAACGCAGGATGGGGAGGAGGGAATGTTTAAATTTGGGGATGGAACACTAAAATATGATCATAATAAAAACCCATTAAGAGAAAGTGGTTAAAGATTAATCAAAACACACAGATAGAGCAAGGTCCAGAGAAGGTGGGAGAAGTTAGAGCCAGGAATACAGGTTTATACAAAGTGGCCATAAATGAGAAGAGGTACCACTTTTTCAGAGTGGAGGAACTGGAGTGAAAATCAGTATGGATATAAGTTTACAGTCAGGAAGTGAGAAGCTGGAAGTTGAATGAGATCACTTGAAGTAGAGGCAAGCTCATAGGCTGACAATAGAGATAAAGGCTGAGTAAAAGCCTGAAAAATGATGAAAGTTTAGAAGAGTTGAGAGAAATGGGGGGAAAAAAAGATGACCAATAATTTTGAAGGTTTGATTGCAGAGCTGAGTCTTGGTGAAGATTGGAAGAGAAAATGCATAAGTAGAAATAATGTAACTTATTGATTCAGGTAAGTTTTATTCTTTTTGGTTTTCCCCCAATAACTCATTTATACTGCTGCCAGTTATCCTCCTAAAACAGACACCTGATCACATCATTTTCCTGTTTAAAAATATCTGAAATATCTGACTGCCCACCTGATACTTAAAGAAACTCTAAATTCTTTAGCAAGCCCTGGCCGGGTAGCTCAATTGGTCCTCATTCCCAATCAGGGCACATTTGAGAATCAGCCAATGAATGAATACATAAGTGGAACAACAAATTGATGTTGTTTTTTCTCTCTCTCCCTTCTTCTCTCTCTAAAATCAATAAATCAAAAAATAAACAATAAATTCTTTCACAAGATATTCAAGGCCCTTCATTATCCAATCTCACCTATCCTTTTGTAAATTCATATCTAACCACTCTTAGAAACATATCATGTAGCCCACACATTGCACCCATAATCCAATATCTTTTAAAAGATCTGTGACAAAAAAAAAAAAAGATCTGTGACTTCATCTGCTTATTTGGTTCATCGGACTCCCTAAGTGGAAAAATTCCGACTCATTTTTCAAGACAGTCCATAACTATGAAAACGTCCTAAACCCAAGTGGGATTTTTTGATCCTTCCTCTGTGTTACTGCAGGCTTCCATACATCAATTTTTATTATGCTCTCTAGTATGTACTTATGTGCATCTTTTCTATCCCACTGGATTATACTTTTCAAAACTGTCTTCTGGAATCATGGTATTGAAGAGGGGGGGGAAAATGTCCCTAAGAATGTGTAACAAAATCAGTCACCACTCAGGTTTGCAACCAACTTGACACCATACGGATGGCCTTGAAAACTTCAAATATAAAGTGGTCCGAGAGCAAAAGTCCACTCAAGTGCCTGGCAGCAGCAAAGGCAAATCCTCTCTGGGAAATGAATTCACCATTGTGCCAGGCCTCAAAAAATTCCCACCAAAAAAAAATTCAAAGAAAAATGAGCAACTCATTAAAATAAATAAATAAATAAATCACCAAGTATTCAAGAAAAGAAAGTGCCAAAAACAAGAACCACCATCATCAGAAATCATCAGAAATCAGACCCACAAAGACCTCAGATACAAGAAATTAGCAGGCAAAGGGGAGAATCAAAACAAAACAAATCTACGGTTAACATGTATAAAGAAATAAAGATAGGGGTGAACTAAAAATGGCGGAAGAGGAAGTGGATGCTGCATGGACATCCTCTCAGGAACAAACTGGAATTACAAGTAAAATACAGAAAAACTTCCTGAATAATCAACGGAAAACTTGCAGGAGAGAAATCTGATACCCGAGTTCCGAAAGTGGAGATCACATAAAGACTGATTTATTTTGTATATTGTAAAAATAAATAAATAAATAAATAAATAGAAAAGAAAAGAAATAAAGATATATTTGAAAAAATAAGCAGAGAAAAGAAAACTAAAAAGAATGAGCCAAGTGATCTGGAAACAAAATAAAAATACAATACTAAAATAAAACCTGTAACTGAAATTTAAAACTCAATAGGTGGGCTTAAGACTGATCAAACACAGACACGGATAAAGAGAGAATCAGTGAACTAAAAGATATAGAAATGGCATTTCAGAGACTGTAGCAGAGTTTTAAAGAGATAGGAACTTAAGAGAAATTAAGGGAAAAAGAAGATAACGTGAGATGATTTCATACAATACACATCTACACAGAGTTTTGGAAAAGAAAGAGAATGGGACAGTATTTTAAGAGATAACAATTTTTCAGAATCAATAAAAACAAAAAGCACAACATATCCCAAACTAGATAAATAAAAACTACAATCAACACATCACAGTTAAACTACAGAATACCAAAGACAAAAATAGGATCTTTAAAGCAACCAGAACAAGATAGATTACCTTCAAACTAGAAATTAAGATAGATGACTTTTCAAAATCAACAATGGAAGCCAAAAAAACATCTTCAATATGTTGAGCCCAACCAGTGGGGCTCAGTGACTGAGCATCGAACTATGAACCAGGAGGTCACAGTTTGATTCCAGGTCGGGGCACATGCCCGGGTTGTGGTCTCGATCACCAATGGGGGCATGCAGGAGGCAGCCGATCAATGATTCTCTCTCATCATTCTCTCTCTCCCTTCTCTGAAATCAATAAAAATATTTTTTTAAATGTTGAAAATATAATTAACCAACCTAGAATTCTAAACCTAGGAAAATTATTTTTAAAAGAGGGCAAACAAGAAATAAGTTTTCCAACCAGCAAACACACATTAAAGAAATTTTTTTTAATCACCTGAGGATATTTTTCCCATTGATTTATAGAGTGGAAAGGAGGGAGGGAGGGGAGAGAGTGAGGGAGAGAGAAACATCGATGTGAGAGGCACATGGATTGGTTGCCTCAGCCACCTGCCAGACTAGGGCAGAAATGGAACCTGCAACCGAAGTATGTGCCCTTGATTGGGAATTGAACCCGAGGCATTTCGGTGCTAAAGGAAAATTTTTAAATGTATTTTAAACATATGTGACTCTAGGCATAGAAGAAAGAATGAGCAAAGAAAATGTTAAATAGATGGGTAAAGTTAGACAAATACTGGCCCTTGTATATCAGGGAGAGGGTAAAGACATTGGTTAATTTTAAACATTGATAAGAATTCATGTTACAACTACTAAAGGATCCATTATAACAGAAACTTAGTAACTAACTTTCAAACTAGTAAAAAAGGTTATACAAAAAATAATCAAGAGTCAAGAAAGAAAAAAGAAACAAAGGAAATCCAAGTATCAATAATCATTTAAAAAAAAGGGGAATGAACTACATGTTCTATTTAAAAGACTAAGACTGTCAGACTAAATTGCAAATGAAATGCAGCTCTAAAGACATGAATGAGGTATAAAAACACTGGAAAAATGAAAAATACTATAAAAGCTTTATAAAAATAAAGATGGTGTGGCTATAAATATAGACAAAAATAGCCTTTTAAAAACAAAAACAAAAAAATAGCCTTTTAGGCAAAAACATTATAGAGATAAAGAAGGTCACTACATGATAATGAGAATAATGAGTCAATTCCCCAGCCTCAAAATACTTAAAGCAAGCACTGAAAAACGTTAGAATAGTGGCAGGTTTTAACAAACTTCTCAGTAATAGATCAAGCAGATCAGAAAATGAAGGAAGATATGAACATAAAAAGTTTGATCTAACAATCCATGTTTCTTTCAAACATATACATAACAGTTTTAAAAATCTGTCATATGTTAAATAAAGAAGTCTATACAAGTATTTTCAGAAGACTGGTATTATATAGATCTCATTCTCTGACAATGTAATTAACTTAGAAATCAATAACAAAAATACAGCTAGAAAACCTACATGTTTGGAAGTTAAACACTTCCAAATAGCCTACAGGTTAAAGAAAAAGAATTTTTTAATATTTACAACTGAATTTTAAAAATTTACACATTACAAACTACTGAGATGTAGCTAAAGTAGAAATTTCATAGCCAAAAAGGATCTTAACAGGAGAGAGGCTAAAAACTAAGGAGTTTTAAAAGCTACAGATTTATTTCTGGGGAAATTTTTTTAAAGGAGAGTTCGTTTTATCACTGCTATACATAATTTTTAAAAAGGTAAGAGAGGCCCTATCCGGTTTGGCTCAATGGATAGAGCATGGGCCTGTGGACTGAAGGGTCCCTGGTTCAATTACAGTTAAGGGTACATGCTTAGGTTGTGGGCTCGATCCCCAGTAGGGGGCGTGCAGAAGGCAGCCAATCAATGATTCTCATCATTGATGTTTCTATCTCTCCCTCTCCCTTCCTCTCTGAAATCAATAAAAATATATTATTTAAAAAAAAAGGTAAAAGAGTCCCAGGTTTGGCTCAATGGATAGAGCATCAGCCTGCAGACCAAAAGGTACCAGGTTTGGTTCCGGTCAAGGGCACGTACCTGGGTTGCAGGCTCCTCTCTGGCCTGGGCCCGGGCCCTTGTAGGGCCTGTGCAGGAGGCAACCAATCGATGTGTTTCTCTCACATCAATGTTTCTCTCTGGTTTCCCCTCTCTCTTCCACTCTCCCTAAAAACTAAATCAATGGGAAAAATATCCTTGGGTGAGGATTAACAAAAAAAAAATTAAGAAATTAAAATAAATAAGGTAAGGGATTCTTAAGAACAAATTTTTAAAATATTTTTTAATTGATTTCAGAGAGAAAGAAAGAGGGAGAAAGAGAAACATCAATGATGAGAATCATTGATTGGCTGCCTCCTGAATGCCCCACACTGGGGATTGAGCCTGCAACCCAGGCATGTGCCCCGACCAGGAATTAACCGTGACCTCCTGGTTCATGGGTCAACACTCAACCACTAAGCCACACCGGCCAGGCATCTTAAGAAAAACTGTTTGTCTGTTTGTTTTGTTAACCCTCACCTGAGGATATTTTTCCATTGATTTTTAGGGAGAGTAGGAGAGGGAAAGACAGAGAGAAACATCGATGTGAGAGAAACACATCCATTGATTGCCTCTTGTACACACCCCAATCAGGACCCGGGCCAGGGAAGAGCCTGCAACCAAGGTATGTGCCCTTGACTGGAATCGAACCCAGGACCTTTTGGTCTTCAGACCAATATTCTATCCATTGAGCTAAATTGGCTAGGGCAAGAATAATTTTTAATACACTTTTACAACTTACAGGAAATGGACACATTACTAGAAAAACATAGTTTATGTAAACTGCCTTAACCAGAAATAGAAAGAAGAGTCACAAAAGAAAAAAAAAAAGGAACAAAACAAACGAACAAAAAGAAATAGGACAGTCAGTAGTTTAAAACCTTCCCAGAAAAAAAACTCCATCCAGGCCCAGACACTTTAACCAGCAAGATTTATCAAATATCCCAGCAATGATTCCAATCTTGACCTATTCCAGAAAATAAAAAAAGGAAACCACTCCCCAACTCATTTTGAGCATCACAACCTTATACTAAAACTTGGCAAGCAAAAGATAGGTAAAAAATTAAAGGCTTTGAACCCAGATGAAAAATTCTAAACAAAGCATTAGCAAACCTTTATTTATGAAGGTTTTAAATTGCCCGAAATCCAAGAACTCAAATGTCCCTCAACTAGTAAATGGATAAAGAAACTGCATAGCCATACAATAGAACACTCAGCAATAAAAAATAACAAACTGCTATTATATACAACCAAATGGATGAATCTCAAATACACTATGCCAAGAGAAAGTAGCTAGAAGCAACCTAGGCATGTACCCTAGCCAGAAATTGAACCCTCAACCTTTGGTATATGAGACAATGCTCCAACCAACTGAGCCACCCAACCAGGGCTACATGACATTCTTGAAAAAGCAAAACTGTAAGGACAGTAAAGAGATCAGCAGTTACCAGGTGGGCTAAGGGTTTGGGAAGTGAGAGATTGACTACAAAGTGGCATGGAGAAATTGGTAGGGGTTAATGGAACTGTTCCATATCTTAACTGGAGAGTGGTGGTGATTACCCAACTGTCTGAATTTGTCAAAATTCAAAAAACTACATATGTAAAAAAGGATAAATTTTACTGTGTATAAATTATACATTTATAAAAAGAAAAATTAACAAACCAAATCCATGATGTATAAAAATGATATATCAATGAACTAGCTGGATTATCTCAACTACACAAGGGTAGTTTAACACTACAAAATCAATTAACATAATCCACTACACTAATAAATTAAAGAAGAAATATTACATGCATGCTCTTAATAATGAAGAAAAAAGATTTGATAAGCTTCAACATCCATTTCATGCTGAAAATCTCAAACAAGCAATAGGGGAAAGGAAAAAAAACAACTTCCTTTACCCAACAAGGGATAGTACCTACAAAAATATAAACATGTTTAATGGTAAATGTCAAAAGCATTCCCTTTAAGTTTGGGAAAAAAGGTGCCCACTATTATTTATACTAAAAATTGTATAAGTTTTTAAAAAATTAGAATGAAATAAACACCTTCATTCGATGATATAACTATGTAGAAAGTGCAAAAATAATTCAGATAAATTATTAGAATATCAATGAAGCATGCCAGCAAAATAGGTAGGTAGGTACACCTTTAGAAATACAAGACTCTTATACTTAACTGAAGTGTTTAATTCCATTACCTTGACTGGATTCAGTAGCGTCAGATTTCAGAGAAAGTTGTTTTGTTCCATCTTTAACTTTTTTCAGCCGGTTCTTATCTCCTGGTAAAGTCAATTTTTGCCTGAGTGGTTTTAATTCAAATGCCTGGAAAGTTTTGACCTGTGTTTTCTCCTCAGGAGCTAATTCTTTACTTGAGTCCTTTATAATACTGACATTTTCAGTGCTTGTTTGGTCCTCAGAGTTCAATGTTTTTGGATCTTCCTGCACATTCTCTTCTTTGCTACTCAAAGCTAGTTTTTCATCCTTATTGATGCATTCTAGTTCCAATTGTATTTGTTTGTACTTCAAAAGTAAATCTTCAAAAGTTTCTTCCCCACAGTTTTCACTTTTTGATGAATAATTTTTTCTTGATGGAGATCTTCCAAAACTTTTGGCTGAACAGCATATTAAGGAAACCAGTTTCCAAAAACTTTCCAGTTAATTTAACAAAAACACATTAAGTTATAGATGAGTTGTCTCCCTTTTTTCAAGATGAAGTGATATTTTTAAATTACTAAATTCCACTTTAATATATATGCTGCTAATGCCCACCTTCATTCTGTGCCCATATTTCAAATTTAACAAATATCCATTTAAATAGTCCACTTACAAAATCACTAGTGTCAATTATTACCCGTAGTATCCACAGATATTCCATCTGGTTAGGTTATAACATCCTTCCTTCTGTAGGTATCAGGAAAGCCCATAATGAGCTGATGTTAAGATTCCTTTCTGAAGCAAGAGGGAAGAAACTGAATGGTTTGTCACAGATGTGGATAATTTACACTTCAGATAATCAGGAGGAAAATTTCTTCTTTTTAATTAGTTTCTTCTCAAGTCTCAATTTTAAAAAAAATAGAGATAAAAAATGAACACTGACAATTAAGACTGATTTATGAATAAGAAACATTTGCTTAAAAACCTAATACATAACAATCTTCGAGCTCATCAACTATACTAACATCTGACACATGCATAAACTAAGACAATGAAGGCAATTTTACGATAAAAAAATAAAACTCTTAAATAGTATTCAAAAAGTATCTTCTAAACATTTCCCCTAAACATAAGGATACCTAAACCAATTATTTTAGTTATTTTCTTCTCTAACATAGTGATAAACACAGTACAACTTCTTTCTTGGAAATGGCTACAAAGTTCCAAACTATAAATTTTATTCAAAATAATTCATACATATGACAATTGTTACACCTCCCTTTTCCAGCCTACAAATTAACAAGAGAAAAGTATTTAATGTGACTTTAATACAATGTCATCTACAGATCATTTGAATTGGCTAGAATATAGCATTAGTTACCAAATGTTTCTTCTGTTTAATAACTTACACGACAAGCAACTTGCAAAGATTTTAAACTTCCCTAATGACCAATTCAAGAATGGGAATCAACACCAAATATTTTAGAAACTAAACAAGAATTACAACTTAAAATCTTAATGGTTCTAGCAAAAGTTTTGGTAAATATTTGTTCTCTGATCTCTTCAGAGCCACGTTTCTTGAAAGAACACTAGTGCAGTGGTTCTCAACCTTGGCTGCACATTAGAATCACCTGGGAATCTTTTTAAAATCCTGGTTTCTGGGCCTCATCATTAGTAACAAAGAAACAGAATTTCCGGAGGATGAGGCCCAGAAATCAGGATTTTAAAAAGATTCCCAGGTGATTCTAATGTGCAGCCAAGGTTGAGAACCACTGGATCAGACCAAGGAAAAAAAATGTTACTTATTTTGGGACTTATTACCTATCTTATACACTCTTCAACCCAATGGCATCTGGCTTCTGCTGGCCGAGTTTATCCACCACTTTTTACCTGACCTCTCTGTAGCATTAGACACTAAGCCACTTCTCTCTTGGCTTCCATAACTTCTTTCTCCACTTGTTTCCCTACATTTTTTTCCCCCTTTAAGTTTTCTTAACTCCAGTAATGGTGCTCTCCATGGTAACATATAGCCTCTCTTTTTATTTTGAGCATTCTAATGCATTCCCATAGTTTTACATACTATGAGAAGCTTGGCCTAGAACAAAGATTTGGAGTTCTTCCACAAGTCATCCCCGATACTGCTGCTAGACTAATCTAGAATATAAATCTGGTCAGATCTCTTCCCTTTTTTGTATCTCACCAAAAACAGACTCCAAAATCCTTATAATGGCATATAATGCCTTCATTTGACCTGTACTTCCTTTTCCAATCCACCTTTCCCCTGTTCATCACAATTTATGCATAGCTTTGTGTCTAGGTTTTTCTGTTCTTCAAATTGACCCCAATTCAAATGTCACCTATTTGAAGCCAGAAAATTATTTGCTACCCCACCATTATGTATTCTTTGTATATAAATGCTGTAATTAACTGCATTTACATCTCACTTTTCAATGGAGCTATTTAAAGGCACAGCCCCAGTAATTAAAAAAATAATAATGACATAACATTGGAAACATTTATAGAAAGAAGATTCAATATACTTAGTAAGAAATAAAATAACCAAAGGACTGAAAAATGAGGAAAAGTGAGTTATGATTTTAACTGACTAATCCTCAAGGCTCAATGAAATCTTATTTTAAATTTTTATTTTTATTGATTTTAGAGAATGGAAGGGGGTGGGGAGAGAGGAAGAGAGAGAAACATTAATTTGTTGTTCCACTTATGTAGGCATTCATTGGCTGCTTCTTTTATGTGCACTAACTGGGGATCTAACCCATAACCTTGGCGCTGGTGACAACGCTCTAACCAACTGAACTACCCAGCAGGGCTGAAATCTACTTCTGTCTATGCAGAACAGCTAAAAGCAAACACTTAAAGAATTTAATTTTAAGCTGGCCAGGATGCAATTTCTAGCTGAAACCTGGTTTTAAAAACAAACTACCTGTCAACCTTTACAACTACAGGTGAAAATAGAATGACTATCTACTGATGAGAGACACTGGCCTAATATTTTAGCTCTCATCGGATTTAAAGGTTTAAAACAGTAGTCAACCAAAGGAAACATATGCTAAGACTAAGTGTCCATCACTAAAAAAAATTAAAAATGAATGAGAATGCCCTGGCAGGTGTTGCTCAGTTGGTTGGAGCATCATCCCGTAGTCTTGAAGGTGCGAGTTCAATTCCCGGTTACATCGATGTTCCTCTCTCCCTCTCCCCATCTCTCAAATCAATTAAGAATGAAAATAAGTACTGGCCCTAGCTGGTGTGCCTCAGTTGATTGGGCATCATCCCATGCACCAAGAAGTGCAGGGCTCCATTCCCATTCAGGGCACATGCCTGGGTTTCCAGCTCCATCCCCAGTAGGACAGGACGCAGCTGAATGTTTCTTCCACATGATGTTTCTCTCACTTTCTCCCCTCCCTCTCCCTCACTAAAACCAATTTTAAAATATTTTTTAAAGACAGTTAAGTACTGTAGTAGGATTTGGTTTATTCTACTTCTTTGAAGCTACATCTAGCATACCTTAATCATTACAAAGAAAGAAGTTTAAAAAAAACACCACCAACCACCTGTACTCATGCTGCTTCACTTCTAGATTATGGAAATGAGCCACAGAAAAACACTTATTCTTTCTGAATGCAAAACTTGTAAAATAAAAATGTCATTATTATAATTAACAATGGAAATATGAATTAAACTCAGTACAATCTTGTTCTTAAAGACATCTGAATGGGGGGGCCGGGGGAGAGGTTAAGGGAGGATGACTGGGGGAAAAAGGGGACATCTAATACTTTCAACAATAAAGATAATTTTTTTAAAAAGAAAGAAATTTGAATAAAATTTCACATTACAAATTTTGTTTGCTCATGTTATACAAAAGTGGCTGGGAACTATGTTTTTCTTCACAAATTCTTAAAAGAATACCACCTCTAGGATGTATTAATGATACTTCACAAGAAAAGCAATTAGCAGAGGATCAAAACAAGCATCCTGTTCTTAAATGCAGCATCTGTGAAAAGAAAAAACATCAAGACAGCTCATTTCTAATAAGTTAATAAAGAAATCAGACTGGTTACTTTTTTTCACAACTTCATATACCTGTTTATTAATAAAAACATTAACTTAATAAAGGTATATGGCAGAGGCCAAGTTGATATTAAATGAGTGTACAGAAGGAAGGCAAAGGAAAAAGGTAGGGAAACACACTCATCACCCCCCTTTCTACAGAATAATTTAAGAATAAACTTTGAGTTCCCATAATCCTTTTTATGTACCTCAATTTGAACTTTTTACATTAAACTAATTGTTTAACTCCATCTCTCCAACACAAATTACAAGTGTCATTTTTTCTATTCTTAAAAAAATATATATATGTGCTTAAATACCTTTCTGTTTTTAGATTCAGAATTGACAATGAACAAATTCTTGGTTAATAAGTAGCTCAGGCAGGGATTTTAACTTTATTGAAAAACATCCTGTCACTTTAAAAGTTAAATACCTACGTGATTTTCTCTGAAATAATCCTGGAATGTTCCTAACTCAAATTTTGGTTGCCAATGTAAGTTTTTACAAGGCATTAGCACCAGAAGCTGCTGCTACTTACCTAACCTACATTTCTTGTCCCCTTTGTATCTTGACATCTAAAAAAGACCATATGGCTCTAATATAAAAATGTTGAGTGCTTTCCAAACAAACGTAATTATATGTAAGTTTCATATATAATAACTTTACTAACAAAATCATTATACCATGGAAATTGCAACCAATAATAAAGGTGCCAAGTAAACTACTTTTATGTAGTTATCATGGAATAAGCAAGACATAGTTCTACCAACCCATCACAAAACAGCAAAACTTCAGGTGACTGATTACTCAGTATAAATACTGTGTAGACTCAGGAATGTTAAAGATAACGAAGAATAAGGTTAGAGGAAAGAAAAATCAGGTATTTTGCTTCTCAACCTCTCCACATCTCCACGCTCCCACACATCCCTATGGCTTCCCATATGTTAAAAATTAAAATGCTGTTAAGTTTATCCTTCTCTTTCTGACCCAATCTGTCAGCACTAGGAATTATAAAATGTCCACAAAGTAAACGTAAGAAATAGAGCAGTTAAGGAGGTAAAGTTTTCCAAGAAGATACATGAATTTAAATCCTCTGAATTAACAGAGCTGGTGAAGATAATATATGGTCCTTTCCCCACCCCCACTTTAAAAGACACCAATATATAAGAATAAATCAAGAACGGTAAAAACAAAATCACAAACAAAAACGGTAAGATGATGCAGAATGAAACTTCACAATTTACAATATCAAAGTATAATACGATTTACAATATCAAAAGTGTAATACGTCCTGAGGTCTGAGGTTCAAGAACCTCTGGAAGCAGCCTCTTGGTACTCTTCTCCCTCAATAAAAGTTTTGTTTAACCGCAAAAAAACAAAAAACAAAAAAAAAAAAACACTATTCCCCAAATCGTTTGTCTATATATAATTTTCCTCTCCCTCTAACAGTCCAAGTTAACCTCACGTATTAAAGTTTCTGTACCAGCAAAGACAAATGCTAATAAAACGTGGACTTCTGAGGTCCGTTTACAAACCTGACCTTAGACTGTTAGATCCCACTAGCTTGGCCCCAAACAATGACTCGGTCCTGTTAAAAGGCAATATACCCAATAAAGCAATCCTGAGAAACACTACTATAGCATGACACATGGGGATTGCCAAAGAACAACTTACCGTAAGTAACAAACGAGCGGCTCTGGCGGCGCAGAGAAGTTACTCATCCCGCAGACCTAGGAAGGACGCTAAAGGGAAACTCTAGTGACACACCCAGGGCCGAGCGCCACGTTAAGGATACAACTCTTGCGAGGTGGAGAGGGCTCCCGCCAGCTCTGGCTGCCGTTGAATCCGGACCCCGGTCCTCCACCCAGCGGGGGTCTGCCCCCCGGCTTGCCTCCTCGGTCACCCCCGCCACGACCCCGACTCCAGCGACTCCCACCCCGATAAGGCCGGCCTCGAAAGCGGAAACGGTCCAAAGCGATGTGGCTCCGTTCCCAGAAGGACGGCCGAGGGCTGCTCTCGGACAGCGAGCTCGAAGGCATCCGCACGGAGGGCTGGTGAGAGCGGAACGGCTCTTTGGGTCGGTAGCTGCTGTGTCCCCGGAGGTGGCCCCGCTCCGACGGGTGCCGCGAGCGTGAGAAATTCCTCAGCTGCTGCTGCTGCTGCGAAGAGGACGATGACGACGAGGAGCCACCGCCTCCGCCGGATCCACCGCCCCGGGCCGGGTGAGGAGGCCTCCGCCGCGGATACGGCAACAGCCCGCAGCCACTGCTACTGCTGCTGCTCCGGCTCCGTACCTGGCTGTTATCGTCGTCGCTGATCTCCCCATCTTCTAGCTCCCCTTCTTCCTTGGGCGACAGGCCACTGGACGCTGCGGCCGGAGGATCTGCGGTCGCCATCCCGGGAGCAGCGCCTTCCACACAACCGGAGTCCTCGGTCCGGGGAACCGCCCGACAATTACCTTCCTCCTCGGTCCCTTCTTTCCTAACGGACCCGGTCAGTGCGGTCTTACCCTATTCGGACACCTAGCGGGCTGTGCTCCCCAACTTCCCGGCACCCCAGCTCTCTCTCTTGCCGGACCGTCACAACCCAGTTCCCTACCCTAGCGCCCCCTTGCTCCTCCGCGAATGGAGCTCTTCCGCCTCGCGAGAAAGGGGCTCGGAAAGTGGCCCACGACGTCACTTCCGACGGAAGGCCGGAAACCAGGCTCTCAGTTCCCGCGATAACGATGAAGACCACGCGATTCTCAGTGGGACTTGTAGTTTTTCCTTTCCTGTTTTAGGGACTGTCCTTCCAGTCTACAACTCACACCCACCTCGGACTGGATTGGGATATCTGGGTGCGTGTTGGAATGGGCGGGTCTGTTCTTAATCTCGGCCTCGAGAGTGTATCATAGAAGTAGGGGGCGGGGAGGTGTATGGTATCTCTTTCTTTTCTTTTTTTTTTTTTTTTTTTTTTTTTTGCTCCAAGGACAGGTCCTAAAGAGACGCAGTAGTCCCTCTCCCCTTTGGGGGCCAGGGAGGGGACCGGGTTGTGTCCGCCATGTTGGTGAAGGCAAAGGAAGGCTGGCGCTGCGGGACTGACGGCTCTGCGGGCTCAAGTCGGCCATATTCATAAAGAGGGAAGGTGGATCCCTACCCCCGACGCACACACATCCGCACCCCTGCTGCCCACCCCGCCCCGCGACTCTGCTCGGTGGGCCTTTCCCCTGCCTCGCTGGCCCCGCGTAGCCGTCAGCGCCTCAGGACGGGCTCACGACGGCGCCGAATGAGGGGGGAAGGGACATGCCGACCAATTGCGCCGCGGCGGGCTGTGCCACTACCTACAACAAGCACATTAACATCAGCTTCCACAGGTAACCTGGGCGGGGAGCGGGGGTGAGAGCCGTTAGATTGAATATTGCTTGTGTCGAAGGAACACGAGGATTCTGCGAATTCTGATCCCTTCACTACCTAGTCCTAGGGGGAAGCAGGGAAGCATTGTGTTTTCCCTTTGTGTGTTGCTCAGATCTGCCAGTATTTCTCCCCTTGGGGAAGATGTACTTGCTTTATAAAAGAAATCCAAGTTCTGTATGGTGATTACTCCTTATAAAAGTGACAGCCGGATACCTTCATTTTCTACTCTTGTACTCCTGTGTATTAGACTGGACTTGACATTAATGACTCCGTAAGAAATCTTCCTGTTCAAGCCGGCAATCACCTTAAAGCGGAGGTTCTCAACCTGTGGGTCGCGACCCCTTTGGAGGTCGAAGGACCCTTTCACAGGGGTCGCCTAAGACCATCGGAAAACACATATATAATTACATATTGTTTTTGTGATTAATCACTATGCTTTAATTATGTTCAATTTGTAACAATGAAAATACATCCTGCATATCAGATATTTACATTACAATTCATAACAGTAGCAAAATTACAGTTATGAAGTAGCAACGAAAATAATTTTATGGTTGGGGGTCACCCCAACATGAGGAACTGTATTAAAGGGTCGTGGCATTAGGAAGGTTGAGAACCACTGCCTTAAAGCCTACTGTGTTCCCATTAAAATCAGGAAATTCTTACTAGCTGAATTGACATGAGAAGCATTTGGATTTTTTCTGATAGTCCCATACAGTAACTCTGCAGAGGAGTTGAGTCATCATTGATGATAATCATGGAATTAAGCTATATTAAATGAAAGTGCAAAAGATATGCTTTCTATTCTTTTTAAAAAAAATATATTTTATTGATTTTTTACAGAGAGAAAGGGAGAGGGATAGAGAGTTAGAAACATCGATGAGAGAGAAACATCGATCAGCTGCCTCCTGCACACCTCCTACTGGGGATGTGCCCGCAACCAAGGTACATGCCCTTGACTGGAATCGAACCTGGGACCCTTCAGTCCGCAGGCGGATGCTCTATCCTCTGAGCCAAACCAGTTAGGGCTATGCTTTCTATTCTTACTAACAGTAATAAAAAGAACCTAGGTGTTCTTCCTTCCTTTGCTGGAAAAGCAATGAAAATTCTTTTTTTTAATGTATTTTTATTGATTTCAGAGAGGGAGAGAGAAACATCAACAATGAGAGAGAACATTGATCGGCTGCCTCCTGCACATCCCCTACTGTGGATCAAGCCTGTGCCCTTGACCGGAATCAAACCCAGGACCCTTCAGTCCACAGGCTGACGCTCTATCCACTGAGCCAAACAAGGTAGAGCCAATGAAAATTCTTTAGTTCTCTCAAATCAGAACTCTTGAAAGCACTTTGAACACTACATGAAATACAGTAAATAAATGTTTACCTTCTCTGCAAGTGCCTGCCATGTGACTGAAGAAAAGAAGCATTAAAAAAGTTAAGTGTAAACAGTTCTGATTTTATATACCTCACAACTTAATACATTCATAGGATGTAGAAAATTATATTCTTGACCTTTTCCCTGCCTCATGATGACTAAATGTACCCCCTTATTAAAAGTTGCCACTTTAAAAAAAATCTTTGTGATGTTTCTGTTTTCAACTACTTCATCAAATGTACTGTTTTGTTCATCTATCAAATGTGTACCAAGTTCTTACTTGCCTGACATCATGCAAGAGATCCAGAAAATTCTTATATTCTTGAAGTTTAGAGTATAATAAAAAAGAAAGACAAATATAATTGCAGTTAGGTGTCACAGAAAAGACATTCAGGGAAAACTAACTTAGCCTTTAAAGCCAAAGTAACACTTCTCAAAGGATGTGAAATTTCAAATGAGACCAAATGGTGACATAGTCTGGTGTGCCCCTTTAAGGATTTTCTGTTTTATCCATTAGTACTTGAGAAGCCAGGGAAGGTTTTAAAAGATTGGCATGATTAAATGTGCATATTAAAAAGTCCTCTGGCTGAAATAGGGAGAATAGTGTTATTGAAAGTGCTGGTTGAGTATCATCGAGAGAGAAATGCAGTGAGAAAGAAGCTTGTTTAAAGAATGTTCACTTACCCACTGTTTCTTTCACAAGGAAATCTACACTACAGTGTCAGCTGAACTACACAGTGTACTTCTTTGCTGGCACAACCAGCACTAGAATAGGAGAGGTGAGAGTTGATAGAGAAAAAACAGGACTGCCTTAAAATAAGGGAGAGTCCACCCAGAGGCCTAGACTAGAGTAGTACTGACAGTAAGGATGGAAAGTAGTGGACAGATTTGAGAAATATTTGAAGAGAAACTATTGTATTTGTTTTGGAAGATGAGAGATAGGGAAGAGTCTAGGACCAATAATATTGAATGTTTAAGAGATACACAGTGATACAGTAGCATGCATACTTCCTTTCCATGTTTGACTATTTGCTTATGAAATTAACATTTTCATGTGTAACCCAAAAATGTAGGTCATAAAATAACAAAGTAAAAATACATTTCTATTTTATAAACAAACAATATGAACTAACTCCTCTCCTAAGACATTGGTAGACTTCTTTATTCCCATATACAACTTATGTTGCCTGAACTAAACTATCTTCATTTTTCTTATCTCTTAGCCCACTCTGGACTAGGTCTCACTAATAATTTTCTGAAACTGCTCTTGCTAACATGAGTTGTCACTCCTGTATTCCTTTTTCTTGGCATATGATCATTTCCTCCTTGAAATACTCTCTACTTTTGAACTATTTGACACTACTTTTGTGGTTTTCACTTAACTTCTGTAGTCTATCTCTCCTACCAGCCCCTCTCTTTGTAAAAAAATTTCAACTGTTTCTGTGGTCTCAGTTAACATTTACATGTTGATGCTTCTCAAATTATCTCCAGTCCAAATCTCATTGAGTTCTGGACCTATAGGCCAAGTGTCTCAGTATTCCCCTGGCCTCTGCAGTTCCTCAGATTTATATCAAAACTGTACTAAAGAATTTGCCCTTCCCTCAAACTTACTCCTATTCCCACATGCCTTTTCCCAGTAAATGAGAACATCATCTACACAGAAATCGGAAGGTCATCCTTCCTTAACTTCCTACCATTCCCTTTTGACTCGATTACAACAGCCTCTTAACTGGTTCACTGCTTCCATTCATGTACTCCTAACTTCTGTAATCAGTGATGTGTTGCTAAATGTTTAACAACAGAATCTCCAAGGAAGGGGAAAGCCCTGATTCATAGTATTTGCCCTAATTCTGTAATATAAATACTCCCTACATTATCTGGTTTCAAACTACCAACCTGACATCACTAATCATAAAGTTGGGAAGGAATGTGCAGTACCACACTATTCTATATAGCCTTTATACCATATAGATATAACAGACATATATAGTTTTAAGAATAAGATAATGCCCCCAGCTGGTGTGGCTCAGTCGGTTGAGCATCATCCCATGCACTGGGAGGTCGCCGGTTCAATTCCTGGTGGGAGCACGGTTCAATTCCTGGTGGGAGCACGTGCCTCCGTTCCCAGTAGGGGACATGCAGGAGGTAGCCAATTGATGGTTCTCTCTCACTGATGTTCTCCCTCTCCCTCTCTCCTTCTGAAATCAGTAAAAACATATTTTTAAAAATCAGCTCTAAATCGTGACTTATAATGGTTTGCCAATGCCACTTTGGATAAAGTTCAAAATTACTCTTTAACTTAGAAAGTTCTCTTGCATCATTTCATGTCATTACTCTTCACTGTTCCCACCCTAATTCCTCTAGCTAATTCCTACTATCGTAAAGCCTCCTGACTAGATTATCTCTTCCTGCTTTATGGTTCCATTCAACCTTGTATTTAACCTTTTTTAGAACACCCATGACATTTGTAATTACTTTTATAATAACAAATAACATTTATCTAGTATTTACCATAAACTGTCTCATTTAACCACACTAGATACCATTAAAATGGTACCTTATAGGTGATAAAAACTAAAGACTAAAAAGGTTGCATAACTTGCCTAAAGTTACCTAGCTGTTATGTAAAGTAACCAGGATTGACACCCTGATTTGACTTGAGAGACAACAGTTCTCAGCCGTTCTTTTCTGTTGCATCAAGTTGTTCAATTCTCTGTCCTCCCCATTACAGTGTGCCCTTAGTAGAAGGTAGATACCATAAAAGTAGGTCAGTTTTATTTACCACTTGGGACAGTTCCTAGGGCAGTGCTTGGAATATATGGGCATTCAGCCATTTATTAAAGACCCAAGGCAAATAGCATTGCTTAAAATACTGAGTGATTTTTTCCAAACATCTAATGTTTCTGAAAGCCTACTTTTATTATGGTGTAGACAAACATATATCCATCTGTGGCCACCCTGTTATTTTTTAAATACTTAGAGGACGATTTATTATAAATTCAACTATGGGCTATCTCTACCCCCCTTTGAACATACTAAGAAAAATCCAAACAACACATGCGAAATATGATTATGGAAAAATTAAATATAAAATTGTTGATTAGCCCAGCCAGCATGACTCAGTGGTTGAGTGTCGACCTATGAAACAGGAGGTCACAATTCGATTCCCAGTCGGCACATGCCCAGGTCGCAGGCTCAACCCCAGTGTGAGGTGTTCAGAAAGCAATGATTCTCTCTCATCACTGATGTTTCTATCTTTCCCTCTCCCTTCCTCTCTGAAATCAATAAAATATATATATAAAAAATAAGTAAAATTGTTGATTATTATTCTATTTAAACACAGATAACTAAAGATTACTTAGTAATGCTAAGCTAGCCCCATTAGTTCACTTTTCATTGATTCACTCAGAAAAGCTCACTGAGTGCTTACTTAATATGATAAAGTAGTAAAGAACAGTTCTAACCAGGAAAAACATGATACAGTGGTGGAGATAGAAAAGCAAGCAATTAGAATACAGTGGTGTTAATTCTTTATCATATAGAAACATCTAACCTCATCTTCTGATCATGAAAAACTTCTTTAGGAAGATGAGATTCTTAAATTGAGTCTTAAAAGAAGGAAATAAAATTTGGTTAAGGTTCAGTTGGAGGTACTGATTGCATAATTAGGGAGCTCATTTTAAAAAAACTAAAGAAAAAAAGGGTTAAATATCTGAAAGACAGCCTTCATATTTCTGAAGTCTTATACAAATGATAATCCAATAATAGTACTTAGTTTATAAGTTCTGCATCTTTATTGAGGCCCCCAACAAGAAGAAATTCATAAGTTTAGTTTAGTGTTTATAAACTGAAGCTTGATTTTTTTTAGCTTAGGGCACAGGAAATATTTCCAAACCATTAAATATTGGAACAGATCTTTGAAATGAGAATACATTTTATTAAAAGGTGAGGGGTAAACAGATAAATTCATCAGGGGTTTCTAATTAAATAGAAAAAAACTTACATTTATGAAAACGTGAACTACAGAGTGACAAACAAATGCTAATAATATCTTCAGGTCGGGATATGTTTGGAGTTGAGGGGACAGGGACAAGAGACTGGAAGGTATTTACCAGTAAATCTGGGCTTTCATCTCTTTGTGCCCCTCACTGCTGGTCATTTAAGCAAACTGGATATCTGATAATAGCCAAAGCTGTTACCTAGTGAAGCTTCAGTTGGGGAGCCACATGATCTTCTAACATGAATGATTCTTTTTAAACACTACTCAGTTCATTAGGTAATCAAACTAAAGAAGAGTTGAACTCAAAGTTGTTACATGTGAATGTTGATTGTTATGTTTCCAATCAGTCAACACAGTTACCACTAATTTCGACAGTCCCTTATATTCTCTTCCTTAACTGGGTACACATTAGTATATTTTATATTTGAAATAAATATGAAAGGAAAAACATTCCTGCTGGGCTTGTCAGCAGCATTTTACTTTTTGTAATAATTATGATTTCTACTGTATTACGTAGTTTAAGAGTTCATTTTTTAAAAAATACAGGCTGTTTACGTGGAAGTAATACAGTGCATTCTTAATTTACATATTCTGTCTCATTTTAATTAAGCAAATTTTTGTTAAGTACTTATTCAAGGCAACTGTACTACGTATTAAAGAGATAAGCCCTAGCCAGCCTTGCTTAGTGAGGCCCCGGGGGCCCTGGGCACCAAAGGGTCTCTGGTTGGGTTCCCAGTCAAGGGCACATACCCGAGTTGCAGGTTTGATCCCTGGCCTTGGTCAGAGTGCATTCTGGAGGCAACCAATCAATGTGTCTCACATGGATGTTTCTCTCTCTCTCTTTCTCTCCCCCATTCTCTTTCCTCCCTCCCATTCTCTCTCAATGGGCCCAGCTGGTGTTGCTCAGTGGTTGAGCATCAATCCATGAACATGGATGTCAGAATTTGAATCCTGGTCAGGGCACATGCCCAGGTGTGGGCTCTATTCCCAGTAGGGGGGCGTGCAGGAGGCAAGCAATCGATGATTCTCATCATTGATGTTTCTAACTCTCTCTCCCTTTCCCTGTCTCCAAAGTCAATAAAAACACTTTAAAAATCAATGGAAAAAATACCCTTGGGTGAGGATTAACAAAATAAACAAACAAAAAAGATAGAGATAAAAAGATACAGTGATTCCTGTCCTCAAGAAACTTATAATCTACTTTTATTTCAAAACAAAAACAGTATGGTAAGTGTCATAATGAAGGAACACAGAGGAATACCAGAATCTATTTAGGCTTTCCTAGATAAAATTTAATCTAGATAATTTGATTTACCTTTTTTTAAAATATATTTTTATTGATTTCAGAGAGGAAGGGGAAGAGAGGGATAGAAACATCAATGATGAGAGGGAATCATTGATCAGCTGCCTCCTGCACACCCCCTACTGGGGATCGAGCCTGCAACCTGGGCATTAATTTGATTTATCTTGACCATGTACTAATATATCAGCAGCAGATCTGTGCAATGTAGTTACTCCTGCTTATACGGCTCTACATAAGCTTGATCTAGTTTAGTCATTTTTTTAAATTTTTTTTTACAGAGAGGAAAAGGGGGGCAGGGGTAGATTGATTTGTTGTTCCACTTGTTTATGCATTCATTGGTTGATTCTTGTGCCCTGACTGGAGATGGAACCAGCAACCTTGGTGTATTGGGACGATGCTCTAACCAACAGAGAACTACCCAGCCAGGGCCTAGATTACTGTAGTCTTGTTTATTTTTACTGCCCAGGTTAAGGACTGGAGTAGGAAGAAAGATCTCTTTTTAAAACCCTGAAAAATAAGACCACTCAAGTCCATTTTTATTAATTTTTTACAACTTATAAAAATTAGCATGAATTGGTTTCTGTGACAACGTCTGGATATTAGAAATGTAACATTTTGTATGTAAATTGAAGACACTTTAAAATATGTTTTTATTGGTTTTAGGGAGAGGGATATAGAGATGGAAACATCAGTGAGAGAGAAACATTAATCAACTGCCTCCTGCTCATCCCCTACTGGGGATCGAGCCCTCAACGTGGGCATGTGCCCTGATCGGGAATCAAACCGGGGACCTCTTAGTTCGTGGGTCAACACTCAACCACTGAGCCACACCGACTGGGCTGAAGACACTTTAAATTACCACTTAAAATTTGTTTTAACCATTTAGGTGCAACCAGAACTGTGATAGTTGGAATTTGAGGGTTTTTTTGTTTTTTGTTTTTCTAAGGTTTCCTTTGGATCCTAAAAGAAGAAAAGAATGGGTTCGCCTGGTTAGGCGCAAAAATTTTGTGCCAGGAAAACACACTTTTCTTTGTTCAAAGCACTTTGAAGCCTCCTGTTTTGACCTAACAGGACAAACTCGACGACTTAAAATGGATGCTGTTCCAACCATTTTTGATTTTTGTACCCATATAAAGTCTATGGTAGGTAATGACATATTCAAGCTAGATATAATATAGGCCTGATGGGAGTAGCATTAAGAATGCTAAAGAGGCGGGTGGGGTGAAGGGGACTGAATATATGGTAAAGGGAGAAGATTTGACTTTGGGTGGTGGGCACAGTGCAATATACAGATCTTGTAACATAGAATCCCACACCTGAAACCTATATGATCATATTAACCAATGTCACCCCAATAGATTTAATAATAATTTTTTAAAAGAGTGTTAGAGGAGATGATTCATGATAGAGATATATAGGATGTAGAATTAATACGACTTGATGACTAATTGAATGAAAGTAATAAAGGAAAAAGGTTCCTCAGGTTTCTGATTTGGGCAAAAATTTCTGCCCGCATTTTAAGTCCTTGAGTGGAAGCTATAACTGAACAATTAATAAGCACTAAATCTATTCAGGGGCTTGATACTTGGGAATATATTTTTATTAAGTAGGATCCAAGGTCTGAAATATTAATTGAGCAAATAATATTTACCTACAAAAGAGATCAAATCAGTATCACATAAATGTCTAAATACATTATTTGGCCTTAGACAATTACAAAAGATATTTAAAGTCTCCATAAAATCATAATAATTTGGAAGGACCTTGGAAATCCAGTGTCTATTTCCAAACCAATGTTAGTATCTCTCTGTAGAGGGAAAACAAAACGAAATAGGTGGCTGGAGTTAATTCAACCACTTGAGAAACTTGAATCTATGATTACATGAGATGGGTTGGTGATGTTTGCTATCTTTTAAAATCAGTTTTTAAAAGAGCAATTTAAATACTGTTATTTAAACTGGACAAAATTTATTTGTGATATTGCATAACTTATGTACAACCCTCTAATATTATTTGGCACAGAAACTCAAGTCACGGAATCTTCTGAAGAAAAGTAACAGTTGTACTCCAACCGGACCTTCTAATTTAAAATCAAACATTAATAGTCAACAAGTGCTACTTGAACACAGTTATGCCTTTAGGAATCCTATGGAGGCAAAAAAGAGGATAATTAAACTGAAAAAAGAAATAGCAAGTTTAAGAAGGAAAATGAAAACTTGCCTACAAAAAGAACGCAGAGCAACTCGAAGATGGATCAAAGCCACTTGCTTGGTGAAGAATCTAGAAGCAAATAACATATTACCTAAAGGCACATCTGAACACATTTTACCAACTGCCTTAAGCAGTCTTCCTTTGGAGGATTTCAAGATTCTTGAACAAGACCAACAAGATAAAACATTACCAATTCTCTAAATATAAACCAGATCAAGAGTGCTTTTATTTAAGATTAGCCTGCACACAAAAAGAAAAGAAAAAAGATTAGCTTGCATCGATCTTGATGCCCATCATTTATTCTATTCAAAGGTAAAGATATTTAAGGAAATAATGCCAAAATTGGGTATTTAATAAAGTTTTACTTGAAGTAACGTTCTTACTGTATAACTTATGAAGACTTGATTACAAAAATAGAAATCTTCTCCCTTTACCATATATTCAGTCCCAAATATGAAACTTATTTGAAAAAGCATGGAAGTGCCTTACATGAGAATTGCATACATTAAAAATTTGCTAGGAAGTTTTGCAAGATGTGTTTTTGCCTTTTTAAACAACTTTTGAAGAATAGTCTATAACAAGTAATGTGTTTAATTTATATTAGAAAAAAATGTTTTTGTGTACCAAAGTTGAGACATTACATTCTAAGTAAGGTAAGTAGGAGTTAACCAATATTAAATATGACTTTAAAACTGCTGGGGTTTGTATTAAATTATTACTGACACTGTGATTTGGAAACTTTACAGAAAAAAAGCCTGAGTTGCAGGGCAAGTTCTTTTATTTAAACTTTCTATATCTTTTTAACAGTAAAAGTGAGCTAATCATAATCTCCCTCATAAGAATATTATCTTTTAGAATGGATTGTAAAATATTTTGAAAATATTTTAAATATGAAGTACCCTTGAGTCATCCAAGCTAGTAAGGACTCAAGTACCTCAGACTAGTAAAAACTGGTAGCTGGTTATATTAACCTTCTAAGAAAATATGTTGTGAAATAATGCAGAGATCAGGATCTAACTTTTACCTTTAACAAAAAGATAACTGTATACTACTCTTTTACTAAAAAAAAATTTTTTTTAATTTCAAAATTGATGCATTAGTAAGCAAATATGCTACCAGTTCCGTTAGAAAACTCCCTCTGCCTTCATGTATGTTGATACCAAAACGTTTAAGCTTTCCCTACCCCAAAAAACCTACAGTAGAATTTAATCATAAAACAGTACTTACTATATTATATCTTTACAACTTATAACTTAAAATGGAATCCGTTTTTCTTACACATCAGCTTGCTTTTTATTTCCTTTCTTAGTAAGAGTAGAATAGAACAATCGTACTGCATAAGGGAAATAAAATGTACTTCTCTACAAAAACACGTGTCTGTGAATAAAGCTATGCAAGTGCTAATTATTTTACAAAATAGAATATCAGAACTATTCTTATTGTCGCCACTTGAACAATTAAAGAGTTTGCCTTACTTCACCAGATAAATGTTTAATAAGAACACTTTCCTTCAAATAGTTTTGATCAAATCCAGCAAAAATTTACTAATGTATCATGATGTATCATGAAGTTATTTAATCCTGATTCAAGCTTTCTGACACCACCATATAAAAGTAACATACACCTAATCGTAAATTGCTATAAATCTTTCCTATAAAGTAAATGCTACTTGATGATTTAAAAAAAAAAAAATACTTCTCCCCGCCGCCCCCCCCCCCCAACTGTTTAGATTGCTGGGTTGTTGTTCTTTTTATTTTATTGATGGGTGTGAGAGAGAGAGCCATCGATTTGTTGTTTCACTTATTTATGCATTCATTGGTTGATTCTTATATGTGCCCTGACCAGGGATTGAACCCGCAACCTTGGTGTATCGGGACGACACTCGAACCAACTGAGCTACCCGGCCAGAGCTTAGACTGCTGTTTTGCTTGGATCCTAGCAACAGTCTTTTTATATTATTGACACCCTCTTTTAATAAGGAATGCCTCCCAAGCAACTAGATTTCACAAAGGCAAGGGTAGGAAAGTCTGTTTTAATTGTAAGGCACTTACAACAAATATTTATGAAAATCCTTTTGTGTATACAGGGTGGGGCAAAAGTAGGTTCACAGTTGTGAGTACATGAAGCAGAGTTTGTTCTTATTTATTAATTATTGTATTATTTTCCATATGAACAACTATAAACCTACTTTTGCTCCACCCTGTATTGTAAACCTTGTTAGTCATTTTATCATAAATATTAGATTTAGCTCCATGTTGTTGTTTTTTCTAATATGGCTTCAAATTATCTTTTTACCAATACCTAGTCAATAATCATCAGCAAACACTTATTGACCATATCTACTTTATACCTCAAAGTAAGTTAGATAAATAATCATTTAAACATAAACTATGCTTTCCAAATACAGATTCTCATATAGTTCACCACCTCTCCCCAATACAAACACTTACGTAGACTGATTCCCATTTACAATAATAACTTGCTATCTTAACATTTTAAAAATCACAAAAATAGACCATTATGAAATACAACAACCTTTCAGCAATCTCCATTATTATTTGAGACCACTAAATAAACTACCACTGAGTAATTTTAAAGTGAAAAATTTTTGGTGTTTTCCCTATGTAATTTTCATGTTACTGTCCTGATAACATGTTCCAAACTCTCTGCATCAGATTCTTTCATTAACACACATCTGTCTACCTTAAAAATAGCATTATTCATAGAATAAAATCTAAAAAGAAACTTAAAATTCTGTTTTTAGTTTATTGATAAACTTATCGCTTTGACCATATACTATCAACTAATCAGAATTATACTAGCTCTTTTTCCTCTGCTGGACACAACACATATCCTCTTTTCATTCATTCTATGTATACTTAGGCACTAACCTCTACAAAGAACCAGCCAAGCCTGGCAGGTATGGCTCAGAAGTTGAACCTCAGTCTATGAACCAGGAGGTCATGGTTCGATTTCCGGTCAAGGCACATGCCCGGGTTGTGGTTTTGATCCCCACTGTGGGGCGTACATGAGGCATCTGATCAATTATTCTCTCTCATCATTGATGTTTCTACCTCTCCCTCTTCCTTCCTCTCTGAAATCAATAAAAATAAAAATATATTTTAAAAAAAGAACCAGCCAAAGGCTATAGTAACTTGATATAAAGATGAATCTGCCGAAACCGGTTTGGCTCAGTGGATAGAGCATCGGCCTGCGGACTGAAAAGTCCCAGGTTCGATTCCAGTCAAGGGCATGTACCTGGGTTGCGGGCACATCCCCAGTAGGAGATGTGCAGGAGGCAGCTGATCGATGTTTCTCTCTCATCGATGTTTCTAACTCTCTATCTCTCTCCCTTCCTAGATGAATCTAGCCTGCCCAGTGTGGCTCAGCTGGCTGAGTGTCATTCCTTGCACCAAGAAGTCACTAATTTGATTCCCAGTCAGGGCACATGCCCAGTTTGCAGGCTTGACCCCCAGTGGTGGTGTGCAAGAATCAGTCAATCAATCTCATCGATGTGTCTATCTCTCCCTCTCCTCCCTCTAAAAACAAATCAATAAAAACATTTTAAAAATAAGTAAAATGCTTTAAAAAAAATTAGATGAATCTGACTCAATTTTTTATCTTTAAGTTGCTCAGTCTCCTGAGAGAAAAAAAAATATTTATTATACAATATGATAAATGCTATAAAGGACATATGTGTGAAGTACTTTGGTAAATTGTGTTGAATTGGAATTTAATGGGAATATAAACTTCAGACCTTCTTATGAAACTAGAGGCCCGATGCACGAAATTCGTGCAAAGGGCTCGGCCGTTGCAGCCCTGGCTGCCTTGGACAGCCTGCGTAGCCCTGGCCGGCCCTCACCACCCCAGCTTCGTCCAGAAGGTCGACTGGCTGTTTGGTCTAATTAGCATATTAGTTCTTTATTATGTAGGATACTTTTCTTTTGAAACAGAGATTTCTTATGACTTAACCAAAGGAAGTAAAAGGACACTAATGTTGACCTGAATTACATAGTGTTTTTTTTAATGAGTTGTAAGATATTTTTCCCTTTAAAATGAACACTGAACAAATTTGTTGTTAATGGTATCTTTGTTAACAGGAAATATAACTAAATAAAATACTACATCAAAGCCAAGGAGTTTATTTGATGCTTTTACAAAATAACAAACCCTACTAACTCAGATCTTTAAAAATATTTTAGCTCAGAGTCTTAAAGTTAACAAAGCACTATGGCACCCATTGGTTCTCTTGGTTGTTCTTTACAAATATTCTGTATGATAGGTAGTATCACCTCCAATTTACAGCTGAAGAAATCTGTGTTGATGTAACTTATTTATTCATTCAGACATTTACAGTGTGCCAACTGGCACAAGGGATAGAATGTCAGTAATGTAGGAGGTTCTAGATTGAACATTGGTCTTCAGCCTTCAAGTCTTCCATTCACCCACCACATTATAACCCTCTGTTAAATATGTAAATCATGTTATTAGAAGAAAAAGTCATGTCCAAAAAAACTAATATAAAATATTATT
>NW_005371324.1:660444-662480 GCF_000412655.1 Myotis brandtii
ACTTTTTAATGTTGATATTTTATCTTATTTCTCAATGTTAGAATACGGGTAAACTTTAATTTTGGTATAATATATAGAAAATGGTTCAATTTTATGCCAGAATATGGGTTTCTTTTGGTATTTAGATAGTTTGGAAACTTTCTAAAATTAATGATTTTATAATTTATATTTTAAAATTATATATTGTATTCACACAGAAATTGTATTCTGAGTATGTTGATATTAAAACCTTTTTTCCAAGGTCATTAGTATCATGCCTATTATTTCCAAAAAAAGTACATGAACATTTCAGTGGAAGTCCTTCCTCTAAGTTGACCCTCTGAGATACTTCAGTAGAAGTTCTTCTCCCTAAATTGAAGCAAACTGTAAATATGTAAAACCTGGAAGAGGAATGTTCCATTATCATTTTTGTTACTTATATCTAAACATCCATTATAGTTTATTTGCACTGTTTTAAATACTGGTTATGTAATCTAAATCAGATATACTAAAAATTCTGTCTACCCTGATAATAATTTGAGGCTAACAAAAAGATTGCTTTGTAGATACAATTATCAAAGCATTATTCTAATAAAAAGGGATATAAGATGTGATTTTTCTTAATTTTTGTCTGATTAAAATATTACTTAATACTTTAATTCAAAACATACTATCTTAACATTCACTAAGAGACATTGAGCAAACTAGAATGAACTATACAGACATGATCCCTGTCCTCAAGGTTACTGGGGAAAAAATACTCCATTTGTTTATTCCTGCCCTCACTGTTCCATACCCTCTTCCTAAGGCCCTTTTAGAATGAGTTGACTCTAATTCAACATATCAGTCCTCAATTTACTGCCTAGGCCTCAATTGTGCTCAATAACTTTTTAAAAATCTTTGTGTTTAATGTCAAGAAAGTAGATATATGCCTATCTCTCAGATTGTCAGTGTAATTATTTAGATAATACTTCAAACTTTAACTCTTCCATTCTCTTCAACTTCCTATTTTTCATGTTCTTCTTAACCATCAAACCTTTACAGATTGCCTTTCACTTAGTTTGGTAACAACAAACTCCTTATCATCCTTCAAGCCTTAGCTCAAACACTTGCTCTCTGACACCTTCAACATAGATTTTTAACCTTTTTCATCTCATGGCACACATTCATTACTAAAATTCTGCAGCACACCAACAATACATATTTTTTGGTCAATCTGACACACACAAAAAAGGTATAATTTTTACTCATTCACAGCAGATGGCTATTGTGTTGGCTGTAGTCATTTTTTTTTTTAATTTGACAATCTAAGGGAAAAATAGTTAGGTATTGTATGTTTTAAAAATTCTTGCAGCACACCAGTTGAAAATCACTGCTTTAACATTCCGAAGTGACATAGCTGCTTTACTCCTTGAAATCTGTTTTATACATAAGGATAAAGTTGGATAATGTAATTGTCTACATATCTATTTTTATCTTCTACTAGAGGCCTGGTGCACAGATTTGTGCACCGGTGGGGTCTCTCAGCCTGGCCTGCTGGAATCGGGCCAAAACCAGCTCTCTAGCATCCCCCGAGGGGTCCCAAATTGCGAGAGGGCAGGTCTCAGGTGACACACCCCAGAATCAGGCTCCCTCCTCTGTGGTTCCACAGCTGCCAAGTCACCGAAGCTTGGCAGCTCCTGCGTTGAGCATCTGCCCCCTGGTGGTCAGTGTGTGTCATAGCTACTGGATGGTCAGTCAGTCAGACAATCACTTAGGCTTTTATATATATACAGTAGGTTCTCGGGTTAAGTCGGAGATCTGTTCCTACGGCGCAAAGTAACAAAATTTTTGCCGTAAGTCAGAACCCACCTACATAAGCACCTACGTCACTCACATGGAGCACATACACAGCAGTAATGAAGTGAAACAGTAAAATAAATTTAAAAGATAATACCTGAACTTTACTTGTGGTAAATAAGTAATAATAAAAAACATAAAGCACATATGTACATACGTTGAAATGATAGAACTTTTTTATTTTATAAACTAGAGGCCTGGTGCACAAAAATTTGTGC
>NW_005371324.1:662756-666047 GCF_000412655.1 Myotis brandtii
GCAGCTCCTGCATTGAGCATCTGCCCCCTGGTGGTCAGTGTGTGTCATAGTGACCAGTCATTCCCAGTCTTTCTGCTGTTAGGGTCAGTTTGCATATTACCCTTTTATTATATAGGACTAGAGGCCCAGTGCACGAAATTCATGCACGGGTGGGGGGGTCCCTCAGCCCAACCTGCACCCTCTCCAATCCGGGAGCCCTCAGGTGATGTCCTACTGACAGCTTGGGCCCGCTCCCCATGGTTCTCTGCTCTCTGCAGGGCTTGCCTGCTCCACACCATGGCGACAGCCAAGCAGGCCCTGCTGGGTGCTGCCTGCGGGCCATGCTTGCCTGCTGGGCTCACGTTGCCAGGGTGACGCCGCTAGCGTCCTGCCCTGGCTGCTATGGGCACTGCCATCTTTGTCACGGAGTGATGGGGGTGATGGTTAATTTGCATATTACTCTTTTATTAGATAGGATGGGAGATGCTGATGTAACCATGAAACGACATACGTCGAGTCCCACGTAACCTGAGGACTGTCTGTAGATGTTCCTTCAAGGCAGTGTATGTAGATGTTTTGTTTTTTTCTTTTTGGGTCTAACATATATATTAGGCACTCAAATATTAGATTTCAGAAAATCTAAACCACTCCTTTGGCTTAGATTCAAAGGAATTGCACATAGACTCCATTGATACTCTCCCGGCAATGGTAAGTGCTTTTTGCTATCGGGATAACTGTTATAATTGGTGTTAAGTACCAAATGTCTATCCCAGAAAAATCCAAACTTGTTTATGTCAAAGAATAAACAAATATTTATATTGTAACATTTAAAGGTTATTAATGCAATAATGAACTTTAAGTCTGTTGCTCTGATTAGAAATTCTCAAACTCATGTTTTCTGAGGGAAAAGAATGAATCTGGTAAAATAGAATTAACTCTGTTGGAAAGATTTAAACAAAGATGTTCAAGTTTCTTAACTTCTCAGAGCCTTTAACAATGCATCTCACAGTCCTATGAGTATACAAAATATCTCCACTTTAAATTTGATCACAGGTATTGGGTGGGGAGTGGAGGTAGAGGGTAGCACACCTACTATTAGCTTGAGGAATATAGTTTAAGAAATGCTTAACAAGAAATTCTCTGGCCCTAACTGGTTTGGCTCAGTGGATAGAGCATCGGTCTGTGGACTGAAGGGTCCTAGGTTCGATTTGGGTCAAGGGCATGAACCTTGGTTGCAGGCACATCCCCAGTAGGGGGTGTGCAGGAGGTGGCTGATCAATGTTTCCCTCTCATTGATGTTTCTAACTATCATTGATGTTTCTAACTCTTTATCCCTCTCCCTTCCTCTCTGTAAAAAATCAATAAAATATATTTTTTTAAAAGAAATTCTCTGTTGCTAGAAAATGGCTTTTAAAGTAAATAATAAAAGACTGTTGAAATTTTAAAGATTGTTAAAGTCTATAAAAATCATCAGCCTGTAAAATCGTAGGTTTTTTAACAAATTTATTGCTGACACTATTACAAATGTCCCCCATTTTCCCCCCTTTACTCACCTCCATGCAGCCCCCTTCCCCTCCCTCTGGCCATCACTACAAAATCATGGTTGTTGTTGTTGTTGTTGTTTTTTTAAAAAAAGAATAGTATATCTTAACTTCACTAATCCCTCCAAACTATTTCAGCCTTAAGCTAAAAATAACTTATTTATGGAGAACAGCAATTATTGGACACTGAGAAAAAAATGAAGTGAAATAATTCATTTGAAGAGTCAGCCATTGGCACTATTATTTATGATTTAATATGCAATTTTAGCCAGACAGTCATGAGAAAGAGAAAATCATCCATGACATCCAGGAACTAGGCTGACAGTGTTGTTAGGAGAGTCCTGGCACAGGTAGCCCATGATTTTCTATTTGACATAAAAATCTCAGAACACCAAATTCAGACAATGTTACCCTGTGATTGTGATTAAGTGTGGGGCAGAGGGGGGAAGCAAGACTGGCTTATAATTTTGTCTAAGAAGATACAAGGTCAATATGCTAAACCAGAAAGATACTAGCTTTTACTATTAATAATAGTAATTGTTTAGTATCACTGATATAGGCCAGTCCGCTTTCTGAGGTTATCCAACTATTTGTGCAGAACAGACTAAAAGAAAGAGTGGGCACATATGCATGTAGTCTATATAGTAAGGGAAGGCCATTACCATTTAGTCCTACTTCACAGATTTGGTTCTCAGTTAACTAGTTAATTAGGTCCCTCAACACAAGAAAGGGTGTTAAGTTGTCTTGGCATGTATTTTTAGATTTAAAATAGTGTGTTTTTAAAAAATACTTAGTGGGTTCAAATACACTTGGGTTCTATGTCTGAAACTGTCCTGCCTGCTCTTCTTACATTGTCAGCTATCAACTGAAAAAGTTCATAAATATAACGTAAGTATCAGTTACTGTTAACCCAGGCAAACAAAATTTATTTCAAGTAAAACGTAAAAATCAGCCACGACATTTGGATTGTTACTAGTAACAAGACGTTCTGCTTTCAAAATGCAATGACTGGATGCACACACTTCGAATGAGAGGCGGGGGAACAGATTTCCACATTGAAAGTGGTAACATGACAATCATTTGAGAGACCTCAATAGCAGAAACCATGTCTAGCTTTATCTTTACATCTCTAGCAGCCAACAGTGCCCAGCAACTAACAGGTACTAAATGTTGTTTTAAATTATTTTGCCCGTCATAAAATTCCTTCTTTACAGCACATTTGTATGCCATTCCCCAATCCATATGTCACTAACGCCTCATAGAGGAAAAAAGTACTTGAATATTATGCTCGAAATGGACTTACAGGGTCTAAATTCACCTGCAGTCCTTTATTCCAGCGGTTCTCAACCTGTGGGTCGCGACCCCTTTGGCTGTCCAACGACCCTTTCACAGGGGTCGCCTAAGACCATCCTGCATATCAGATATTTACATTACGATTCATAACAGTAGCAACATTACAGTTATGAAGTAGCAACGAAAATAATTTTATGGTTGGGTCACAACATGAGAAACTGTATTTAAAGGGCCAGAAGGTTGAGAACCACTGCTTTATTCTGTTACTACTCAGGCGGTGGTTTCACTTTTTGGCGGTTCCATGTGTCCCCAAACATAAGGTCCCAGATGTCAATACTATTGCTAGGGGCAGTGCAAACCCCCCAGGTCCGAGCCGCAGCAGCCACCTCTCAGTGGGCCTGCCGGAGCCCCACGCCCTTGGAGCCGCCTTTTAAAGGCTCACGTGAACCAGGCGACGTCCTCGGCGGCCACGGCGCCT
>NW_005371324.1:666204-667593 GCF_000412655.1 Myotis brandtii
GCTGCCAGGACTCGGCCGGGTTCCAACTCCACTTCCGCCACTTTGCGGCACGGACCCACTGCGTCGGCGCGTGGGCGGGAGGCGGGGGCGGAGCTCGCCGTCCTCGCGACCGCTGATTGGCTGCTTCCGCTGTTCTTCCACCTTCCTGCCCGGGGTGTTCGGGTGTGAAGTGACCGCGGTCGAGGAGTCGGCCCCGTGAGAGCAAGCATTTTGTCTTTCCAATGGATCGTTAACCTCTCCACCAGCAAGTTTCCAGGAATAGTTTGCCTTTATATTATTGTTTTGATCGTTGGAAGATGTTGGCATTTATGTTCGCCTCCAGACAAGTGTTTTGATGGCAACTTAAATGATTATTTTTCTCAGAAATGCTATATATTTTCTTCCCCAGTTACTCATATCTTTTTTTTTCATGACAGATCTTGACGTCAGTATATGCAAAAAATATATAAAGATGATAACTAATATAGTTGTAATGAGCCTGATTATTTGCATTTCTTTAGCTTTCTGGATTTTGTCTATGACTGCAAGCACCTATTATGGTAAGTATGAATGTTCCGAGTTCTTTTTTAAATAAACTAATCGGTGGAATTTAAAATTGTACCATTGTGAAATCCAAAACTTATATCCTCTGAATATAAGTTGATTATGAATTGTGTTTACTTAACTTCCACAGCCTCGATTTAATTTCCCAGAAAGTATAAACAGTGCCTTTAACGTTCTAAACCCTTTAATAAATGCTGCTTGTGATAACATTAGTTACATCTATTTCAGAATATGTAATTATGTAATTATTTATGTAATTATTACATCTATCTTGGTGAGAAATAACTAAAGCATAGTTTTTGTAAAACAAAGTAATACTTTTAATAAGAATATTCATAATGTAGTTTATCAGTTTTGTCCTGTAAAATTTTAAAAAAATGTATAGTGTTTATATTTGGAGATTTAGAGGATTTGTTTGCTGTTTGGTCATTTCAAAAGAACAGTCCTTTTAAAGTCTGGGGCCACTTTGCATAAATAGAAGGTACATGAGACTCAAGTCTTTAAGGTTTTGCATCTGCATTAGAGCGTAAGTATGCATTTACACAAACTTCTTTGGTACGTCTATAAAAACAAAATACTGTTCAGTTCAAGGAGAAAAGTGAGAAATAGAGTGAGGACGTAAACTCATAAATGATTATATTGTAAGTGATTACCAGTTCAGACCTTAGACCTCTTTCAGAGACACGTTCATAGTGGAATAGGTGTTCTCCAGGGTACTGAAGCTGTCTGGGCTGGTCATCATAGGGAGGAAAAGGGGCCACAGGATACCTGACTAGCTCAGGGAAGACCTGGATGGTGGCCTTAAAGTAACCACACAGGATGGTCTGAAATTAAAACTTTAAAGAT
>NW_005371324.1:667979-682380 GCF_000412655.1 Myotis brandtii
TTATCCTGCACCCACCTAAGTAAAAAAAAAAAAAGTGTGTGTTTATCATTTTACTTTTTATCCAATCCCAGAGTTTTTCCCGCTTTGCTTTCTCCTGCCTCCCTAATCTGTCACCAATGGATTTCACGTGACCCACTTACGTCTCCTCTTTTGATTGTAATGTATAAAATAAGATGCAAAACTGCCATTCTCTGGAGCATAATCTCAATCCGTTGAGATTTTGTTTCCCAGAAATTGTCGACAGTTGTGGCTCAAACTCACTAAAATTCTTCACAGGTTTGAATATTTCTTAGATTGACAATCATAATGAGTCACAGTAGGGGATGAGGGGTTGGGGAGGAGAGATGTGAGAGGAGATTCTCCCTAGTAACAGTATTAACTATGACGAACTCAATAGGATAAAACAGGATTTGTAAAGTGAAGGTCCCCTGGAGCCAGGCACCTGATGTAAATGAGTGAAGCTGTCCCAGGTCTTTGTATATTAAACACAAGGAAATAGTTTTCTCTTTCAGAAATAGGATTTTCACTTGTTTTTGTTGTTGTTGTTCTTGAACATTTGACCTTTGTCTTTCATTTTTCTATTTTTGATAGAAACATAGGCACAAGCTATAGTTCACATTTTCCTTTACTGTAGTCACTCAGCCTTGGTGTTAGGGAGTCTGTCAGGAATGGTGGGCACTTCAAACAGGAAAACAATGGTTCATCTAAAAGAGGCAGCCTCTGCCGGGCTGGTGTTGCTCAGTGGTTGAATGTCGACCCATGAACCAAGATGTTCCTGGTTAGGGCACATGCTCGGTAGCAAGTTCAATCCCCAGTAGCAGGCGTGCAGGAGGCAGACGGTCTATGATTCTTCTATTTCTCTATCTCCTTCCCTTCCTTTCTCTCTAAAATCAGTAAAAACATTTTTTTAAAAAAATAAAAGAGGCAGCCTATAGTCAATTCTGCCACATGGCTCAAGTTTCTAGTTTACAAGGCAGAAGCCAAGAATCTGGATTGGTATATGAAATCTAATCTTTAAATATTAACTCAAATAGTTTATTCTTTGGTTTTTATTTTTTAGGGTTTTTTGTGGGTGGTTTTTTTTTTTTTGTACCTCAGATTGTTTAAAAACGTTATGCTAGCCAAGCAAAACATCTATGAATTGCAATCTTTGGAAAAATCAGTTGCTAATCATTGAATCCGGAGATATATAGCATGTGAGATGTTACTTTAAAAAAAAAAATCTCTGAAAGGCAGGGAAAAGAATAATTGGATCCTATTAGAAAGGAGTTTGTTCTGTGCTATTCTTGAGAATTAATACATGCTTCCCCTAAAAAAATTCATTTTAAATCTTCAAATATGTGTTAAATACCCATTACTATAAATAGTTGTAAATTTGGACAGGACTTATTTGGTTATTGACTTATTTGGTTATTGCCTCTGAAAATATCAGGTCTCAGCATAAATATTTTACACTGGTGACTTTATTTTAGTTTCCCTACTTTTGACAGCATTTCAATCTAGAATGCAGTTATCAATGTTTACAGCCGAGACTAACCTATGCAAGCTTCACACAATTTATACTCTACCTTTATAATTTTTCAGGTAACTTGCAGCCTATTTCTCCTTGGCGTTGGCTGTTTTCTGTTGTTGTTCCTGTTTTGATCGCATCAAATGGCTTTGAAAAGAGAAGTCTAGATCACAGTGGGGCTTTAGGAGGTATGTTTTGCTATTGAATGTTTAACCATGTAATAAGTGCATGATTATATAATTTAAACTCATGTTTTCAAAATTCTGAATATATGAGACTATAAATCACAATGTTAAAGTTACACATTGCTCAGCATTCCTATTCTGTCAAGTTTTCAGATAGTAACATACCCTTTTAGTGTAATGTACAAATTATTTAACTTTGTAATTTATAGCAAGTAAATTAATAGACTTTTGAGGACCTTGGTTACTCTGCTCCCTTGGTTGGATTAAACTCTTAGTATCTGCTAGCAGAAACATGGGAGCACTCTCCCTAAGTGTGAAATAAAGGAGCCATTGGAAAAAATAGCTAACAGACATATTGATTTTTTCTTAAGAATTTTTTAAAATATATTTTTATTGATCTCAGAGAGGCAGGGAGAGAGAGAGAGAAAGAGAGAGAGAGAGAGAGAGAGAGAGAGAGAGAGAAACATCATTGATGAGAGAGAATCATCCATCGGCTGCCTCCTGCATGCCCCCGCTCTGAGGATCGAGCCCGCAACCCAGGCATGTGCCCTTGACCGGAATAGAACCCGAGACCCTTCCGTCCACAGGCCAACGCTCTATCTACTGAGTCAACCCAGCTAGGGCCATGTTGATATTTTTATATGATTTTTGTCTTACCATATAATCAATAAGTGTTAGGAATGTTTGTTACATTTATTTTGTAAATGTAATGTTATACATACTATGTATCAGGCACTGTTTTGAGCACTTTGGAAGTAGTACCCTGTTTATAGCAAATAATTTGAACACTCTCTCCTTAAATATAATAACAGAGTTATGCTTTGCTAAAAATGTCCTTTCTCAGGTATCCTTGCCTTGATTTTTATTATTCTTGATCTATAGCAAGAAGGGTCAAGTCCTTCTGGAAGTTGTCTTCCTTTGATTTCCCTGTTGTATATTGACTGTGTCTTATTTTTCTGATTCTACTTTTGTTTTGTTTTCTGCTACCATTTTCTTTTCTACCTTCTCACCCTTGGGCCTCCATTCATCTCTACCTAGCTTAATTTAGAATTAGAAGATGAGTATTTGAATCTTAGCATTGCTACCTGCTATCTCTATGATCTTTGCCACCTTGCCTAACTCCACAGAGCCTCACTTTTCTTTATCTTTTGTGAAGTAGGACCTATGGGCTTATTGGTAAGGATCAAGCAAGATAATGTGTGGGACAACACATCTTTTAATACTATACGAACATTCACTTTTAGTGATTTATTATCTATTTTCAACCATATTATAAAGTCCCTGAAGACAGAGTGATCTTATGCTTCTGTGTCCCATGCTTCTTTAAATAGTGTTACACACATAATAGGTGCTTAGGAAACAGATATAGATTGATTTTAAAACCTCTGCTCTTTTCCTAATCACTTCATTCTATGGCATGTTGGGATCTTTTTTGCTTGTATCTTTTTACCCCCCTTAAGGACAAAAAATTGTAATGCTGATTTAAAATATATCATAGTACTTGGAAATAGTGTTGTGGAGTATGACTACAAGTCACTTAAGCTTTCAGTGTTGTAATTTTCACATCTGCAAAATACAAGGGGATAATAGTACCTTGGGCACTGACTTATCATGAGGAGTTATCCATGTAAAATGTTTAGCATAATACCTGGCATGCATAATAATGTTTTACAAATGTAAGTTATTGTTTTTATTCCACTACTACTATTCACAGTCAAAGGAATTTTACTAAAGTTTATCATATTATGCCTTTACTGTGCTTGTTATGGAATTTATGAAATTGGCACGGAAGTGACAGTCGGACACTTTGAGGTTCAGGAAAGAGCCTTTATTTAAAGCAGCGCTTCTGGTTCAGGGGACCCTAAGATCCAGATCCTGAACAACCTGGACAACGAGATTTTCTCTATATATATTGGAAGGGTTAAAGAGAATGAAACGGGGTAGAGAAAGATTTATTGTGCTCAGCAGATATCTTGCAGAAAGCGTGCGGCCTTGAGCACAGCATAGCTCAGATAACCAGAAGACACCTGGCATGGGAGGAACCAAGGACGGACCAGATAATTAAGAAGGGGCAGTGAGTAGGCTATAGGCTAACAAGAATGTGCATTAGGGATATTAATTAACTTAGGTGCAGAGTTCCTGCTAGTCTCCTACATTTTTTCACAAATGGAGTTAATTATCGGCTAGCAAGAGAGTGCAGTAGAAAGCAGGTTACTGGGACTAATTCAGATTGCTAGCCCCAAAAATGTCTTGTGCTCCCCATCATGCTTAGGATTGAGAAGAGTTTCAGAACTTCCACAGGATCTGGGTGTTTAGAATCCTTATTGACATAGGAACACATAGCTCAGTGTTGATAGAAGAATGAGAGGAGGAATTGAGGCAATGCTTAAAGTGAACACTAAAGTGGAGGGCTCTAGTCTCCTTGAGAGAGTATTTCTAGAATGTGGAATAAATCACATGAGAGGATATGTGGGAAAATGCTTGTAAACTATAAAGTACTGTGCTGGTGATTTGCTCTAAAGAAATATTGTCTAGTCTAGTTATTCACTGTATTCCTTTGAACATGTCAGTGTGGACAATATGTCATCAGGCTTTTGACTTGAAAGTTTGAATTTAATTTCTCTTACCAAGACTATTAGGCTTAATGGTTTACCTTTTTTTTTCATTCAGTTGTTCAACAAATATTTAGTGAGGGTTCCCTGTATGCCAGCCACTGTTCTGGGCACTTAGGATTTAATAGTGATCAAAATGGGTAAAAATCCCACTGTCAGAGAGCTTACATTTGTAGTCAGTAGAGACAAATGATAACTATGATGGGTTTTGGGCATTTAATCCCCTGAAGGAGATGCTGTAAGTGTATTGGAAGTGCACAGCAAATGGGGGTGTTGTCAGGAAAGGCTGGTGATTTAAGTATATTTTTATTGATTTCAGAGAGGAAGGGAGAGGGAGAAAGAAACATCAGTGATAAGGGAGAATCACTGATTGGCTGCTTCCCGCACGCCTTCTACTGGGAATCAAATCTGAAACCCGGGCATGTGCCCTTGACTGAAACCGAACCTGGAACCCTTCAGTCCACAGACTGACACTCTATCCACTGAGCCAAACCAGCTAGGACCTTAACAACTTTTTAGTCAACATAGTTCAGGCTTGCTGTTCAGTCTTTCTGAAATGGAAACCTCATTCTATCAGGTACCCAGAGTTGATCAGAGCCCAGGAACCTGGTTTATGCTGCTCATTGTTGCAAGGGACTAATACATGAGTCAGAATGCTGCATTATTCATCTGATAAAATATGGAACTACCAGACCAACTGGAATGTGAACATCACTGTTCAGGCAAGCCCTATTCTTGTAGTCAGGTTATTTGAGAAGCCAAAAGATAATTAGAAGGTTGCTTGGGTAAGTACAAAGTCTGAGAAACAGTAATGCAAGTCCACAGATCAAAGGCTCCCCTTCCTTGTACAATGTTCAACAAATCTGCCAACCTCTGGTTCTTTAGGCCTTCGTGTTGTTAAACAAAAAACCTTCGAGGCCGAAAGCTTTTGTGAAAGAAAGGGGTATTTGAGTCATATGCTAGCCAGAAAAAAAGATCAGGTCCTGGGACATATAATCCAAAACACCAGCAGCAAATCAGATTGGAGAGACAAAAATGTCTTTATCTTATGAAATAGGGCATTATGGACTTACTGTTGAGGAGAATTGATGGGGTTCTTTTAAAGATGTGTGTTGTTTTGAAAGAATTTACACTGGCTATGGAGAAGGAGGGGATGAAGCAGGGGCAATTCTAGGATAGGTGCACAGTCCTTAGGGAAGAAGTATTTGCTACTTTTGATTGGTTGTGGGCAACAGTCAGGAAAGTTCATTCATAAGCAGGATGCAGTGGCCTCTGGAGGTTGACCATTTCGTTTTAGATGGCTTCCTGGAAGTGCATTCAAAGCTCTAAAATACATTCAGGAGTGTGTGCGGTCTTTCGTTAGTCGGACCACAGCTATTAACTGGATAATTACCTTTATCTCTTTCTCCCACTCTGTAGCCTGCTGTAATTTAATTTAGAGCATCTCAGAATTTTTCTCTCGTAGATGTTCTTATTTTGGGCTAACTAGCCTTCTTTTGATTCCCATACTCTTTCTCTAGAGAAATTACATATGATACAATTGATTATATTTGAGTTTATTAAATTACAGAATTTTAATAATGCCAAAGATTATACCTAAATCACCTTGGTTGGAATTTTGGGTGTAACTTCACTCCCGCCCTCATTTGTAGACAGTTTGTAGACAGTTCTTACTTACCCAGATGGCATCTATTAGGTACAGAATTTACTTATTTTAAAGTCAGAAGTCAGCCATAATCCTTGAGAGTTCTAGTGCTTTGGGAGCACCTTATTTTGTTTTGTTTTTTTAATATATTTTTATTGATTTCAGAGAGGAAGGGCGAGGGAGAGAGAGATAGAAACATCATTGGTGAAAGAAAATCACTGATCGGCTGCCTCCTATACTCCCCCCTACTGGGGATGGAGCCCACAACCCAGGCATGTGCCCTTGACCAGAATCAAACCCGGGACCCTTCAGTCCGCACTCTATCCACTGAGCCAAACCAGCTAAGGCAGTACCCATGATATTAATTAACATTTATTAAGGGGCTCCTACGTGCCAAAAAATATAACCACATTATAAAAATTATCTCTTTTAAATTTTTGCAGTAAGCCAGTGATGGAGGAATTATTATTCCTCTTATTTCCTAATTAGAGGCCCGGTGCACTAATTCGTGCACAGGTGGGGTCCCTAGACCTGGCTGGCAACCAGGGCCAATCGGGGCCTGCTGGCCAGTGGAAGGGACAGGGGAGGGACCACAGAGGTTAGCCAGCTGGGGGGAGGAACCGCAGGAGGTTGGCCAGCCGACCAGGGGGAGGGACCAGCCAAGGGAAGGGACCACAGGAGGTTGGCTGGCTGGCCAGACTATGGGAGGAAAATGTAAAAAATAGAAACCTGGAAGACTTGATAGTCTTACCTCCCTGAGAGAACCAGAGTTAATTTGAAAATTCTTTGGACTAGCCATCCAAATATTATATTCTAGAGGCCCAGTGCATGAAATTCGTGCATGAGTGCAGTCCCTAGGCCCAGCCAGCGATCAAAGCACGAGCGTCTGGCATGGAAGGGCAGGACCCAGCTGACCTCTAGGCCCTGGACCCCCACGAGTCTCCCTCTGCCTGAGTCACGGCACCCAAGTCCCCACGGGGAGATGCAGTGAGCGCGGCTGGATGCTGCGGGCTGGGGCGCAGCGTGGGCCTCTGGACTGCCCAATGGTGCCACACAGAAGCCGGGCAGGCAGCATGCTCTCTCCCAGCTGGCCTCGCAGACCAGCTCCTGCACGAACCCACAGGGAGCTCGACCGGCCCCTGCAGTCCCAGCGGCTGCGGCCCAGCTCACCCAGAAGAGGCCGAGTGGGTGCCGGGCGAGCTCCTCACAGGTGCCCGGCACCTGAGCATGGGGGGCTTCCCTGGCACGTGAGCCCTGGCGTTCTAGGGGGGTAGCAGGGGGAATGAGAACGATGAGAACGAGCTCAGCAGACACCCCACATTCTCACCGCACCTCCGTCCCCATCACCCCCGCCCCCAGGTAGCCGGTGAGAGGTCACAGCCCCCCACCTGGGTGCCACGGGAAGTTGGTCACCGACCCTGGTGGTCAGCGCATGTCATAGTGAGCGGTTGAACTCCCAGTCTCCTGGTCGATCGACCACCCAAGGGGACAATTTTCATATTAGGCTTTTATTATATAGGAGGATAATATATATAATGCATATTGTTTAATAATAATAAAATCATATTGTGTTCTGCAATTCCATTATAAAGTTTTCTAAAATAATATTTTACATCTACATAGCATAGTTTTCGTGAAAGGAGGTCAGAATATGGGTAAGAAATACATCTCAATTTAACCAAACTGACATTTAGTTTACTGTTTGATAATCTTAATTGGTAAAAATGGAAATGTACATTTCAGGTTATAATGTGAAAACCAGGGAAAAATCCATTCTTTTTTTCACAGTATTAATGTATGGATTAAGTGTAATTCTGTGTGTATATGTGTTTCTTTCAGGGCTAATAGTTGGATTTATCCTAACTATTGCAAATTTCAGCTTTTTTACCTCTTTGCTGATGTTTTTCCTTTCTTCTTCAAAACTCACTAAATGGAAGGGAGAAATAAAGAAGCGTCTAGATTCAGAATATAAAGAAGGTAACATGAATTATATTTGACATTATTTAATATGTTTTTCTTTTTAATTGATTTCAGAGAGAGGAAGGGAGAGGGAGAGAGGAATGAGAAACATCAATGATGGGAATCATCAATCGGGTGCCTCTTCCATACCTCCCACTGGGGATTGAGCCTGAAACCTGGGCATGGGCCCTGACCCAGGAATCGAACCGTGACCTCTTGGTTCATGGGTTGATGCTCAACCTCTGAGCTACACCGGCCGGACAATGTTTGACATTATTTCAAAGAGTAACTTTGTTTCATCCTAACATATAAGCTTTTAATCAAAACATGTTTAGATTGTTGAAATAGATAAATGTTATATGAGAATTAAAGTAGTAGCCGGATTTAATTTATCATTTTTTCACAATAACAAGTAAGAGCAAAATTTTAGAAGCACTAAAGTCTTTCATTAATTATTCTAAAACAATATAGAATGTGGGCAAAGGTACCTTCCCACTTTTAGTCACTTAAAAAATTGTAGTCATTTTTCTTTTCTTAAATGTTAAAATATTTAAGTTCCTATATCAGCATAATTTTCCTCCTGAGAATAAAACATTTCTTGTCCTTTTTTCTACTTGTTTGCTACTAGGCGGGCAGAGGAATTGGATTCAGGTGTTCTGTAATGGAGCTGTACCCACAGAGCTGGCCCTACTGTACATGATAGAAAATGGCCCCGGGGAAATCCCAATAGATTTTTCCAAGCAGCACACTGCTTCCTGGTTGTGTTTGTCTCTCTTGGGAGCACTGGCCTGCTGTGCTGGTGACACATGGGCTTCAGAAATTGGCCCTGTTCTGAGTAAAAGCCCGCCAAGGCTAATAACAACGTGGGAGAAAGTTCCTGTTGGTGAGTCTTTATTTAAGTTTCTTAAAAAAACAAAAATGAACAAAAGAAAAACTTTGATTTATTATGTTTCTTAGTTAAGAGTCTTTGAGGAATTGTTAGTCTCCTTGATTGGAAAATTGCTGTAGTCTTAAATTGCAGAAAAGGTTAAGGAGCCCTAGATAAAACAATACAGAAACATAGAGATTGATTTACAGACATACCAGTGAGAAAGGAAAAGGCAGGGGGAGGGGTGGGGAACAATAGAGTATTTCTTGAGAACCGCTGATAACGTATTTGAGTCCCTCCTATATGCAAGGCATTGATCTACATGAATTACCATTAAGTACTCTTAATAACCATATGAGTTGGTTCTTTGATTATTTCTATCTTACAAACAAGGAAATTAAAGAATAGAGAAGTCAGGTACCTTCACTACAGTCACAGCAGAACTAAGATTGAAGCTGGGCAGTCTAGCTCCACTGAGCCATTCTACTTCACTGAGTGTCAATAGTTATTGAGGAGAAAAGACTGTTTTCTAAGTAGGCTATGGTCTTAGTATCTTTGGATTAAATCAAAAAGAGCCCTTTCTTTAAATTACTCTTGAGTGGATAGGCACCAAAATTTTTTTGCTTTCCTTGACTTTATTGTTTGCTGATTGTTAACGAGATGATTTTATCCATGTTTCTTCTTCAGGGACCAATGGAGGGGTTACGATAGTGGGCCTTGTTTCCAGTCTCCTTGGTGGTACCTTTGTGGGCGTTGCCTACTTCCTCACACAGTTGGTTTTTGTTAATGATTTGGACATTTCTGCTCCCCAGTGGCCAATTATTGCATTTGGGGGTCTGGCTGGATTACTAGGATCAATTGTGGACTCATATTTAGGAGCTACAATGCAATATACAGGTAAGAACATTACTTATAACTGCAACTTACTGGTGTGTTAAAGAAATGGGAAAGAAATACGGAAAATAAAAGGATATGACAATGAAAACAACCCTAAAGACACCAGGAGTTTAGAGACCAGGAATGATAAGGCAAAGTCTATTCTATGATTTTGATTTTCTTACTCTTTTTTGTTAAGCTCATTGAAAGAGAATTAGTCCTGCAGAACAAGGAGTAGAAGCTGTGTGGGGAGGATATGACAGTGCAGGAAACAGATGGTTTTGCTAATGGGACTTCACTTAATCCCGGGAAAGCAGAATGGGATTTGCTTCCACTTGTTTTCCACTTGTTTTCCAAGTCCATTTGAGAGACAATTATTGTACTAATCTAACTGTACACATGTGACCTTTTCTACTGTGACATCGTGCTTGCTTTCCTCCCTACTGAGTTTTTAGCCCCACTTAAGATATGTGGGAGAGGCAGTTTTCCCAAAAGGTTTCTGTGCTTTGTTCTGAGGCTCTTCCGTCATGTCAGTGTACTGATATTTTGTTTTCCCAATCCATTTGAGAGACAATTATTGTACTAATCTAACTGTACACATGTGACCTTTTCTACTGTGACATCGTGCTTGCTTTCCTCCCTACTGAGTTTTTAGCCCCACTTAAGATATGTGGGAGAGGCAGTTTTCCCAAAAGGTTTCTGTGCTTTGTTCTGAGGCTCTTCCGTCATGTCAGTGTACTGATATATTTTGTTAGGAGTATATTTGCTCCACATGCTAGTCAACTGCATTTTCTCCTTTGATTCATATAATGAAGAGGCTGGGAGTCTGGAGAAAGTTCCCCTGAGTACCGTCCTCCCAATTCTCATGCCCCAATATAATCTGCTTGCCCTTGCGCTCCGCTCACAACCAATCAAAATGTTTGTGCTCTCAGTTTTTTTAGTCTCATCTCGATGCTAAGGAGGAATCAATCTGATTTTAATTCACACTGAGGGCTCAATTGTACTCACACACGCACACAAACAAGTTTTTTTAAAGAGTTTTATTCTAAACTGGGCTCTAACTAGACACGTTTCTGATCGTATTGGGTAGGTTGAAAAACAATTGTGGGCTGTGGACAGGTTAATTCATTCAGTAAATCTTGGCGTGCTTCCTTTGTGCTGGCACCATGCTGGGTCCTGGGCATCCATTGCAGAGGCTGCTGACATGACCTCTACTCTCGGGGGCCTTAGAGGCGGTCTTGGAGGGGAACCACTGGGAAGGCAGGCCCAGTCTGCCAGTTTCATATCATTTCTGCTTTTCATATTCTCTTTTCTACTTCTGAATGAACTCCAGCAGTGTTGAGAAAACAGTATTGAGGGGTGCTGAAACCCATTTATTCAAAGAGGCCTTTTGTAATAAAGGGTTCCATATCTCTCACCGTATAGATGATCCACTAAAGTCATTTTATAAGTGACTCCTGATCTTTCAAAGATTATTTCCTTTGGAGGAAAAAGGGTGTTTTTTATCAAGTAGTTTGGGTTTTGGACCTCACGTGGCTTCTTTTCCACTCTAGGTTTGGATGAAAACACTGGCATGGTGGTCAACAGCCCAAAGGATGAGGCGAAGCACATAGCAGGGAAACCAATTCTTGATAACAATGCAGTGAATCTGTTTTCTTCTGTCCTTATTGCTCTCTTGCTCCCAACAGCTGCTTGGGGTTTCTGGCCCAGGTTGTGAACTTTATCTCATTTACGAAGGTTGAAACTGGTAAATTCAGCTAAATTTGCAATCCCAAGTTTCATCCTAAGAAAAATAATTATAATGGCAAAGGGATAATGCCAGCACCTCTTGTATCCCCTTGTGATGGAATTCTACATTTTTCCTCTCATCAGTTAACACGTTCCAGTGAAAGACAAGAGTACGTAGAACTTACCCATTTTTTCTTCTGCTGAATGGAGCTTCTTGAGCAATGAAACCACAATGCCCCTGTATATTGGCATATGTTGATCTGAAAGCTAATATGTTGAACTGAAAGTTTCTACGTGGTAGATATAAATTTTGTTTTGTTTGTTTAAACTAGTGTGGGGACTAAAAGTCATACAATTTAAAAATGGTTCTCAGCTGTGCCAGAGAAATGCCACTGTGCCAGTTGCCCAAATGTTATATCCATTTTATGTGGTTTAAACTGCTGTGTGTGGAAGTCTGAATAAGTGTAGTATCCTGGACTTCTTCTATTCCTTGCCATTTACAATTGTGAAAGGTGTGTAGTTTGATTCCTAGGCTGTGAGGCCTATTCCACATTTGTTCTTCCTTCCTCGGGGTTAGTAATAAAAATAAAATAAATGTCTTTTTCATATGACCATTGAAATGCATGAAAAAAATATTCTTAAATAAAAGCAAGAGAAAGCTGTCCTGTATCTAAAAAATATGCACCTTACTATACGTCTCAAATGTAATATTTTTAAGGTATTTTCTAGCTGTCTTTCAAATGTGTATAGGAATCTGCTTTACATTGGCATACCAAACAAAGAGTCGCTGGAAAATTATTTGCTAATCTAGAATATACTGGACGATGGATGCTATGATTTCCTGTGATATACCTGTTAGGTTGTGCTCACCTTTACATTATAGCCTCAACAAAAGTGAATTCTACTTTTCAATTTTGTTCCTTACTGTGATTAACTGTGTTCTAACAGATTTTGATATGGTGTGGATTATTTTGCTAAAAGTACTTTAAAATATTTCTCATGTGATTTCCATACCTTTCTTTCCCTGAGGAGAAAAGACTGTTTTCTCAATAAGCTATCACAGTGAGAAAAAACTGCACTTAGCCACCAAATCCTTGATGAATTGTATGTGCTTTAAAGATGTAAACACAATTATGCGGCTTAATTACTCAATTTCCTAATGGAGTATTTATAACTCCAGAAGGTCCTGAACATTTAAAAAATATATGGGTCTTTAATATTTGTTTATTAAGTTAAGTTGTTTGACTCTAAACAAGTTTCTTTAAGTCATTGAAAGCTGATAATCAGAACATATTTCTGGAGGAAAATAAAAAATTAGTTTGGGTACCTGAATATTTGAGGACTGTGATGATTCCAACATTTCTTAATACATGTGATGCAATATTAATGGTTTGGGAACTAATGAGTCAGAAAATGATTGTAAGGCTGTATTGGCAGGGCAAGTCTCCTGAAATTATTCTACCTGCCAAGATTAGACATCTTAATTCTCTTTCATTTATCATAACTTGCCCTCTCAAAATTTATTTTATACATGTAATGACAACTCTTTTTTATGTTTGGATTATTTAAATTAATATTTAATTACTTAAGTAATATACTGAATTTGCTTTTTAAATAATTAGAACATTAAAGATAAAGTTAAAATATCTTTTGCCTCCACTTTCCCCTCAACAAACCTCGCTCCCTCTCCCACCTTCTCAAAGAACTTTGAATCATTTCTACATAGTAATTGTTTGGGGTATATTTTGACATACTTTCTTTTTAATCAATGAAATTTTATTGCTGTCATTTTGCAGTTTCAAGTTGGATGCTTACATTCAAGAAAAATCTATTTTAAAAAAGATTAGAGCCCTAGCTGGATTAGAGCCCTCAGTGGATAGAGCGTCAGTCCTCGACTGAAGAGTCCCAGGTTCGATTCCAGTCAAGGGCAAGTACTTCAGTTGCAGGCTCGATCCCCGGCCCTGGTCCGGGTGCGTATGGGAGACAACCAATCAATGTCTCTCTCTCTCACATCAATGTTTCTCTCTCTCTATCTCCTCCCCTCCCTTCCACTCTCTCTCAAAATCAATGGAAAATTATCCTCAAGTGAGGATTAAAAGAAAAAAAAGACCAAAAAAAAATTTGTAAATCTAAAGTTTTTCTCTTTGTTTTTAAAGGTTTGCTTTTTTATTTTTTATTTTACTTATTTTATTTTAGAGGGATAGAGGGAGAGAGAAACACCAATGGTTGCCTCCCATAGACACCCAACCCTACCCAGATAACCCACAACCTAGATATGTGCTCTGAACAGGAATCGAACTGGCAACCTTTCGGTGCACAGGACAACGATCAACCACCTGAGCCACACCAGCCAGGGCAAGTTTTTCTCCTCTTATGAATGAGAAATGCTATGAGAAAGCCAGACAATTTCAAAATAATTATATGTCGGGGAGTACAATTTAAAAAGGAATACTGTTGGGCGGCAGCGCCAAGGGGAGCGGGCGTGGGCGGAGGAACAAAAAATAAATAAAATTTAAAAATAAAAAGGAATACTGTTTAGCTATTAGAAATATTTTAGATGCATATTTGTTGACATCAAAGGTAAAATAAAAATAGTTTATATATCAGAATTGACAGGAATGCTTTCATTTTGGTTTAAAAATATTCATAGCTATTCAGTCATGAAAAAAAGGTCTGGCCCTGCTGATGTGCTCAGTGGTTGTACCAGTTTGATTCCCGTTCAGGGCACATGCACAGGTTTTGGGCTTGATTCCCAGTAGGGGTGGGCAGGAAGCATCCAATTGATGATGTTTCTTTCTCATCAATGTTTCTATCTCTCTGTCCCTCTCCCTTCTCTTCTCTGAAAAAATCAATTAAAATTTTTTTAAAAAAGGTCAGGATGTATAGGGTGTCCCAAAATTCACGCAAGAAGTAATTTTGATAGAAAACACAGGTTTATAATTAAAAATTGTAAAATTTTTTATTGATTCATAAAGTATACAGTATAGGGTTATGTATGGAATAGCATATCGGGTAAAT
>NW_005371324.1:684542-687819 GCF_000412655.1 Myotis brandtii
CCAAGTGCGCAAATTTTTGTGCCCCGGGCCTCTAGTGTGTGTGTGTGTGTGTGTGTGTGTGTGTATATATATATCTGAAATCAATAAAAAATATATTAAAAAATAAAATTAAAATAATAATAAAAAAATCAATTACAGATTTAAATGTGAAAGATTAAACAACGTTTTTGAGAAAACAACAACTTTGTGAATTTAGAGTAGGGACAGTGATTTCTTAAATGGAACACAAAAGCCTTTCGGCCGGACCCGCCATCTTCCAGTAATTCGCCAAAATGACTAACACAAAGGGAAAGAGGAGAGGCACCCGCTATATGTTCTCTAGGCCTTTTAGAAAACATGGAGTTGTTCCTTTGGCCACATACATGCGAATCTACAAGAAAGGTGATATTGTGGACATCAAGGGAATGGGCACTGTTCAAAAAGGAATGCCCCACAAATGTTACCATGGCAAAACTGGAAGAGTCTACAATGTCACCAGCCTGCAGTGGGCATTATTGTGAACAAGCAAGTTAAGGGCAAGATTCTTGCCAAGAGAATTAATGTACGTATTGAGCATATTAAGCACTCTAAGAGCCGAGATAGCTTCCTGAAACGTGTGAAGGAAAATGATCAGAAAAAGAAGGAAGCCAAAGAGAAAGGTACCTGGGTTCAACTGAAGCGTCAGCCTGCTCCACCCAGAGAAGCACACTTTGTGAGAATCAATGGAAAGAAACCTGAGTTGCTGGAACCCATTCCCTATGTATTCATGGCATAAGTGGGAAAAAATAAAAAAGACTTCTATGATTTCTTAAATGGAACACAAAATGTTAATCAGAAAGAAAAAAGTTGGACTATATTAAAGTTAATAATTTGTTTATCAAAAGACACTATTAAGAATAAAAAACAACCCACAGAGTAGGTAGAAGATTTGCAGCATGTGTATTCAACAAAGTATTCCTATTTAGAATATAAAACAAACACCTGCAAATCAATTTTTAAAAAGACCTTCAACCTAATAGAAAAATGGGTAAGAGATCTGAATGGACACTTTATAAAAGAGAATATGCAAATAGCCAGTAAACATCCAAAAATGTGCTTCTTTAGTCATCAGAGAAATGCAAATTAAAACTACACCACAAAATACCAAATGTTAAAGGAAATGTAGTACAGCTAGGACTCTTATATTGCTGGAGGGAACATAAATTGGTACAACCACTTTATAAAAGTGTTATGAAGTATCTACTAAGGTTGAATATACATACTTTGACCCATTAATTCAATGCCTGGGGATATACTTGAAAGAAATGTTCATACCAGTTCTCTTCATAATGGCCCCAAACTGGAAACTACCCAGCAATATGCTGGGTAAATACATTGTAGAATTTTCACACAATGGATATACTATACTAGAGGCCTGGTGCACAAAAATTTGTGCTCTCGGGGGAGTCCCTCAGCCTGGCCTGTGCCCTCTCACAGTCTGGGACCCCTTGGGAGATGACCACCTGCTGGTTTAGGCCCGCTCCCTGGGGAATTGGGCCTAAGCTGGCAGTCAGACATCACTCTGGCAGCCCGGCAGCCCTCGGGGGATGTCCACTTGCCAGCAGAGAGCAGACCTAAGCTGCAGTCGGACATCCTTAGTGCTGCTGAGGAGGCGGGAGAGGCTCCCACCACCACCGTTGTACTGGTAGCCATCAGCCTGGCTTGTGGCTGAGCAGAGCTCCCCCGTGGGAGTGCACTGACCACCAGGGGGCAGCTCCTGCATTGAGCGTCTGCCCCCTGGTGGTCAGTGTGTGTCATAGTGACCAGTCATTCCCAGTCGTTCTGCTGTTAGGGTCAATTTGCATATTACCCTTTTATTATATAGGATAGAGGCCTGGTGCATGGGTGGGGGCCTGGTCACGCCCCCTTCAGGGTGGGGGTCCCCACTCGGGTGCCTGGCCAGCCTGGGTGAGGGGCTGATGGGTGTTTGTAAGCTGGTCACGCCCCCTTCAGGGTGGGGGTCCCCACTCGGGTGCCTGGCCAGCCTGGGTGAGGGGCTGATGGCTGTTTGCAGGCTGGTGTATCCAGTGGTGAAAATGTTTTGGACCAAACATTTATATGCATTTTTTATTTCAATAAAAAATTAAAAGTGAAATGATTAGTATAATAAATGGAATGTCCTATTTGATTATTACTGCTTTAAAAAGAAGAAAAGCATCTAAATTCTCTTGTAAGTTGTGGGAAGCTTTTTTTCTCTATTCTTTCAGGTGGTTTAATAATTAAATCTACATGAGGCAGATTAACAAGAGAAAATACATAACCAAATTTATTACCTACATATGGGAACCCCACATGCATTAGTCGACATACACACACACATACACATACATGAGATTCAGACACAGAAATGTCATTCTAACTAAGGATGAGAAATGGAGACTTGGGGCTTCAAAAGGGAGGTAGATTATTTGAAGGACAATAAGGTCAGATGTTCAATAATTAGAGGTTTGCCCTGCCCTATAGCTAGGTCATAAAAAGTTATTTCTGGTAATAACTCTTATGGACAAAGCCCCTAATTTAAATTCTTTAAGGGAGAGAGGTAAAAGTTTCTCATGAGCCTGCAGGATCTCAGTTTGCCTTTAACTCAAAACCCACAAGAGGTGCATCTTGGGGTGACTCATCCTGTACCCCTACAAAGTTTATCTTTGTGCAGAGGAAACCATGATTGTTGGGGGGTGAGAATCTTCCTAGGTATGAACAAAAAAAGGGCCATCTACTAAACCTGACAAGCTCAAGGGAGGCCTTCATGGTGGACTTACAAACTCAGAGACCTAAAGTACATATAGGATGGTCTGAATAGTTGGTTGAGCATTGTTCAAGAGATCACTGGTTTGATTCCTGGTAGGGGCACAGGCCCGATCCCCAGTAGAGGGTGTGTAGGAGACAGCCAATGTTTTTTCTTTTCCATTCCTCTCTCAAATCAATAAAAACATATTTTAAAAAAATCAAAACAAAATGTCCTAACGAAAAACAGTTCATGGTGGGTAGTCATGTCCTAGGGCTGTATTTTTCCCTAACAAAGGTCAATCTTCACCTTAACTGAGCCTGTCCTCTTTTTTTGCATCTAAGACCTTTGGAATAGCAGTCATTTCCTTTCCCCTCCCCCTCTCTCCATCCCTCAAAACACAACCTGTACTAGAGCAGAGACCACAATTCCCCTCATTGTTATTATTATTATTAGTGGCCCGGTGTACAAAATTCATGCACAGGAGGGAGTGTCCCTCAGCCCGGCCTGCACCCTCTCCAATCTGGGACCCCT
>NW_005371324.1:688014-690278 GCF_000412655.1 Myotis brandtii
GCCCTGCCACCATGGCTTTGTCTGGAAGGACGTCCAGAAGGTCTCCTGGAAGGTCTCCCAGTCTAATTAGCATATTACCCTTTTATTAGTATAGATGTTAATTGTTGACAGTTAACTATCCTATACCCACAAAAGTAAAAAAAGTATTTGTCTATTCATTTTACTTTTTATCCAATCCCAGAAATTTCAGTTTTGCTTTATCCCACCTCCCTAATCTATTACCAGTGAATTTCATGTAACCTTCTTAAGCTTCCTCCTTTGATGGTAATGTATAAAATAAGGCACATAACTGCCATTCTCTGGAGCAAAATCTCAATCTGGTCTGAAATTAAAACTTTCTCACTAAAGGCAGGTCATGGCAGGTAGTAATGTCCTGGGCTGTTATTTTCCCTGACAGGTTTATCTTTACCTTAACTGAGCCTTTCTATTGTCTTTTTGCATCTAAAATAACATACCTATGGAATGTTAGGTGATACCATTGTAATTAACTAGTTATAAATAACAAGAAAGGAGCAAAGGGAAGGCCAGACATTATAGTCATGTTCCCTGCAAATCACTGGGGAAGGGAACCACATAGGGAAGATAAATGCGTGCCCAGTAAAGTTGAGGTGACATAGGGAAGATATATGCATGTCAGTCACACCTGGGACAGAGATGGGTGGCCAGAATGGCTGTGGCCACTGTAAAATTTGGAATACATAACCCACTAAACAAAGGAGTTCACTCTCTTGCGCATTCAGGACTCTTGGGACTCTTCTTGCTCAGGGTGTGCTCTCTTGGTTCTCTTGCATTCACCCGCATGGCCCACAGCCATGCGGACCACACACACAATGGACTAATGCACTGTAACTAGCCTGATACTGAACTGGAGCTGACTCCAACATGGTGATTCAGGTTGTTTTATTGAGCAGGGTGATTTCTTTCCCAGGTCCTTGTCCAGATGGATTCGAAAAATGAAGCCACGGACAAAAGGTGGTCAGTGGAAAGTACAGAAACTTTATTGCTAACAAATACTACCTCTCCAACCTTAATTCTATTTAAGCCTAAAACTCTGTCCATCTTGGTGCAGAGGGGCAGAGGCCACCTAAGATAGGTGTTCTCTAAGTTCCTAAGCCTAAGACTCTGTCCCTCCTGGGTGGACAGGGGGCCCCCTAAGAGGGGTGACCGCTGCTTTCTTTGTCTTGAGACATAATTAAGCTGGAGATCCTCCTTCTCTACCGTGGGCCCTTAGCCCTGTAATCAGCTCCCAGGACCCCCACATCTGCACTTTTCCTCGTTTGGTCATCTTATCTGTTTAGGCTGGAGTCACTTGATTTATCTTATGGTTTTCTCCCAGTTGTGCTGGCAGAGGAGCCTTATCTTATAGCTCTCCCAGCTACTCAGGTCAGGGCTACTTTTGGTCTAACTTATGGTCACTTTAATTGCTCAGGCCAGAGATACCCCTGTCTGTCCTTGGTTTATGGCTGTTCTAATTGCTGAGGCCAGAAATGTTTCCATCTGCCTGTGGCGTTTCTCTATCCTCTGTACCAGTAAGATAAGCACCCTGGCGTCTTCAAGTCTCCATCTATGTATTCCTCCCCCACGGACCCTCCTCATTCCCTAAACCTGCCTAATTAAGCTAGCCAGCTAACCCTTTCAGTGGAAAGGAAGCTCTGGACACTGGCTCTAATTTTAGCTCTACTGAAACCCCAGCTACACTTCTATGACTGGGCTAAGGCAAATGCGACTTTGGAAACCCAGGGGTGTAATTCCACGGAAATAAAGCCTTTTACCATATGGCATCCTTCCATGGGAGTCTCAGAAAATTCCTTTTCTCAGGATATCGTAAGAGCCCCACCCCCCAGCAGCAACCAGGGGAGACCAGGCAAGCTCCCCTCTGGTAACAAGGGTAACTTCCTTTTTTCCTGACCCCTCAAAGCACAATACCAGAGCAGAGACCACAAATCCCCTCATTGTTAGTGTTATCATGTTAATTGTTGACTGTACCCACAAAAGTAAAAGAAGTATTTCCATTCATTTTACTTTTTATTCAATCCCAAAGATTTCCCCTGCCTCCCTAATCTCTATCCAGGGAATTTCATGTAACCTCCTTCCCTTTTCCCCTTTGATTCTGATGTGTAAAATAAGTGGTAGCCCTGACCAGTTTGGCTCAGTGGATAGAGAGTCGGCCTGCGGACTAAAGCAGTGTTTCTCAACCTTCCTAATGCTGCGACCCTTTAATACAGTTCCTCATGTTGTGGTGACCCCCAACCATAAAATTATTT
>NW_005371324.1:690491-696325 GCF_000412655.1 Myotis brandtii
GCATGCAGGAGGCAGCCAATCAATGATTCTCTCTCATCATTGACGTTTCTATCTCTTTCTCTCCCTTCCTCTCTCCTTTCAATAAAAAATAAATAATAAAATAAAATAAGTGGTAAAACTGCCATTTTCTGGAGTGTTTTCTTAATCTGTTGAGAGTTTGATTTCCGGCAATTGTTGTAAGTTTGGCTCAAATAAAGTCATAAAATATTTTACAGGTTTGGCCGTTTCTTACTTTGATGGTTTTTTAACCGAGGTTTGGCCAATCTAGATGCTGAATTGCAACTCTGTTAATAAACTGAAGTGTTGCTAATGCTAGTTGTTATGGACTGAATGTATGCTCCCAAAATGTATATGTGGAAATCCTAAACCCCAAAGTGATGGTGTTAGGAGATGGGGCCTTTGGGAGGTAATTGGGTCATGAGAGTAGAACCCCCATGAATAGGATTAGTGCCCTTATAAAAGAGACGCCAAAGAGCTCTTAGCCTCTCCGCCATGTGAGGAAATGAGAAAATGGCTATCTGCAACCCAGAAAAGGGCCCTCATAAAGCCCAACCTTGTTGGCACCCTGATCTTGGACTTCCAGCCTCTGGAACTGTGAGAAATAAATTTCTGTTGTGTGTAAGTCACCCAGTCTATGGTACTTTGTTATAGCAGCCTGAACAGACCAGGACACAGGTGTGGGAGTGGAGATAGAGGCGGGAAGAAGAGAGGTATGTAAACATAGGTTTGGTTGTGTAGGCATGGCCAAAGTTGGTGTTATTGGGTGAGTCTGGTAGGTAGAAGGTTAACACTAGTGTCAGCTTGTAGGATGCTTTTGTGGGCTATTTGGAGGTTTCCTGCTGCGCTCCTCTTTTTACAGTTCTTACACCAGCATATTCATCTCTAGTGCAGGTAGTTGCTTGTATCAGTTATCCATGAATGTAAATAACACAAAGCTTAGTGGTTTAAGCCAAAAACCATTTATTTGTTCACGATTTGTGGCCGACCATTTGCGTTGGGCTCAGCTGGGCAATGCTATTCTACATCCTGCCATCTGGGCTCATTCATGTTTGCAGTCAGTTGACAGGTAAGGTGGGGGATAGTCGTGATGCCTCATTTGTATGTGTGGCACTTGATGCTGATTCTTGGCTGGGCTTGTGGCATGACCTGTCTGCATCCTCCAGAAGGCTTTTCCACCTGACGGCCTGATGACACAAGTGCTCCAAGAAAGCAAAAGGAGGAGCTGCAAGTTCTCTTAAGGCTTAGCCTAGGAAGTCTCATGATGTCATTTTGTGACAATTATTGGTCAAAAAAGTGAAAAGGCCACTCGGATTCCAAGGGTAGGGCAACATAGTCCGCCTCTTCATGGAAGGGATACCATTACATTGTAAAGGAGAAAGGCGACAGGTGTGTTGCTCTGGAGGAGAGGGGGCCTCATTCCAACAATCTACCACTCTTATTTCCTCAACTCCTGGGCATCTCGCCTCTTTCTGCTGAGATATTCTTACCGCCCAGGCAGCCCTATTGTCAAGACAACCTCTTAATAGAGTTTCACCAGGTGATCTACATACGCTCCATGGGAAATTCCCTTGCCTTGACAACCCCTGAAAGTGCTAGCTGATCTCAGTGCAGCAGCACCTCTCTGGTTTTACCATTAAAGAGTCAGGCATTTTCTTGCCCTCTGGAATCCCTGGGCAGGAGACAGCCCCAGGATGAAAGTCAGCTTTAACTTTCTTAGGCATGATTTAGGCACTAATAATCTCTCTCTCTCTCTCTCTCTCTCTCTCAAGTCCCCTCTCCAGAGTGGAGACTCATGGCCTGGCTACCACTTCTAAGAAACTCTTCACTATTCTCCTCGCAAAAGTTTTCTCCTCCCTGGCCCCATTTTGTAACTCTGGTCTGGCTGAGGAGTCCAGGAGTTACGCAACGGGTTTCAAATTCTCTCTAGAAGGGTGTTTGTGTTATTCTGATTTTAGTCTCCTGATGTTTCTCATATTACCATCTCCATCAAAACTAGGCAATTAGAGTCATCCCCATCCTAACACCCTGTGTTCACATGTATTATGATGTGTGGCAAGGTTATGACGAAGCGCAGTGAGGACTCTGCCACTAGCTGCCTGGGTGATCTAGGAAGAGCTGGCAGACAACATTAAGTGGAACATTAGAAGATGAGTAAATGTTTGCCACGTCAAGATGGTGGGGACTCCCTGCCAGAGGGTATGACAACTGTTATGCAAAGTGTTGAGGTTCCAAAAATCCTCAATGTATTGTTTGTGGATTCCAAATAAATAGCCTAGAAGACTGGCTGTGAAAGACACGGTTTATTAGGACTTTCGGGTGCACCAGTGGTGGTCGAAGGGTGAAGTTTACTGCCACACCGGCTGCCACTGGTTCAGTCTCACTAAGTCCCATCTGGCCTGCGGACAGGCCCCACTGTGGGCAGCCAGCCAGCACTATTGTTTTGTCACCACCCAGACTTTCCCAACACAAAGTTTTATAGAGTACAGAAAACAGAGAAAAACAGGGCATGCAGGGGGAGGGGATCTGTGTATAAGCTGTGTAAGATCAAAACACTACCTGTTTACAATCCAGGCTCACATCTACAAACAGTTTCTCTTTGACCTTTCTTAAACCAAGTTACTGGCCAGATTCCCAAGATCTCACATTCAGATGGCCTTCACTATTATTCCCACAGGGTGGGAGGGGAAGTTGGAGCCTGGGAAGGGGCCCAGGTTCCAATTTACCATACAATGACACATCAAAAGACTGAGTTGTGAAAGGGCATGACACATATATATAGTTTCAGAGAGGAAGGGAGAGGGAGAGAGAGAAACATCAATGATGAGAGAGAATCATTGATCGGCTGCCTCCTGCATGCAACCTACTTGGGGTCAAGCCCGAAACCCGGGCATATGCCCTGACCAGGAATCGAACCGTGACCTCCTGGTTCCATAGGTTGATACTCAACCACTGAGCCACACTGGACAGGCAGGTATGACATTTTTGAGGGGGGAAATGTTCACTTTTATTATCAGTGGAAGTGGGTTATCCTTTTCTGCACTGAGTGCTGGGGGCGGGTCCTTACAATATCTCAAGATAAAGAATGTTCTGAGACTCACATAGAAGGATGAGTGATTTTTATTTGCATGAAATTACATCCCTGAGTTTCCAAAACCCCATTTCCCTTAACTCAGTCGTGGAACATGTGCAGCTGGGGCTTCAGCAGAGTCAGAAGCAAAGCCAGTGTCTAGAGTTTCTGTTCCATGTTGGAATTGGGTCTGGTTTAGCATTAGGCTAGTTGCAGTCCATTAATCCATTGTGTGTGGGTTCCACATGGCTCACAGCAGGGGAGCCAAGAGAGCGTGTCCCCTGCAACAAGAATCCCAAGAGTCCCGAAAACACGAGAGAGAGAACTTCTTTGTTGAGGGGATTAAATATTCCAACTCTTCCCATGCTTGCAGTGGCCACGCCTACTCTGGCCAGTGACCTGGTCCCAGGTGTGACTAACAAGCAAGTACCTTCCCTATGTCACCCAGACTTTACCAGCATGTGTCTATACTCCCCCTTGTTCAGTCCCTTCCCCCAGTTATCTGCAGAGACTAGACCAGTTGCTCCTTGGGGAGTGTTAAACTGCAGCTTCTTGGCAAAGTTGAACAAATGACATGTCTATACTATTTGGCTTTCCCTTTGCTCCTTTCCTGTTATTAATAACTAGGTTAATTACGATGGTATCACTTTCACTAGAGATTAGATGGAGGGCAATTGTATAAAATGAAGCTGGAGAGGTAGGGTAAGATCCTTTTGTAAAGAGCGCTAATATGAGCTGTATGACCTTGGGGCAAAATAGAATCTTTCTGTTTGTCTCTCTGTATGGAAAATTAAGTTTAATATGTGTACTTTCTATTCCACCCCACTGTTGATATTAAATAAGTCAATATATGTGAAAGCCTTTGGAGAAGCCATGTGTGCTAGGCAGAATAATGTCCCTGAAAGATGTCCATGTCCCAATCCTCGGAAGCTGTAACTATTTCCACAGCAAAGCGGGACTTTCAGATGGGATTAAGGTTAAGAACCTTGAGATGAGATTATCCTGGGTTAACCAAGTGGGTCCAATCGAATCCCAGTCTTTAAAAGTAGAAAACAGCAGCTCTTTGAACTGTCCACTCAAAATTTCTCTTCGAGTGTACTTTCTCTTTGTTTGCTCAAATAAACTTTCTTTACTGAGTTAGGGTCTTAGCTCTGAATACTTTTCTTAGCCAGAACTCAAGTACCAAGGTGGCTGAACCCAGGTTTGGTCTGACCCCACTGGTCAGACACCTGGTGCCATTCCTGCTGCCTACAACGGAAGGACACTGGGCCAAGTCCTGCCCAAACCTCAGACCCCTGCCTGGTCCCTGTCCAAGGTGTGGAAGGAAAGGCCACTGGAAATCAGACTGTAGTCTGGCCCCTCCAGGTCGGACCTCAGCCAGTCCAGCAAGGCCACAATCTAGATCCAGTTTGGAGCTCCCAGTCCTCCTGGGACTGGCCACCGAAGACTGAAGCTGCCCAGGCCCTGACAAGGCCCCACAGACTTACATCACCGGGACAGAGCCTCGTGTAACAATTGTGGTGGTAGGTACTGGCGCTACCAGCAGGCTTCTCCTATGAGTTTCTGCTCCTGACCTACTGATAGAACCTTGTTCAGCAAGAAGGTGACAATTTAAAAAGTTTAAAGAGCAGTCAAATGTAAAATGTCACCCTAACCAGTTGATTTTCTGTAATTGGCATGTCTGTTGTGGGGAAGAGGATCACATAATGAAAGATTTTTCAAATCATGTCAAAAATCAACAGCAAAAGTTTTTTAAAACCAAATATCTTAGAACCCTGTTGTTTACTATTAAGGTAGGTAGAGTTCATTTTTGAGTCAGCAAATATATCTGATTTGTAATATTACTATGTAAAAGAACAGGATTAATTCTTGCTCATAAATTAGATGTCAACTACTGGTATGTAATCATGTTCCTAAAAAAAAAGGTCACCCAAGGTCAGGTGACTTTCCACAGGTCACCCAAGGTCAGGGGAGGTTTGGAGACTATCCCAGGGTGGCAGCTGCATTGCCTGACGGATACAATGACAGGGTTCTGGACCTTTATCTGCAAAATCTCCAAATTGTTGCTGGGAAAGACAAAGACAGTAAGAGTTCCTTGGCCTGATGTGGATTGTGGCCTGTATGCAGGGTCTGCTGGCTGGAGGAGGAGCGCCCAAGTCTCATCACTATGGGGGCATTCCTGAACTTTGGCCCCTGTGGGACGAGGTTCCAGGCCAGGACTTTGGAAGTAGGTGCAGTCACAGCCAAAATGCTGCCCAGAGCCAGGGTGGAGCTGCCAATGGAGCCTGGGAAGGAAGCAAGCAGAGGTGGGAGCGGTGATGAAGGCCTGGCCCAGAGCCTCAGAAACAAAACCAGAGATGAAGACGCCCATGCTGGAGTAAGGCTGGGAAGACACCAGCATGATTAAGTTTGTAATAATTCTTTTAAATTCTCTCTGAAAATACCTGCTTTAACCTTTAAGAATCAGAATAACAACAGCTTCAACGTGAAAAACATTTTTAGATACAAATTTTGTTTCACATGAACACACACTAAAGGTGGAGGCATTCTAGTGTTTGATATGGCCTTGGCCTTGAAGAGGAAAGCAAGCGTCCTGCCCTCTGAAATACCTGCTGGGTCTCATGCTGCTGTGTGTGTGCCTATGAACCTGCTTTTATGCTTTTTGCATAATAATGCTTTAATGTTTTAATAATGTGTCACTTTATGGAGTTGATTTGCATTGACCATAAGCTATAAATAAAAGAAATAAATATGTGTGTATGTGTGT
>NW_005371324.1:696359-700285 GCF_000412655.1 Myotis brandtii
AGAGTGGAAAACACTTCCTGGTAGTGGTCAAAGAGAGATGTAATAACAGAAGAGTCAGTGAGATGCTAGTTTTGAAGATGGAGTAAGGGGGCCATGACCTAAGGAATGTGGGTGGTGTCTAGAAGCTGGAAAAGACAGGAAACATATTCTTCCCTACAGCCTCCAGAAAGAAGGAGCACAGTCCTCCTGACACCTTGATTTTATTATTATTTTTAGATCTTTATTTTTAATAATATTTTTATTGATTTTTAGAGAAAGAGGAAGGGAGAGGGAGAGAGAAAAAATATCAGTGTGAGAAACATGGATCGGCTGCCTCCACACGCCCCCTACAAGGGATTCAGCCCGCAACCCTGGCCCGTGCCCTGACTGGAAATCAAACATATAACCTTTCAGTGCATAGGATGATGCCCACTCAACTGAGCCACACCGGCCAGGGCTGATGTTCATTCTTTTAAATTTGCAAGGTGTGTTTTATATCCCAGAATGTGAAGAATGTGTATTTTGCTGTTGTTGAAGTCAATTAAATCCAGTTGAGTGATGGCGCTCTTCAATTCAACTCTATCCTTGCTGTTTTTTGCCTCTTACATCTGTCAATTACTGATAGAAGGGTACTGAAGTCTTTAACTATAACAGTGCATTTCTTTATTTCTCCTTGAATTCTATCAGTTTTTGTCTCACATACCTTCAAGCTCACTTATTCTTTTCTCAGCCATGTCCAATCTACTGGCGAGGCATTCTTCATTTCTGTTACTGTGTTTTTAATTTGCAGCATTTCCTTTTGATTCTTTCTTTCTTAGGGTTTTCATCTCCCCGCTTTCATTACCCACCCATTACATGTCCATGTTGTCTACTTTTTCCATTAGAGCCCTTAGTATATTAATCAGTTATTTTAAATTCCTGGCCTCATAATTACAAAATCTCTGCCACATCTGAGTCTGGTCTGATGCTTGTTTTGTCTCTCAAACTGTGGTTTTTGCCTTTTGGCATGCCTTGTAATTTTTGTTGAAAGCTGGACATGCTGCATCAGGTAAAAGGAACTGAGATTGCCTTTTTGTATGAGGTTTTATGTTTATCTGGCTATAAATTAGACTGTGTCTGTTTTCTTTGCTGTGAGGTCAGAGGCTAGAATTTTCTCTAGGGTCTTTGTTTTTGCCTACCTCATTGTCTTTGGGTTTTCCTAGAACAGGAATTTAAGAATAAAGTCTGAGGCTTGCAGTTCTTTTGGCTGTAATCCCCTCTTATTATGCAGGAGCCCTATTGGTGTGGTAGTGAAGTGTGGGAGAAGTGTTCTATAATCCTATAATTAGGTCTCAATCTTAAGTGAGCTCGAGTAGGGTATTTCCTTTCTTCCACGTCAAAGGCTAAAAGAGGCTGGAGTTGGTATTTCCCTTCCCCCATGTGGGTTAGGCTTCAGTGAAACCCCAGTCAGTTAAGCTCGGGTAAAATTGTTTCCCTTGAGGGACAGACACCTTGTTAAGGAAAACTGGGCATCTTTCAAAAAACTCGCCCCTCCCACTAGAGCAGTGGTTCTCAACCTTCCTAATGCCTCAACCCTTTAATACAGTTCCTCATGTTGTGGTGACCCCCAACCATAAAATTATTTTCGTTGCTACTTCATAACTGTAATTTTGCTACTGTTATGAATCGTAATGTGAATATCTGATATGCAGGATGTATTTTCATTGTTACAAATTGAACATAATTAAAGCAAAGTAATTAATCACAAAAACAATATGTAATTATATATGTGTTTTCCGATGGTCTTAGGCGACCCCTGTGAAAGGGTCGTTCGACCCCCAAAGGGGTCTCGACCCACAAGTTGAGAACCGCTGCACTAGAGGAATTTTTCTCTGGTTTTTACAGTGAGAACTTGGTATGGCTCTTGAAGGTAAAATTCAGGAAAGTGGGGACCTCCCTAATCCTGGGCCCCCTAGGAATTTTTAACTCTCAAGCTAGTCTGCACTAAGCTTCCAGCAATTGGTTAATTACAGTTTAAAATGTTCCTACTGAAATTGGCTTGAGCTTCTGGCTTGCACTCCTGGGCTTCTTTCTGCTCCCTGTAAACTGTGATTCTGTCCAGTTTTCAGGGCAGCAGTTTCCCTGTGACCTCAGTTCTCTGATAGATCTAAGAAGTGCTGCTGATTTCCAGTTTCTTTAGCTTTTTTTTTTTCTTCTTGTTGTGAAAATGGAATCGACAACTTCTAAGCTGTTTGCATGTCGAATGGGAAACCGAAAGTCACTAAATGTGGTATTTAATTCTGATGCCTAAGAAACCTGAAACACCAATCAGAAGAATATATGCACCCCTGTGTTCATAGCAGCACTATTTACAGTAGCTAAGACATGGAAACAGCCCAAGTGCCCATCAGTAGATGAGTGGATAAAAAAAGATGTGGTACATTTACAACATGGAATACTGTGGAGCAATAAAAAAGAAGCATCTCTTTGAGACAGCATGGAGGGACCTGGAGAGTATTATGCTAAGCAAAATAAGCCAGTCAGAGAAAGACAAGTATCACATGATCTCACTCACATGTGGAATCTAATGAACAACATAAATGGACAAACAAAATAGATCCAGAGACATAGAAGCATGGAACAGACTGTCGAATCTCAGAGGGAAGGCGGGAAGATATTAACCAAACAACTTATATGCATATATGCATAATCCATGGACACAGACAACAGTGTGGTGACGGCCTGAAAAGGGGTGGAGAGGTGAGGAGGGTCAATGGGGGAAAAAGAATCAAATCGATTTGAAATTCGAGAAAGCATAAAACACCCAACCGGAAATGCAAAAAGAAAAAAGAATCCAAAAATATGAAGATAGTGTAAGGAGCCTCTGGGACAACTTCAAGCGCGCTAACGTTCAAATTATGGGGGTGCCAGAAGAAGAGAGAAAGCAAGATATTGAAAACCTATTTGAAGAAATAATAACAGAAGACTTCCCCTGCCTGGTAAAAGAAATAGACTTACAAGTCCAGGAAGGACAGAGAGTACCAAACAAGAGGAATCCAAAGAGGACCACAACAAGACACATCATAATTAAAATGCCAAGGGCAAAAGTCAAAGAGAGAATTTTTAAAGCAGCAAGTAAAAAGCAGTTAGTTACCTACAAGGGAGCACCCATATGATTGTCAGCTGATTTCTCAACAGAAACTATGCAGGCCAGAAGGGAGTGGCAAGAAATATTCAAAGTGATGAATAGCAAGACCCTGCAATCAAGATTACTCTAACGAGCAAAGCTATCATTTAGAATTGAAGGTCAGATAAAGAGCTTTACAGATAAGAAAAAGCTAAAGGAGTTCATCACCACCAAACCAGTATTATATGAAATATTGAAGGGTATTCTTTAAGAAGAGGAAGGAGATGAAAAAGATTAAAAATATGAACAAAAAAATGGCAACAAATACATATCTATCAACAATTGAATCTAAAAATCAAACAAATAAGAAATCTAATGAACAGAATAAACTGGTGAATAAAATAGAATCAGGGGCATGGAAATGGAACAGACTGACAATTCTCAGAGGGAAGGGGCTGTGGTGGGGGGCGGGAAGAGATTAAACAAAGATCTTATATGCATTTATGTATTACTTATGGACACAGGCAATAGGGTGGCAAAGGCCTGGTGTGGGGCAGGAACTGAGTGGAGGGGGGAAAAGAGGAACATCTGTAATAATCTCAACAATAAAGATTTTTAAAACTTTAGTAAATAGAATTACTAAATTCATCTATAATAATAAAAGCATAATATGCTAATTAGACCAGACGTTTTTCTGGACCGAGCCGGGGCTGCAGCCACCTCGGCTATGAAGGAAGGATTGAGGCAGTTGCTGTGGCTGCAAAGGCCTACTCTTGCATGAATTTAGTGCATTGGGCCTCATATATATATATATATATATATATATATATATATATATATT
>NW_005371324.1:700363-717926 GCF_000412655.1 Myotis brandtii
TATATATTTTTCAAGCAAGATTGTTTTCAGGAACGCAATGGTATTTGAACATCAGAAAATCTCCAACATAATGCATTGCTATAACAATTAAAGAGTAAAAAACATATGTCGCCATCAATAAATGCCAAAAGGAACCCTAGTTGTTTTGGCTCAGTGGATAGAGCATCGGCTCTCAACTGAAGGGTCCCAGGTTCAAATTCAGTCAAGGGCACATACCTCTGTTGCAGGCTTGATCCCCAGCCCTGGTCAGGGAGAAGGGTGTGCAGGAGGCAACCAACCGATGTATCTCTCTCACATGGATGTTTCTCTCTGTATGTTTTTCCCCCTCCCTTCTACTCTTTCTAAAAATCAATAGAAAAATATCCTCGAGTGAGGATTAAGAAATAAATAAATAATTCATTAATTAAATGCCAAAAGGTTATTTGATGAAATAACAGCCATCCTAATAAAAATTCTAAGTGTTACCTGAATTGGGATTCTCGGGTTCCCCAAGATGGAAATCAAGAGGCACTGTGGAAGACAGCACAGGAGTACAGGGTTCCTGACTAGGCTCTCTGGGAGGTTTTGTTGGATTGTTTTAATAGGCTGGGGATAAGGCCAGATTGCAAAAAGATTGGGCAGGGCATGAATATTTTTCTGTGTCAGGGTCAGATCAATTCCTCCTGCATTTGAGTTGCTTAGCAACAATCTCTGAGCCTGCTGCTTTGAGGAGAGCAAGGTAGCAGTGTTGCTCACTACCGCCACCCCAGGGAGGTGTAGAGTGGTCAAACCTTATTCCACTGCACATGCAGAACAGTGGTCTCAACATCTGCACTGGCGTAAGTGGTTAGAAGGGAGATAAGAATAACTACTTTTGCATTTTTCATGGGAAGTGAAGGGGTGGTTGCATTCTTGTGGTCAGCATATCTGGTGTTTCTTCTGCCTGTCCCCAAGTCCCTATGCTGTCTCATAAGTATAAAAGATGTCGAAGGAAACTACCAAAATATAACAAAAAACCATTTATTTAAGACTGTGCAAGTAGTATTCTAAATAGCAAGCCAAGTAAACAATTTAAATTTAAGTCAGAAACTAGTCATAGAATTACAGTATTACCATCTTTATTTAACACTGTCTTGGAAGTTTTAATAAACACAGTAAGATATAAAAATTTTAAAACAACAGTTTAAATGATTTCTTTCTGCTGATGATGACATTATTTACCTAGAAAACCCAAGAGATCCAATAAAATGCTAGTAGAATTACTAAGAGAAATGACTAAGAATTAGCCAAAATATTATGAAAAATAAAAGCAAGTGAGATTTGTCTTATTAAACTTTAAACATTTAATACAAATACCTTATCAAATCAATATGATATAATAGGAAAAGACAAAAAGGTCAATAGAATAGAAAGAAAAAACACTTTTATATACACATGAACTTAGGTGATAGATTAACTGGAGAGAGGATGGATTTTTGTTTTTATTATAGTAAAAAGCATATACCATTAAATTTACCATCTTAACTATTTCTTAAAATATATGAGAGAGATGTGCCTCCTGCACATCCCACACTGGGAATTGAGCCCGCAACCCAAGCCTGTGCCCTGACTGGGAATCAAACTGTGACCTCCTGGTTCAAAGGTCGATGCTCAACCACTGAGCTACGCTGGCTGAGCACCATCTTAACCATTTTTAAGTTCAGTAGTGTTAACTGTTGAACAACATATCTCTAGAACTTTTTCGTCTTATGAAACTGAAACTCTACACACTAATTCCTCCTCCCCCTCCCTACTCCCCCCAGCTTTTGACAAGCACCTTTCTTCTTTATGTCTCCATGATTTTGACTGCATTAGATACTTCATATGAGTGGAATCATGCAGTATTTGTCCTTTTATGATTGGCTTATTTAACTAAGCATAATGTCTTTGAGGTTCATCCACATTGTAGCATGTGACAGGATTTCCTTCTTTCTTTAAGGCTGCATAATTTTTTAAATATTTTAAAATTGATTTAGAGAGGGGTGGGGAGAGAGAGAGAGAGAGAGAGAGAGAGAGAGAAAGCGACCATTGATCAGCTACCTCCTGCAGCACCCCAACTGGGGATCAAACCTGCCACTTGGGTATGTGCCCTGACTGGGGAATTGAACCTGTGACCTTTTGGTGCATAGGAAAATGCTCAACCAAATGAGAAGGCATGCTGCATAATATTTCATTGTATGTGTATTCTACATTTTCTCTCTCTCCTTTTTTAAATTTTTATTTATTGATTGTAGGAAGAGAAACACTGATTTGTTGTGTTCCCCCGCCCCCCAATTTATGCATTTATTGGTTGATTCTTGTATGTGTCCTGACCAGGGATTGAATCCACAACCTTGGTGTATTGGGACGATGCTGAACTACCCAGCCAGGGCTATTCTGCATTTTCTTTACCTTATTACTCTGTCAGTGGACACTCGGGTTACTTCCATCTTGTGGCTATAGTGAATAATGCTACAATGAACACAGACATGCAAATATCTTTTATGATCCTGCTTTGAATCCTTTTGGCTATGTACCTAGACATGTGATTGCTGGAATCATAGGGTAATTTTAAAAACTTTTTGAGGAACCTGCATACTGTTCTCCATAATGGTTGCACCATTTTACATTCCCACAGTGTATGAGGATTATCTTTTTAAAATTGATTTAAGAGAGAGAGGGAGAGGGGGAGAGAGAGAGAAACATAACATCAATCGGTGGCCTCCCATATGCACCCTGACTGGAGTAACCCGCAACCTTGGGTATGTGCCCTGACTGGGAATCGAGCCCTCAACCTTTTGGTGCACTGGACGACATGCGACCAACTGAGCCACATTGGCCAGGGTAAGGATTATCCTTTTAAAGAATATTAATTTCATTAAATCTACTTGAGGATCAGCTTTATCCACTTCAGGCTTATCATTAAGCATTAGCATGGCAGGTCCTGAGAAGTCTTCACTCTGGGCTTTGTATCCTTGCTTCTAAGGCCTGATCGTTCTGTATGTAGGCTGTACCCAATGCCCTGAGCATGACGCAGCCTCTCTACTGTGATTGATGGAAACAAAAACTCTTCCCTGCCCTGTGTGAACTCCAAGAAATTGTTCTTCTTACTCCTTTCCAGTGGCTATCTCTAAGATTCCTCTCACTCATGGGCAAATCAGCACTCAGTCAAATATTTGAGGGCACCCGCTACACTTCTCCAGAAGTCTCTCTGTGCAGTGCTCTACTCTCCAGTTCTGTCTCAGAACTTCTAGCAGCTTCAACCTCCCACCAGTGATGGTGAACCTATGATATGCATGTCAGAGGTGACACGCAAACTCATTTTTTTGGTTGATTTTTCTTTGTTAAATGGCATTTAAATATATAAAATAAATATCAAAAATATAAATCTTTGTTTTACTATGGTTGCAAATATCAAAAAATTTCTATATGTGACATGGCACCAGAGTTAAGTTAGGGTTTTTCAAAATGCTGACACGCCGAGCTCAAAACGTTCGCCATCACTGTCCCAAACTCTGATTCTTGCCACCGTAACTTCTTTGTAACATTCCTTTAAAAGATTGTGTAGTATTGCCCTTGCCGGGTGGCTCAGTGTTGGAATATCATATCCCATACATCAAAAGATTGCAGGTTTGATTCCTGGTCAAGGCACATACCTAAGTTGGGGCTTTGATCCTCAGTCAGGGTATATATAGGAGGCAACGAAATGATATTCCTCTCTCTCTCCTTGATGTTTCTCTCTCTCTCCCTTTCTCTCTCTCTTAAAATCAATTTAATAATAAAACAAAACAAAACAAAACAAACAAACAAAAAAAACATGTCCGGGGTGAAGATTTACTTTTGGATCAACTTCATCTTTCTGAGGTTTGACTTTAAGTGTTCTAGGTGTGTTTAGGTGGCCTTTACTGTTGAGCTAGTTTAGTTCCACTACTAAGGTGGGACCTCTGAGATCGCTATTGAATGACCCATTTATTCAGTGGGGTCTCTTACAGTATCTCATGGGCACTACATTGATCCCCAGGCAGGGGTGAGCTCTCGGAATTTCCTGCTTTACAGCTGCTCTGTAAATGTTTCTTCTTCAGCAGTTGTTCTTTTTCCAGCCTCATGGAATTTCACCTTTCACACACAAGACTGGAATTTAGTCTAAAAGATTCAGGGGAGGAACACCTCTGCACATTTCTGGAGTTCTTTTTCCAGCTCTTTTCTCTCCTATTCACTGTCCCACAAATTTTAGGTGTCTTAGCACCCATGAATTTCAGTTTATCTTCTCATGAGAACTTCTTGCACTGTGGCTGAAAATTGTCCCCAGACAGAAAGCCAGGGCAATTCTAGTGCTCACCTAGTTTGTTTCCCTTTGCTCATAGAACACAGTCCTGAGCTACCTGGTGTTCAGTTGTTTCATTCCCTGTCCCCTACTTTCTAGATGTTTACAATTAAGGGAAGAGGAGTCCCAGAGCAGCAGAAATATAGCCTTGACTTAGTAATCAAACTGATTCTTTTTTTTTTTTTGAAAATTTTTCATAAAAATTTTATTTAAGATCTCATGCCCTTATAAAAAGTACATTACATCAAGATTGCAAAAAAAGACACTTTTTTATGAAAAACTTTTATCTACTCATCTATGTTACCTCGTAATTCATTTCCTACCCTAACACATTTCCTCCTCCTTCCTTTTCTTACTCTTGCTTTGAAAGGATAAGTGCCATGAGGGATATCCTAATAGAAGGTGCCATTTTCTTGCCAGGAAAGCAATATCTTCCTACTGGACTTAAGAAAGCCATTGGCATTCCTTGTTCCCAGAACCAGAAAGGTCACTAAATCCTGAACTTAAATGTGACCTTTCTATTATTTTCCATCTCTCCCTGAGTTTCTCTTGTACTTACATACTATACTTTAACTGATTCTTGCCCTGGCTGGTTTTGCTCAGTGGTTAGAGTGTCAGCCCTCAGATCAAAGGGTTGTGGGTTCTGTTCCCAGTCAAGAGCACATACCTCAGCTGCAGGTTCCATCTTTGGTCATTTTTGGGGCATGTGTGGGAGGCAACCAATTGATGTGTCTCTGTCACATTGATGTTTCTCTCTTTTTTCTCTCTCCTCCCTCCTTTCCACTCTCTCTAAAAATCAATGGAAAAAAATATTCTCAGGTGAGGACTTTAAAATAATAAACATCATAGTCATCATCATCATCAAACTGATTCTTAATAGCAGTCCCTGATGTTCCTGAACATGAAAGCATCTGAAAATGATTGATGAAAGTTTATTTGCTCCTAAATTTGGAGAAAACACACGAGGATGGAAGCAGTAAAGATGCTGTTAATGCTGTCAAGTTCACAGTTCACTGGAAGTTGTTTTTCTAATGTAAACCACGCCAGAGGCTTTATAGAACATAAAGAAGACAAATATTGTTAATTCATTTTTTCCACAGAGCATCCAGGGATCCCACTGGGGAAGAAAAAAATGGCTGAGTCTCGGCCAACCTCTACCTCCTTCTTATTCAATCATAATAAATAATGGAGGTCATAAAATCTGTGCTTTTGAGAGATTTTTGTTTGTCTGTGTAGAAATGACCATAAGTAATATACTCATTATCAGTAAATGATTTTCAATTATTCATTGATTGAACAAATATTTTTAAATGCCTACAATGTGCCAGGCACTATGGTAGGCCATACAAAGATAAGTAAGAAACAATATCTGATGTCAGGGGGCTTATGAGATAGTGAGTAGACAAGTCTTGAACATTTAATTGTGATGCATTATATAACCACAAAATAAAAATATATATGGGGTATTATGGGAGCACAGAGAAGACATAGGTAACCCAGTTTAGAGGGTTAATAAAGTCAAATGCAGCAGAGAAGGCCAAACAGATAACTGAGAAATGTCTATTGGATTTTTACAATATGAAGATTATTGTTAATTATACCTGAGAAATGCCATGGAAGCCGATGGAGTAGTTTGAGTACTGAAAAAGTGGAAACAATGCATGAAGACATCTTAACTAAAACGTGGCAACATAGTGAGAGATTAATATCTGGAGCCATACTACTTACGTTGGGGAGCTGGCTCTAATATTTTTTAATATGATCTTTGTCAAGTTACTTAACCTCTCTGTACTTTGGTTTTTCTTATCCATAAATTGGGGATGATGTTACTAGTACCCACCTCATTGCATTGTTATTGGGATTAAATTAGTTAATACAGGTAAATAGAAACCTGTACATAGAAAATACTGAATAATTGTAGTCATTCCCATTATTATTAGGTATCCTCAAAAAATTAAAAATGTAGCCCCCATTTGACCCAGTAATCCACTTCTAGGAATATATCCCAAGAAACCAGAAACACCAATCAGAAAGGATACATGCACCCCTATGTTCATAGCAGCACAATTTACAATAGCTAATATTTGGAAATAAGCTTACATGCTCATCAGCAGATAAATGGACTAGAAAACTGTGGTACATCTATAAAATGGAATACTATGCTGCTGTAAAAAAGAAGGGCCTCTTACCATTTGAAACAGCATGGATGGACTGGAGAGCATTATGCTAAGTGAAATAAGCCAGTCGGAGAAAGATAAATATCACATGATCTCACTCATTTGTGGAATATAATGAACAACATAAACTGATGAACTAGAATAGAGCCAGAGGGAAAAAATATTTTAGAATATAATAGAAGTAATCCTGTTATTTGCAGATTTTTAGTATTTCCTACAACTTTTGTGATATACTACGTTAGTACAGTTTTGGTAATATTATTATATTTAAAATCTTTTTTCTTGAAATATTACTGTTTATTGCATGTAACATTACTACACTTAAACTCATTTTTCTTAAAATATTAAATTTTATTGTATATAATATTATATTTAAAATCATTTTTCTTGAATTATTATTGTTTATTGCATGTAACTTTATTATATTTAAAATTGTTTTTCTTTTTTTTAAATATATTTTACTGATTTTTTACAGAAAGCAAGGGAGAGGGATAGAGAGAAACATCGATGAGAGAGAAACATCAATCAGCTGCCTCCTGCACACCCACCACTGGGGATGTGCCTGCAACCAAGGTGCATGCCCTTGACCGGAATCGAACCTGGGACCCTTTGGTCTGCAGGCTAAGGCTCCTTCCACTGAGCCAAACCGGTTAGGGCTAAAATTGTTTTTCTTGAAATATTAATTTTTATTGCATGTAAAAAAAAAAGAACTGAAAAAAATATATGGAGAAGATCTGAATAATCCCATATAGAAGATCTAAATAATCCTATAGATTCACTGGACCTAATTGACATTTATAAAAAAAACTTGACCCAACAACAGAATGCATCCTTTCAAATACACATAGAATATTCACTAGGATAGGCCAGATTCTTGAACATGAGACAAATTTAAAGAATAAAAATTATTCAAAGTATGTTCTCAAACCAAAACAATTAAATTATAAATCAATGGAAGAAAGATTCATGGCAAATCCTCAAATATTTGGAAATTAAATAACATTTATAAATAACTATCAGTTTTCTATTGCTGCTGTAACAAATTACCATAACTTTAGGTCAGATATCCAACATGGGTCTCCTGGGGCTACATCAAGGTGTTGGAAGGGCTGCATTCCCTTCTAGAAGATCTAGAGGAGAGAGAGAGAGAGAGAGAGAGAGAGAGAGAGTGTGTGTGTGTGTGTGTGTGTGTGTGTGTGTGTGTGTGTGTTTGTTTTTTTCCTTTTCCAGCTTCCAGTGACTATCTGCATTCCTTATTTCATGATTCTCTTCCTACATCTTCAAAGCTAGCAGTGGTGGATCACATCACCCTGACCTTGTTTTTGTCATCACATCTCCTCTGCCTCTGGCTTTTCCTTTTTACTGAAATAATTGGGGTATCACTGGTTAACAGAATTATACAGGTTTCAGGTGCACAATTCAGGTGTAACACATCATTTTTACATTATATTGTGTGTTCACCACCCCAAGTGAAGTCTCCCTCCATTTCCCCATACCCTCCTCCAACACTCCCCACCCCCCCTACTTTTAAGGATATTTGTGATTACTTTAGGCCTCCTTGGATAATCCAGGATAATATCACTTTTAAAAAATATATATTTTTTTATTGATTTCAGAGAGGAAGGGAAAGGGAGAGATAGAAACATCAATGATGAAGAGAATCATTGATTGGCTGCCTCCTGCACGCCCCCCATTGGGGCCTGAATCCACAACCTGGACACGTGCCCTTGACAGGATTTGAACCTGGGACCCTTCAGTTCGCAGGCTGATGCTTTATCCACTGAGTCTAACCAGCTAGGGCTAAGCTCACTATTTTAAGGTCAGATGATTAGCAACCTTAATTCCATCTGCAACCTTAATTTTCCTTTGTCATGTAAACTAACATATTCTCATTTTGAGGAAGGGAGAAGGGGAGGAGGAAGAGGGAGATTACTCTGCCTTCTACAATAACCCATGAATAAAAGAGGAAATCTCAAGGGAAATGAAAAAACAAAACAACAATATGTATGGTATATTAATAATGTTCATCTCATGACATGGCTTATAGAGGAAGGGAGAGAGAGACAGACAAAGACAGAGAGAAAGAGAGAAAGATTGATGTGAGAGAAACATCAATTGGTTGCCTTCCATTTGCGCCCCAATCAGGGACCGAACTCACTACCCAGGTACTTACCCTGACTGGGAATCAGACCTGCAACCTTTCAGTGCACAGGATGACACTCAACCAGTGGAGCCACTCCAGCTGGCTACACATATTTTTTAACTGAATGAAAATACACCATGTTAAAATTTGTGGGTGCAGCTATTACAAATACTTATAATAGAGAAAAATAAAGATCTAAATCAGTAATCTAAGTTTTCACTTTAAGAAACTAGAAAAAGAAGAGCAAATTAAACCCAGGCACACAGAAGGCAGAAAATAAAGAGCAGAAATCAATGAAATTGAGAAGTGAAACATAATTGAGAAAATCAATGAAACCAAAGCTCTTAGAAAATAAATTGATAAATCTCTAGTTAGACTGACCAAGAAAAAAAGAGAGCATCCTATATAATAAAAGCCTAACATGCAAATTGTCTCCTCGGGCGGTCATTCAACCAGGAGTTCTACCAGAAGTTCGAACACGCCCTATGATGTGTGTTGACCACCAGGGGGCAGCCTGGAACATGGCGGGCGTTGGCAACATGGCATTGGCAGCAGGCAGCAGTGGAGGTGCTGCCAGCCCTGATGGGCCCCGAGGAGAGCGAGAGTGGGACCATGGTGGGCTGGTGGAGCAGGTGAGCGGGAGGCCCTAGGCCAAGGCGAGTGCGAGCAGGGGTCCAATCGCCCCACTGATCACCCTGCAGACAGGGATCAGCAGTGGTGGCAGAGTAGGGAAGGGGGAGCAGGGGGATGCACAGGGCCGGGGGGCTGCGTCGTCTCGAAGGTTCCCTGGGGGCAGGGGTGACGGGGACAGAGGTGTGGTGAGAATGTGGGGTGTCCACCGAGCTCGCTCTCACTCCCCCTGCTACCCTCCCCCAGGACGCCAGGGCTCGCACACCAGGGAAGCCCCTGTGCTCAGGTGCCAGGTGCCAGTGAGGAGCCTGCCCAGCACCCGCATGGCTTCTTCCAGGTGAGCTGGGCCGCAGCTGCTGGGACCGCAAGGGCAGGTCGGGCTCCCCGTGGGTTCGCACAGAAGCTGGTCTGCGAGGCCAGCCAGGAGAGAGCGTGCTGCCCGCCAGGCTTCCGTGCAGCGCTGCTGGGCGGCCCAGAGGCCCACACTGCACCCGGGCCCACGGCATCTGGCTGCACTCACTGCATCTCCGCATGGGGACTCAGGCATCGTGACTCAGGCGGAGGGGGGTGCATGGGGCCCCAGGGGCCCAGGTGCTGGCCAGCGCCCAGAGGTCAGCTGGGACCTGCCCTTCCATGCCAGACGCTCACGCTTCAATCGCCGGCCAGGCCTAGGGACCGGAACCGTGCAGGAATTTCGTTCACCAGGCCTCTAGTACATAATAATCAATATTGTATTAGAAATAAAAGAGGGAAGATAATAACTACAGACCCACAGACACTAGAGGATGATAAGGGAATACTATGAACAACTTGAATTAGGACAAGAAGTAAACTGAGGAAAGTTTCCAAGAATAGTAAAAGGACATAGGTGAAAGCTGAAGCCAAAAGTGTAAAGGAACTGACACGTAGTCCTGAGAATGATGCTGTTGACTGTAAGTTTGTATTGATGCACAAAATCTAAGTGGCTCAGATAATTTATACAGAACTTTACTTGAAAGTTGGTGTTGTGGGATGATGTACTTGAAATATAAGGATATAAGAGAATCAAGGATGCTGGGAAGAGAGAGTTGAAGTGCTCAATATGAAGTCCAAACCTAGCTATGGAGGAGGATTGTATGAGGGAGCTATAAATAGGAGGGATGGAGAGAACAAAAGAGGGCTTGATAGATGAACTGGGGTAGGGGTGATTTTCTGCACTACAGCTCCTCTGTAAATGTTCTTTCCTCAGCAATTGTTCTTTGTCTAGCCCAGGGGTGGGCAAACTTTTTGACTCGAGGGCCACAATGGGTTCTTAAACTGGACCGGAGGGCCGGAACAAAAGCATGGATGGAGTGTTTGTGTGAACTAATATAAATTCAAAGTAAACATCATTAAAAAAAAGGGTTGGGTTCTTAAACTGGCCCGGAGGGCCGGAACAAAAGCATGGATGGAGTGTTTGTGTGAACTAATATAAATTCAAAGTAAACATCATTACATAAAAGGGTACGGTCTTTTTTTTTTTTTTAGTTTTATTCATTTCAAACGGGCCGGATCCGGCCCGCGGGCCATAGTTTGCCCACGGCTGGTCTAGCCTCATGGAGATTCACCCTTCACACAAATATTGGAATTTAGTCTAAAAGGTTCAAGGGAGGGACATCTATGTAAATGGGATTTGGAGGAGTTGGTGGCAGATGGAGGTTCAAGGAACTGGAGGTTTGTACCAAGGCGCACAGTGCGGGGCCGGGGGGAGGGGAGGGGAGAGAGAGAGAGAGAACTTTGGAGGTCTATTTATTTTGCATCTACCATGTTAGGTATTATTCTGGACACAGGATATAATGGTGAGCAAGGCAGATCTTTACTACCATAGAGCTTACAGCTTTAGTACTTATAAATAAATAGGTAATTGTCATAATCAGTGATACATGCTCGAAAATACTTATAAAGTGGTCTGAAAAAATGGTAAGATTTTAAATGAGACCTAAGCAAACAGGAATGAGTAGCCAATAAAGAAAATACTCAAGCAAGTGGAACTGAATGCTGAAATCCTCAGTATATATGTGTATTTCCAAACATCCCATTAAATCATCCACAGCTATTGAAAATCTCTCCAATCTCAACATCACAAATCTCTCATAAGAACCCTCAACCAAATTATTTCACCAGGGAAAAACAATTTCTTTGAAGAGGCTTTTTCATCTTCACACTGATTTACTTCTCAAGAAGATGGAAAAGTACAGACATTCAGGCCTAGTTCAAGTGGACAAATCTCTTCAGAATTTCAAGTTCCATATGACTCCTGACATCTAGTTTTTAAAAGTGAACATACTAGCCCTAGCTGGTTTGGCTCAGTGGATAGATCATAGGCCTGCGGAATGAAGGGTCCCAGGTTCGATTCTGGTCAAGGGCACATGCCTGGGTTGCAGGCTAGATCCCTAAAAAAGGGGGCATGCAGGAAGCAGCCGATCAGTGATTCTCTTTCATTCTCTCTCTCTCTCTCTCTCTCTCTCTCCCTCTCCCTTCCACTCTGAAACCAATAAAAACATTTTTTTTAAAAAGTGAGCATACTAGACTGTCTCAGTCAGACTGCTACCATTCTGAACTAAACCTTTTTAGTAATTTAGAAATTGCAGCTATACAATTCTATTGCCAATCATGTTAAGTATATACTGTCATCTGATACAACCTCATGCTCTGGTTATTTCAAAATATAATTTATAAATGGAAATATAAAATACACATTACAATTAAAAAACGTGTTTTGCTTCTTCACTTGTTCTCCCCTTTAACCTTTGAGATTATATATATTTTAGAAGAAATTGATAAATTCTGAGAATCTGGAAGTTTGGCTTAAATTTATTCTTTGACACTTTTATTTAACACTAGAGGCCCGGTGCACAAAATCTGTGCACAGGGCAGGGGTCCCTCAGCCCAGCCTGCACCCTCTCGCAATCCGGGACCCCTTGGGGGATGTCCGGCTGCTGATTTAGGCCCAATTACTGCCTACTTGCCTGATTGCCCCTAATCATTCACCTGCCTGCCTAATAGGCCCTAACCACTCTGCCTGCCTGCCTGATCACCCCTAATTGCCTCTGCCTCAGCCACCGCTGCCCCAGCTTCATCCAGAAGGGTGTCCAGAAGGTTGTTCTGCTGTCTGGTCTAATTAGCATATTACGCTTTTATTATTATAGATTGTCATTTTGGGAATGAATAGTGTGGGAACTGTCTCTTTCTCCCTCCCCTAGCCCACATGTTTCTTGGAATTTTCTTGTTTTCTACAACTGTGCAGAAAATCTCCCAACAGTTTCTCTTTTCTCTCATGTTGAGGGTCTTCTGAGTTCCAGTCTTACCTATCTATCTAAATCCTCACTGGAGGAAATTTTCATTGATTTTTAGAGAGAGGAAAAGAGAGAGAGAAACATTAATATGAGAGAGAAACATCAATTGACTGCCTTCTGCACATGCCCCAACCGAGGCTTGGGATTGAACCTGCAACCTGGGTATGTGCCCTGACTGGGAACCGAAACCCCAAACTTTCAGTGTACTGGATGACACTCTGACCAACTGAGCCACATCTGAACAACACTGGCCAGTCTTGAATGTACACTGGCCAACCTGGTAAATTTCATTTGAGCTGCTTATGCCCCTTTGTGGCCAATACTTACAATTACAGCTCAGTTTTGTTTGCCAGCAAAAAGCATTTGAACTATTGCTTGACATGCAGAAATAGTGGCCTCTAAAAGCTGGTAGGAACCACAGGGAGATGAGATCAGAACTAGCTGGAAGCTATGGCATAAATCTTGGCAAAGGAGAGAGTGTATACCTCTGAAAGGAGAAGAAAGTGTGGATGTGTGGATGCCAGTTTGGTATCAAACATGGCTGTTATAGAGCTTCCCGTCAGGATGGTGGAGTAGATGAATGAGGTGCTCACATCCTCCCATAACCACATTGGAATTACAACTGAACTATACAACAACCATCATTCAGAGCTACCTGAGATTTAATTGAATAGAGGTGCTATGGCTGGAGACGTGAAGAGGAAGCTGCATCAAGACTTGTGGAAGGGATGGAGATGTGGAGCAAGCTGTGCCCACACCCAGGTGTAGTGGTTGGCAATTGGGAGGGCTGGTTCCACACCCATGTGTGGCAGTTGAGAATTGAGAGGGATGTCTTTGCTATGGAGGTCCCCCATGTGGAGAAAGAGGTCTCAGTCCCACACCAGGCCCCCCTAGCCAAGGTTCCAGTGAAAAGAGAAGTTCCCATAGCTTCTGGCTGTGAAAGCCTGCAGGGACTATGGCTGAGTGAAACTGAAGGTTTCTGGAGTCCAGGGAGTTCTTCTTACAGGACCTGGGCATGAACTTACTTGGACTCACTTGCTCTGAGTTCCAGCACTGGGGCAGCAGGTGAAAGGGTGGTAGGAACATATGGGAGGCACTGAATTATCTGGCATCAGGACAAGGGCTGGAGGGGCAGTTTTCTCCCAGACAGAAGTGCTGGCAGAGGCCATTGTTCCTTTGTTGAGCCCTCCCCGCACAGAGCCAGCATATCTCAGTCTCCATCAATCTGGCTAACACTATTTTCCCCACCCTGGTGATTCCCTGAGACCCCTGTCGCACCCAACCAAAGAGCCCTTCTTGTGTTATACTCTGGACTTTCCTAAAATCTCTCAAACAAGCAGCATCTGGCCTTTGTGTACCCTGTACTCTTACTAAGTGTCCCCAGGCTTGGCACTGATGCCAGCTGACCTTGGTTTGCAGCATGGCCTCTTCCTGGACACCTCCAAGTTCAGCACAAGTAGAAGCCATTTTCAGATCACTCTGTGGCTCATGCTGGTGGCCCTGGGCAGGGCACAGGCACTGGCTGACCTTGGCCTAGACATCCTGAAAGACTCCAGAGCCAGCACACCCAGTGGACAGCTTCAGACTGAAACACCACCCAACTACCTCAACAAGTGATACACTCAAGAGGCAGACTCAGCAGGCACAGAATCCCACAGAAATTAGTCCTACTCCATGGAGTCAGCCCCTACATAGTGGATTCTCCATGGTAGTCATGGCCAATCCTTGCAGCTGATTGGCCTGGGGGCAGGGAGTGTCAATACCTCCCATTGATGTGCCAACAGTAATCAAGGCTCAACTACAACAGGAGGGTGTACACAGCCCACATGAAGAGGGGTGGTGCAACTGGAGCACCCAACTCAGGTGACTGGGAAGGCTGCACCACTAGGCCCTACAGGACACCTACTACACAAGACCACTCTACCAAGACCAGGAGACATAGAAGCTCTACCTAATACATAGAAACAAACATAGGGAGGCTACCAAAATGAGGAAACAAAGAAAAATGTCACAAATGAAACAACAGAACAAAACTCTAAAAAAAGAAGTAAACAAAATCGAAATAAGCAATTTACCAGATGCAGAATTCAAAACACTGGTTATAGGATGCTCAATCAATTTAGGGGAAGAGTAGATAAACTTAGTGAGAACTTAAACAAAGAGGTAGGAAACATAAAAATGGAGATAATAAAAATAAACCAATAAGAAATGATGGGTACACTAACTGAAATGAAGAATAAATTACAGGGAAACAACAGTAAAATAGATGAAGCAAAGAATGAAATTGGCGATTTGGAATATATGGAAGCAGAAAACACCCAATCAGAACAGCAAAAGAAAAAAAAAAAAAAGAATACTAAAAATTAAGGAGCCTCTGGGACAAATTCAAGCACACCAACATTCACTCCATGGGGGTGCCAGAAGCAGAAGAGAGAGTGCAAATAATTGAAAACCTGTGTGAAAAAATAATGACAGAAAACTTCACTAAGCTGGTGAAGGAAATACACATACAAATCCAGGAAGCACAGAGAGTCCCAAACAAGATGAACCCAAAGAGGCCCACACCAAGACATATTGTGATTAAAATGCCAAAGGTGAAAGACAAAGAGAAAATCTTAAAAGCAGCAAGGGAAAAGCAGTTAGTTACCTACCAGGGAGCTCCCATATGACTGCCAGCCGATTTCTCAACAAAAACTTTGCAGGCTAGAAGAGAATGGTGAAAGATATTCAAAGCGATGAGAAGCAAGGGCCTACAATCCAGATTACTCCACCCAGCAATGCTTTCATTTAGAATAAGAGGACATATAAAGAGCTTCCCAAACAAGAAAAAGCTAAATGAGTTCATCACCACCAAACCAGTATTACATGTGTTAAAGGATTTTCTTTAAGAAGAAAAAAAATCAAAAATAAAAATATGAATAATAAAATGGCAATAAATGCATATCTATCAATAATTGAATTTACTAGTAAAAAACAAAATAAATGAACAAACAGAATAAAATCAGACTCATAGATGCAGAGACATCTTGATAGTTGCCAGATTGGAGAGGGGTTTGGAGGGATGGGTGAAAAAGGTGAAGGGATTAAGAAGTAAGTACATATTGATAGTAACAGAATAGTCACAGGGATGTAAAGTATAACCTAGGGAATATAGTCAATAATATCCTAATAGCCCTCAGCCCCTCACCCAGACTGGCCAGGCATCCCAGTGGGGACCCCCCACCCTAAAGGGGGTGTGGCCAGCCTGAAAACAGCCATCAGCCCCTAACCCAGGCTGGTCGAACCTCCATGGGGTGAGGGTCACCACTGTGGTGGACATCCTCCGAGGGGTCCCACACTGCAAGAGGGCATAGGCCGGGCTGAGGGACCACCCGAGTTTACAAATTTTTGTGCACTAGGCCTCTAGTAATTTTAATAAATAAGGATAGTGGAAGGAGCTTCTGGGACAACTTCAAGCATACAAACATTCACATCATGGGGGTGCCTGAAGGAGAAAAGAGGCAGCAAGGATTTAAAAACCTATTTGAGCACGGAGGGTGTGGCTCAGTGGTTGAGTGTTGACCTATGAACCAGGAGATCACCGTTCAATTCCCAGTCAGGGTACATGCCCAGGTTGCAGGCTCCATCCACAGTGGGATGCATGCAGGAGGCAACCGATCGATGATTCTCTGTCATCACTGATGTTTCTATCTCTCTCCTTCTACCTTCCTCTCTGAAATCAATAAAAAAATATATTTTTAAAAAACGGAGGGGGGTAAGGGGGACGGTGAAACCATCAACTTTTGAAGGAAGAAGAAATACAAATACAGGAAGCACAGAGAGTCCCAAACATGATGAATCCACAACAAGACACATCATAATTAAAATACCAAAGGTTAAAGACAAGAAGAGAATCTTAAGAGCCCACACCAAGACACATTGCAATTACTAGTAAAATACAAAAGGTTAAAGACAAAGAGAGACTATTAAGAGCAGTAAGAAAAAAGCAGTTAGTGCACAGCTGGTGTGGCTCAGTGGTTGAGTGTTGATCTACTAACCAGGAAGTCACAGTTTGATTCCTGGCCAGGGCACATGCCCAGGTTGTGGGCTCGATCCTCAGTGTGGGGCATGCAGGAGACAGCGGATCAATGATTCTCTCTCATCACTGATGTTTCTATCTCTCTCTCCTCATTTCCTCGCAAAATCAATAAAAAAAATATTTTTTAATAAAGATCTATTTTGAAGGCACAATTCACTAGACATGGTAGTGGATTGGATATGAGGAATGAGAGAAAATGAAAAGATAAAGGCTAGGTTTTAGTTTCAGTGAAGAAATGTATTGTAGAACTATTTAGTGAGATGGTAAAACCAAGGGAGGAACAGCTTTTGGAGAGAAATTGAGGGATTATTTATTTATTGATTGATTGATTTTATTGATTTCAGAGAGGAAGGGAGAGGGAGAGATAGATACATCAATGATGAGAGAGAATCACTGATCAGCTGCCTCCTGCATGCCCCTTAGTGGGGATCGAGCCTGCAACCTAGGCATATGCCCTAACAGGGAATTGAACCGTGACCTCCTGGTTCATAGTTCAACACTCAACCACTGAGCTACAACAGCCAGGCTCTTTTAAAATACTGTGTTTGAATTGACTGCTTGACAGTTGAGTAAAGATGTTAAATGGGAAAAACAAGAAGATAAATGGGAGTTGCTTATACATTTCTAGTGCTCAGGGAAGGTATCAGGAGTAAAAGATGTAAATTTAGGCATCATTAACATGTAGAGGATATTTCAAGTCATAGGATGGAAGAGAGAATTTTATTCCATTGATCTGAATCTAGAAGCCTACCAACATTTAGAGTTGGGAACAGTTGGAGAAGCCAGCAAAGAGATAGAAAAGAAGCAGCCAATGAAGCAGGAGAAAAGTAGATTGTGATTACCTGGAAGCCAAGGGAGAAACATGTTCCATGAAAAACAGAGTGGTCTGCTGAGTCAAAT
>NW_005371324.1:718964-723357 GCF_000412655.1 Myotis brandtii
ATTTAATTTAAAAAAAATAATAAAATAATAAAACAAACAAAAAAACACTCAACCACTGAGCTACAACAGCCAGGCTCTTTTAAAATACTGTGTTTGAATTGACTGCTTGACAGTTGAGTAAAGATGTTAAATGGGAAAAACAAGATGTTAAATGGGAGTTGCTTATACATTTCTAGTGCTCAGGGAAGGTATCAGGAGTAAAAGATGTAAATTTAGGCATCATTAACATGTAGAGGATATTTCAAGTCATAGGATGGAAGAGAGAATTTTATTCCATTGATCTGAATCTAGAAGCCTACCAACATTTAGAGTTGGGAACAATTGGAGAAGCCAGCAAAGAGATAGAAAAGAAGCAGCCAATGAAGCAGGAGAAAAGTAGATTGTGATTACCTGGAAGCCAAGGGAGAAACATGTTCCATGAAAAACAGAGTGGTCCGCTGAGTCAAATCTGCTGAAATGTTAATAAAATTGAAGATAAAATAATGTGTCATTTGATCTGACTTATTTTCTAGAACAGCTGGTTAGTTGCTATTCCCATGTAGTTCCACAGTCCCACATATATGTCCTATACATCATTTATCATACTTTATTGTAACTGTTTTAATTATCTGTGGCTCACATTAAATTGTAAACTCTATGAGGACAGAAGTTGTGCCTGATTAGATTACTTTTTAGAGCAAAAAAATCTTTTTTTTTTTTATGGGTTGATGTTCAACCACTGAGCCATACCAGCCGGGCAGCCATGTAGTAAATCTTAATAAAAATTTGTTCAATGATGAACGAATGAATGAGTGAACCAAAGATGCATAAAAGGCCATTGAACAATCACCGTCCCTCCCAAATGAACAAATAGCATTACCTAACTCCTTAGTGCTGGAGAATTCATCAAAATTCAACAACTGAGGGTCCCAGATAATCATACTGGATACAATAAGGTTGGTCTTAATTCACAAAAATGGTATAAGAAAATGGAGAGAAAGGAGGGATCATAAAAAAGCTGGACTTAAAAGAACAAAACACAAAACTAGGACTTACATACATTAAAAGTAGTCCATAGCATTGACCTATGAAACAGGATGTCATGGTTCCGTCAGTGCACATATCTGGGTTGTGGACTCGATCCCCAGTGTGGGGCATGCAGGAGGCAGGCAATCAATGATTCTCTCTCATCATTGATGTTTCTATCTCTCCCTCTCCCTTCCTCTCTGATATCAATGAAAAAATATATTTTAAAAAAGTAGTCTATAAGCCCAAACTTATAACCACCACAAAATTGGTGGGCTATTAGAGCTACACATTACCTTTCTGTGGCAACTTTTCCCATTTGATACTGTGCTACATGTTCATGGTTAACTTGATTTCACCTGTATAATTATGCTTGGGTTTTTTTGGGTGGGGTAGGGGGTTGGAGAGGGGGAGAGGCTTGTTTTTGGTACAAAGGAGCTATATCATGCCTCAATCCTTATCAATCAGGAATCTATTGCTATCAACTCACCAAGGAGTCCTCATATTTTTGCAACTCCTATGTAAGGAGAAATGGAGTTCTAGTTTTTTGTGGCATCCTATATCAAGTTTATACAGACCAATCATAGTTGATTCCACAGCTGACCTAAGTTCTCAAGAGCACAGAATCTATCCCAGAAGTAACCTGAATGTCTTTCAATGCTTGGGCTCATGTAGGGTACTTGAATATATACTTACGCATTCGTTTCCTATTGCTTCTGTAACAAATGATCACAAATCTATTCACTTAAAATAGCACACATTTATTCTCTTCCGGTTCTGGCAGTCAGGAGTCAAAAATAGGTTTCACTAGGCAGAAATTAATGTTTTGGCAGGGTGTACTCCCTCCAGAAACTTTAGGGGAAAATGGATTCCTTGACTCTTCCAGCTTCTGGTGGCTGTCAGCATTCCTTGGCTTGTGTCTGCATCATTCATTTTCTGCCTCCATGGTCACACTGCTTTTCTTTTGTGTGTGTGGCATCTCCTTCTGATTTCTTCTTATGAGAATATTTGTGATTGCATGTAGGGGCCACCCAGATAATCCAAGATAATCTCTCTATATCAAAATCATTAATTTAATCATATCTGAAAAGACCCTTTTCCTAATAAGTTAACATCTCTAGGCACCAGATGTAGGACTTGATATCTTTGGCAGGGGGAGTGGAGTGGGCATTATCAACCTGCCACAACTTACATCTATATTTACCCACTCTGCTCAAAACTATGCCAAACTGACACATTGTAATCCATGAACATTTGTTAAAAATCATATTTTAAAAATGTTTTTATTGGTTTCAGAGAGAGAAAGGGAGAGGAAGAGAAATATAAAAACATTGATTGGCTGCCTCCTGCACACCCCCATACTGGGGATGGAGCATGCAACCCACCCTGACCAGAAATCAAACCAGCGACCTCCTGGTGCATGGAACAATGCTCAATCAACTGAGCTTCACCAGAGAGGCACATCCATGAACATTTGCAATACTTTCCTTAAATCCTGATGTAAGCTAAATCTGAAAGATTATTTTATCTTTAAAAATTATTTTATTTTACAATGAAAAAGTTGCATGTAGGTTCTAAGAGGATCACGCTATTAAATGATCTGGGATCCATATCATTTGAACAGTGGTTGAAAGAATTGGCTATATTGAAAAGAGAAAAGAAGGCTTAAAGGAGGATCACATAGCTTTCTTCATACGTATGGAGATATTTCATAAAGAATAGAGCTTACATACATCCTGTGTAGGCTGAGTTAGGAACAATTAATTGTAGGTGTAGACAGATCCAATCCAATATGAATAAGAATTCAGAAGTAAAACAGAAGGTGCCCCTTCAAAATGAAGTCTCCTTCTAATTCTGAAAGTATTCATGAATATGCACAGACCCTGAAAGGAGGAATGCAGGTAGAAGTAGAGAATATATCCTCCAATATAATCATGAGGATATTAATAAAGAAATAAAGTCTCTTTAATGACTCTAAATAAATCTAAGTAATATTATCCTTCTTAATCCATTTTCCAAATTACAGTACAGTCAGAGTGATCTTTTAAAAGTCAAATATAATTGTCAGCCCCCTTGATTAAAACTTCATTTGCTGAAAGGACCTTTCAGTATTGACCCCTAGCTTCTTTGCCCATCTTATCTGATGTGTTTTTCCTTCCTCTCTGCATTCTTGTATTGCTTAACTTTAGACACTTGCTCCTTCCTACCTCAAGGCTGTTGGACATACTGTTCTGTCTGCTTCGAAGCTTTTCACCCTTCTTGCCTAAGTTACTCCAGTTGGCTCCCCATATGAGTATGCAGATTATTCTGAACTGCTTTATCAAGATGAAAGTATTTATTGTATAATTGACTGTGTCTACCTTCCCTGCTAAAACATGTATCTTGTTCAGCACCTGGCCTGCCACATGGTGAATATCTTGAAATATTTGAATGAATGAATGGACTATCTGGTTTAAAGTGGAAAAGAAGGAGGGAGGGAATATTTGCCTAACTGACACCAGATTTCTAGTTGCACATTTTCAGAAACACCAGCATGGTTTCTTGAAAGAGTGTATTCCATGAAAGAAAGGGGAGGCAGATGAAGAAAAATAAGCAATCATCAAGCACCCAAATATTTATAAAATGCCAAGTATGTGCTTGGCACCTTGAGTCAGAAATCCAAAGGTGGGCAAGTCTCACGCAGTTCTTGTCCTCAACAAATCCGCAGCCTAACAAGGACAAATACTCAGTAAAGTAATTTCCATGGAGGGTGGTAAACACTGCTAAAGGAGGTGCACCTGTGCTATGAAATACCTAACCTGGGGGGTTGGGGAGGAGAGGGGTGGAAGGCCAGAAGGAGAACGATGGGTGGTCTGGGAAGCCTTACTGGTCTAAGCTGAGACCTGAAAGATGAGGAGACTTGGCGGCCTGGGGAACTAAAAGACATTCAATGGGCCCTAGCTGGTTTGGCTCAGTGGATAGAGTGTTGGTCTGTGGACTGAAAGATCCTGGGTTCGATTCCGGTCAAGGGCACATGTCTGGGTTGCGGGCTCCATCCCCAGTGGGGGGCATGCAGGAGGCAGCCAGTCAATGCTTCTCTCTCATCATTGATGTTTCCATCTCTCTCTCCCTCTTCCTTCCTCTCTGAAATCAATAAAATATATAGAAAAAAAGAAAAGAAATTCAAGGGTTATGATTTGGAGTCCCACAGGAAAATACTGTGAAGCTACTGAAGGGCACCTTGGCAGCTTGGCTTACAGCGACTTAGCTTTGTGACCCTTCCCGGAGCAAGAACGACAACGCCCTGCACCTAAGCTGGGCTTGCCCGCACTACTCACGCCCTGTCCCCCCAGTTCCCATAAGAGGCAGACGGGTGCGGGCCCCCAGCTCCCTTCCCCGCCAGCCCCAC
>NW_005371324.1:723904-729914 GCF_000412655.1 Myotis brandtii
TCCTGGATCGGGGCTCGCCCATCTCAGGCCTGTCACCGCCGCCGTGGACTGGCCCCTCCGAATCCGCCCTGGGGACGCCCGGGGTCTTGGCAGCCTGTAGACGGACGGACAGACAGACAGTCGGGAGGGGAGTGGAAGGGCCCTGAAAAGTCCCCATGCCCCGGCCGCGCAGGTCGTGGAGTCCCCATGGTTGGGCTAGTTTTTCCCCTTCGTTTTACTTCCTCTTGCGCCCTAGGTGCCTTCGCGTTACGGTCGCCAGATGTCACCCCCGCCTTTTTTGTTGTGGTTGGTTTCTTTCGGAATTAGGGACTTCGCTGCGGGTTTGATTTCGCGAATTAGGTGACTTGGGACTCCAGCGCTTACCGATGACTAAGTGTTTATGCAAAAGTTCAGTTTTGTCCTGTCTTCACGTAACGTGCCGATGGGCAAAACGTCCATCCCCGGAGGGGTTTTGAAATGACCGCTCGCCGGTGCGGGTTGCGCAGCTTCGTTACCGCCTTGCGGGTCTGTCGTGCTCTGCGAGGTCGACCCACATTCACATGGGGACGTCATGTGAATACTGTTTATTTTCTTTGTTTCGGATAGAGAGCCGGCTTTCTTCTGTAGTTACATTGTGGTTCCTCAGAAAAGTGTTAGAATGTAATCATTTTATTGGGAGGGAAACCGGTCCTTGGAGGCGGTTGTAGTCTGTCCCCCTCTCTCCCAAAGAAATCCGGCTGCACGTGTAAGAAAAAAGAAATATCCAACTAATCTGACTTGGTCAATGTAGTCAGAGACAATAAACCCTAGTGAACTTTTGAGCCTCCATCCATTTAACTAGTTGTGTGATCTTGGGCAAGTTAGTTAATGTATCTTTGCCTAAGTTCTTCGTCTTTTAAAGTGGCCCTAATTTAGTATCTATCTAATTCATAGGGTTGTCAGAACACATACACCTAAAAGCGATTAGGACCTGGTCCAGTGTAAGTTCTTCATCATTTTTACTGCCCCAGATTGCACAATAGATCTTAATTAATGATTGTGGAGTGTGTAAGAACATAGACACTATTAATAGAACTCACAGTGTTCTTATTGTTGTGACATTTGATGCTTGATTCTATTATTAAAGTACCGAGTCTAGAATTTGCAAGGATGTTCCAGTTCTATTTCCAGTTCTATTTTTATTCCTGTGTAAAGCATAATATCTGAAAAGGTTAATGCCGGGAAACTCCTTTTTTTCTTGCATCCTTGCACAAGACCACTTACACAATTTTAATAGTGGATTGTTATTTTTGAGTGCTACTAATGAGATTTGTAGGGTAAATACATGTCTATGGTCATTTGGAAGTTTAGAAAATCATTTAGGTAAAATAGCAATAGCTAATATTGAGTTCTTTTTTTAAAAATCAGGCCTATGAGGTGGATAGGTTTTTAAAAAATATATATTTTTAATTATTTCAGAGAGGAAAGGAGAGGGAGAGAGAGATAGAAACATCAATGATGAGAGAGAATCATTGATCGACTTCCTCCTGGGGATTGAGCCCACAACCAGGTCATGTGCCCTTGACTGGAATTGAACCCACTCTATCCACTGAGCCAAACCGGCTAGGGCTGAGGTGGATAGTTTTGTTAGCTCCATTTTACAGGTGAGAAAACAGGCTTGGTTAAGGTGAGTAATTTGCTAGTCATTACATTGCCACAAGTCATGCTGCCCAAGCTGAAATTTGAACCCAGGTCTGATTTCAGATTTTGAGCAATTAAGTCACGCTGCCTCTGGATATTGGTAAACCACCCCTTTAGTGGTTTCCTTTATGCTACAGGTCTAAGATAAAAGAGAAAACCATTGCAATTGAGCTCTCAATTTTTATTTTAAAATATTTTTATTGATTTTGGAGAAGGGAGAGGGAGAGATAGAAACATCAATGATGAAAGAGAATCATTGACTGGTTGCCTCCTGCATGCCCCACAGTGGGGACTGAGCCCACAACCGAGGCATGTGCCCTGACCAGGAATTGAACCAGGACCTCCTGGTTCAGAGGTCGATACTACTACTGAGCTAAGCTGGCGGCTGAGCTCTCAATTGGAAAAAAACAAAAAATGCCCTAGTTGGTTTGGCTCAGTGGATAGAGCGTCGGCCTGGGACTGGAGGAGGGTCCCAGGTTTGATTCCAGTCAAGGGCACATGCCGGGGTTGTAGGCTCGATCCCCAGTAGGGGGCATGCAGGAGGCAGCCGATCAATGATTCTCTCTCTCCCTCTCCCTTCCTCTCTGAAATCAATAAAAATATATTTTAAAAAAGATAATTTAGCCCTTCAACCTAAAACGTACACTTTCCTTATACATTCAAAAAACACCATCAAAGCTAAAAGCAGGCTAGAGATTTTTAAATACCTGAGAAAAACCAATGCTGGAGACTGTCCATAGGCGGTCCACTCACATCCAACTCAACTCCAGGAAGAGGTCTCAGAAGCTCCTGCCCATGTCTAGGCACATTCTCCTTACCAAATCCCAGGAATCTACACAGTGTCCTGTGCAATCCTCACAGGAAAGGATGAAATTATGGTAGATCTCTAGTATCAAAGCATAGTCCTGATTTTGATGTTTATATATAATTCTCATCACAACAATATCTGGATTATATTATTGAATTGAGGATTTTGTTGTATTCCAATGTATGGAAACAGAATTATATCTAATCTTTCTCTTAGATATCAATTCATCTCATCCGATTCTAATAATTTTTTTCAGAGAAATTTGACTTCAGTGTGATCCATAATACACGTCCTTGTAAGCTTTTAATTTCCTAATGGAGAGACCATGCATCAGTAGATATGATAGGAAGTTCCCCTTTTTTCTTGTAAACAAGGACTTACTATCTATCTTTGTAAAATATTTTGCAAAGTACACTCTCATGCATTCATATTTCAAAGAATTATAGGACTGAGGAACCTAAGATAGTTTATGGTTCTCTGTTTCAGTCTCTTGTTTAATTTCAGTCAAGTGATTGTCTACTTTTGTCTTGGAGGTGTGATAAACTGACATAGAAGGTGTAAAACTATATGCCCTGAGGCGACCTGTTTCATTTTTAGATAGGTCTAATTTCCAATAAGTTTTTCTGTGTGTAAAGCCAAAATCTGTTTCCCTGTAGTTTCCAGTCCTAGTCCTTGTAAGCTTTTAATTCTGCTACTGCATCTTGGTTGCATGGGACATCCCTTTTGATAGTTGAGGATAGCTATCACATCTTGAGTCTTGTCATCTTTTGGATAAACAGCTCTGGTTCCTTTAACTGGATTTCCTATGATATTCTAAATCATTTCACTATTTTATTTTATTTTTTAGAATTTTAATGAATTTATTTTAGTTAAACTGGCAACATATACCAGGGAGCAAGATCTCAGATGCTCCTCATTTCACTATTTTGACGTCTTTTCTAGACTCTTCACTATTTATTTACTCATTGTCCTCTTTTTCTTTTTTTATTGATTTCAGAGAGGAAGGGGGAGAGAGAGAGTTAGAAACATCAAAGGTGAGAGAGAGAATCGATTGCCTGCCTCCTACACACCCCACACTGGGGATCTAGCTTTCAACCCGGGCATGTGCTCTGACCAGGAATCAAACCCTGACTTCCTAGTTCATAGATTGATGCTCAACCACTGAGCCATGCCAGCTGGGCTGTCCTCTTTTCTTTAAAATGTGATGCCTTGAGCTGCAGAAATGATTGCAGGGGTGGTTTGAACTGAGTAGAGTAGTGCAGGCTATCACCTCCCCTACTGAGAATCCTTTTCTAATACTGAAGTAGAAAAGATTCTATCTTTTTGTCACACCAATTAATATTGGGCTTGCTATCTTAGTCTTATTTGCTTAAAATAGTTTTACATCCCTTAAATTACTTTTTCTTGGATTTTGTAGTTGCTTTTTGTCCCAATGTATTTGACCCATTAAATTTGACTTTGATAGATTTGCGTCAGTGGTTAAAACCTCTTAATGTCCTTTTAAATTTTTATTCTATAGTTCAAAAAAACATTGATTTTGGGGTCAGGCAGTTGGTTGAGTCCTGGGCATGTAAAGAAGAATAAGGCATGGTCCCTATTTTCTTGATTAGCTACTCATTTTAACTTTGACACCCAAAGATTTTTCTTTAATTTCTGGCCAGGTCATTAATAAAGACTTTCAAAGAGGGGAGAGAGGGCCAAGTGCAGAGCTCTGCAGCAGGTCTCACTGTAGTCCAGTGATGTGTGACTAGAGGTGTAGTTTTCTTTAGACTTTGGGAATCTTAGGGTGGGGCTCTTTTAGGCTATGTATGGCCCATAGTCTTTTTTCCCCTTGAGTGAGAAATACTTATTAATGGAGTGTTGTACATATTAATGATAATGGAAGCAAAAAACAACTTAAGACTTACCTACTGGATATGAAACCTTTAGAAAAAAATGGTTATTCCAGCATTATAGATCTAGCTTTTTTGCCCTAGACACGTTAGTCTTGCCCCAGGTTGTCACTAGATGCTTTGACAAATTCTTGCAGAAGACAGGATACACTGTGTTCCGCATTAGGAGGCCATACATTGTGATAAAAGGGGACTTTGGTTTGAATTTTGGTTTCTACTTACAGCCATCATGATCTTGGTTATTCTAATGTTTGTAAGCTGGCTTTTTCTTATGAAATGGGAGAATCTCACACATAGGGTTTTTATGTGGATTAAATAGAAAGCCATCATATGTACAGCTCCTACCACAGTGCCTGGCACATGTTTGTTTAATAAATGTTTGCTGTTGAATAAATAGGTGGTGCTTAATGTGTGTTGGTTTCTTCCATTTCAAAAAGATAATGGAATTTGGCATGAATTATTTTGAGAACCCATGCTGTCTCTGAGGGATAGCTACATTTTAAAATTGTTTATTAGGTTATAAACAATTTTTAAAAATATAGAAAAAATATATTCATTATCGAGTTTTGGCTGAACTGACTTTTCTGTTGGGGTTGACATTTCTGGAAATTCACTTCCTTTTTGAAAATTGTGATATTTGCCGTGCTTTAGTGCTTTAGTACTGCGGCCTTTTGCAGAGCTTCTCCTAAGTTACTGATAATTGTGAAGTAATCTTGTAGGTGAGCTCTCTGAGAACCCAAAATCCTTTACCTGGCCCAGGAAGCTTAATCTTATATAGCAGGGGTGGGGAACCTTTTTTTTGCCAAGGGCTATTTGGATATTTATAACATCATTCATTGCTTCTCGGCCTTTTGACTAAGATCAAGTGTAGTATAACATCATTCACAGGCCATACAAAATTATCAACTTAAAAATTAGCCTGCTATATTTGGTCAAACATTTAATTAACTCACCCCTAATGCCTTGGCATGGCAAAGACAAATGATTTTGCAGGCCAGACATTTCCCACCCCTGTTATATAGAGTCCCCAAGCTCTCTGATGTGATTTCCCTTCTGATTTGGAGCTTTGATAAAATTGGCAGAGGCAAGAAAGACAATTGGAGTGAGGGAGTTACTGCCTTTTCTCTGGAATTTATTCAAAGCAATACTGCTGAACCTAAGCAATTAAATTCAAGAATTGTTTATTTAATACCTGTTATATATCAAACATTGTGCTAGCTAGGGAATGTAAGATGAGTAAGATACTTAACTGTTAGTTAGCTTTCTTGACTTTATGTATTTTTTTATATAAAATTTTTTAAATTTTAAAATGTTTTTATTGATTTGATTTGATGGGGTGGGGGGGAATGGAGAGGGAAGGGAAAGGTGTGCTCCCGGGAGAGAGAGCACCTGTTTTTATTGATTTGAGAGAGGGGGGAAGGGAGAGGGAGAGAAATATTAATGAGAAACATCTATCAACTGCCTCCTGCACACCGCCTACTGGGGGTCCGGCAGGCAACCCGGGCATGTGCACTAACCTGGAATTGAACCTGTGATCTCTCAGTGCATGGGACAACGCTCAACCAACTGAGCCACACCCGCGAGGGCTTGCCTTTATGTATTCTTAAATGTTGTGTCATCTATACTAATAAAAGGGTAATATGCTAATTAG
>NW_005371324.1:730051-738405 GCF_000412655.1 Myotis brandtii
GAGCCAGTGGTCCTGGATTGTGAGAGGGATGTCCGACTGCCGGTTTAAACTGGCAGTCGGACGTCCCCTGAGGGGTCCCGGATTGGAGAGGGTGCAAGCCAAGCTGAGGGATACCCCCCTCCCCTGCAAGAATTTTGTGCACCGGGCCTCTAGTTTTGATTATAACCCTCTCTTGTCTTTGATATGCCTCTATGTCTGTGCTCTTGGGTTATTGCTTTCTTTTCTTTAGATGTGCCTTCTTTTTTTTCTTATTGAAGGTGTTTTAAAATTACAACCTCTAATTTAAATGCCTTCTATCATTTTCCTTTTTAGAATACTAACTGGAATTCCACCTATCTGCCTCCTAAAGTGTAGGGTAGGTGCCTGTTATTTGATTAGCAAAACAGTGCTTGCTGTAAGTGTGGCTGGCATATGGTATCCTGACAGTTTGGCAAATGAGGAAACTAAGATTTGAATTAGATTTCCAAGGTCCCACAAAAATAATGTGTACCATTTTTTAAAAACTAAGTCTCCCCCCCTCCTCCCCGCCTATATACCTTAACTTCCGGAGCAACACTTGGCATTCAGGTTCTAGTAGTTGGTTTTGTACTTGGCATCATAGTCTCTGGTGAAGGAATCTTGGTTTCCTTGTTTGTAAGATTAATGTTTGAATATCTGAAATATCTTCCAAATAGTTCTGGAAGCCACATCACTGTTGATTGAGCCAGGTCATCTATAACATTTTTATAAAATAAAATAATTGAAGTCTTTTTCTAACAAATGGGTTTTTCTGAATTGTGGCTTTGAATTTCTAATACGTATATAAATATTCTATATCTGACTGCCATTTTCTGCTTTGTGTTTTAAGCTACTTCTTAGAAGTGACTTTTTGACTCTTCTTTGCAAGGTATTTACTTGGATTCTAAACTGATTATAGTCCCTCTTTTTAGAAGCTAAGAACAAGAAATGAGGTATTCAAGCACCCAGCTTAGTTTTCTTTCTTTTCTACAAAATTGAAATATATTTGACATATAACATTGTGTAAATTTAATGTGTACAACATTAATTTTTTACATTTTAATACTGTAATACAATTGCCATTGTAGCAATCTAGCTTAGTTTTCTGATAGCTCATTGTTATTGCCTTGCTACAAAGGACTAATTTTATAAATTATCTGCCTGAATCTTTTTTAAGTCAGGACATGGTGATAGATACTTTAGCCTGAAACAGTGTTAGTGAGTATAGCAAAAATAACATTACCATTCAGTTACACACACACACTAATGAAAATTGGCTGAATTTACTAGTAAAATACATCAGATAAAGTCAGGAAACTATTCATCCACAATTCAGTTACTATGCTAATTTAGGTATTTTGCTTTGTCGGTGGTTAGCAAGCACACCAAGTGATCTGGCTAACAACAAAAACAAAAATTAAAAGAAGTTATTAAAAGACTTTCATTTGGCAGATATAATTTGTGCCTATTATTTCTCTCCTATAATTCTATTTTGGTTTTTAAGTAGAGATTTAAAAAAATTATCCGCCAAGATTTCTGATAAGATGGGCAAAATAAGCCAGCATCAGGTGCAGATGACGGATGGCAGTCTTGAACTAATAAGATTGCTAATTTTGTTAATACCCCTGTGGTTTGGAAGATGAAGTCATTGGAATTAGAAGTAGTGGTGCTGTAACTCAGAGTTTGAAGGAGTAACATGGGAAATGTACTGTTACTTTGATCCTCATTACCTTGTTGCCTACCCTGAGAATATTTGGGAGATGAATTGGCATCCAGAAACACTTAGTGTCTAAGTAGAGGAGTGCCAGGTTAAGAATGTGTGTATGTTCTAGAATAGGCAGCTTTGAGCAACAGGAAAAGCACTTGAGGAGTCAGACAGGCTTTCATCCACTGTAGCCCCTGACTCAATTATCTCATCTTTGGTGTCACTGTATTCTTTAAATCTCAAGTTCACAACTGTAAAATAGGGATAATTCCCTACTTCACAGGGTTGTTACAAAGATTAAATGAGAAAGTCCAAACACAGTGCTTGGCAAGTGTGTGAAAATTGTTTTTGGTATGTGCATATGAGCAGTTTTCTTGGGAGTGAGTGGATTCATAGCTTTCATCAGATTCTCGAAGAAGTCCATGATCACTCCCCCTCTAACTCTCACTGACATGTAACAGAATTAAGAATCACTGCCCAGAGTATTATAACCATAGTGGTATCAGTAGTCTAGACAGATTAAGTGTGTGCCTCATAGAGGTGTTTAAAAAGGGTAAGACAAATTTCAGCTTTTGATCGTTTGCTGCTATCTTACTGTTACATAAAATCTTTTCAACTTTATTCTCAAGTATATAATTGTATGTTTTTAAAACTAGATGTTTGCTCTTTAAGAAACTACAGAATATTAAAAACTTTGGATGTCTGTAAAATGAGATGATTTATATTACAGAAGGAATTTTTCTATAGGTAGGACTTAACATTTTTCATTATGAAGGGGGAAAAAGCTTTAGTGGGGACCCTTTGATAATGTGCTTTACTAGTGCATCAGATGTTTGAGTTAAAATAATTTGGTTTATAAGGAAGCTTTTAGGAACATCTCTATTATAGAATTATACCTCCTTTGATTTGCCCAGGCACTTTATAAATGTGTTTATCTATAATAACAATACAGTTGACCCTTAAACAACATGGATTTGAATTTCACGGGTCCACTTACATGTGGATTTTTTCAATAAATATGTACAGTGCTTAAATTTTATTTTCTCATGATTTTTCTTTTCTTTTTTAAAAATATATTTTATTGATTTTTTACAGAGAGGAAGGGAGAGGGATAGAGAGTTAGAAACATCATTGAGAGAGAAACATCGATCAGCCGCCTCCTGCACACTCCCCACTGGGGATGTGCCCACAACCAAGGTACATGCCCTTGACCGGAATCGAACCTAGGACCCTTGAGTCCGCAGGCTGACGCTCTATCCACTGAGCTAAACTGGCCAGGGCTCATGATTTTTCTTAATAACATTTTCTTTCCTCTAGCTTATTTTTTAATAACAATGCAGTATATAATACATATAACATACAAAATATGTGTTAACTATATGTTACCGTTAAGTCTTTTTCCTGTTAATAGTAGGCTAAGCAGTTAAGTTTTCTGGGAAGTCTACAGTTATATGCGGATTTTCATCTGTGTGGATGTTGGCACTTCTCTGCCTGCCCCTATCACTGGAGAAGAAGTGTTAGCCCAGATCTCAGTCTGGGAGGTACCAGAGCATAGAAGCTATAAGTTCTTTTTGGAGCCAAACTACCTGGATTTCAAATCCTACTCTATCACTTACTGTGTGACTTGGGCATGATACTTACCCTTCTTGTATCTCAGTTTCTACATCTATAATTTTTGGATAATCCTATATAATAAAGAGGTAATATGCAAATTAACCCTCACACCCTCACAAGATGGCTGCCTACGACCAGGCCCCAGGGGGGACAGTTGGGGGCGATTAGGCTGTCAGGGGGACAGTGAGGGGTGACCAGGCTGGTGGTGGTAGGGGGGCAGTTATGAGCAACCAGACCGGCAGGGAGGGGGCAGTTGGGGGCAATCAGGCAGGCAAGCAGGTGAGCGATTAGGAGCCAGCAGTCCAGAATTGTCAGAGGGATGTCCGATGGGTCCCGGATTGGAGAGGGTGCAGGCTGGACTGAGGTGACCCCCCCCACCCCGCCCCCATGCACGAATTTCATGCACCGGACCTCTAGTCTATAATAATAAAAGCGTAATATGCTAATTAGACTGGGCATTTTTCTGGATGACCTTCTGGACAAAGCCGGGGCTGTGAGGGAAGCCTGGGTCCTGGGTGCCTGCCAGCGGCCAGAGGGAAGCCGGTGCCAGCAGCCGGGGGAAGGAAGGTCTACTCTTGCACGAATTTCGTGCATCGGGCCTCTAGTAATTATATATAAATCACAAGGTGCTATCAGAATTAAATGAGTTACTATTAAAAGTTCTTAGAACACTGCCCATTTTATTGTAAGCTCTGCAAAACTGTTAAATTAATAAAAATATGTGATTTTGTTAACACAAGACTTATATCTATGAAAAGATAACACAAGATAAGGTAGTATATGCTGTATATTACAAGATTGGGGTTCATAAAATTCTTCAGGATAGAGAGACTCATTGTGGGTTGTATGGGTGGTATGAGAAGACCTAAGAATTCAAGGAAGAAGAGTATAGGTCAGAGCAGAAGTTGGAAGTATACGATTCAGATAGAGAATAAATAATAGACCCAAGATAGAGGGGGTACTTAATGAAAAAACAGAATTGGAGGGACTGTATACAGCCCAGGTAAGTTGAAGAGTTAAGTAAAGAAATAATGGAAGCTATCTTAGGAAGACAGATGTAGACACATTGTGGAGGTCCTTGGATACAAAGATAAGGCTTTGAGATTTTTATTTGTAGACCAGAGGCCCGGTGCACGAAAATCATGCACTGGGGGGGGGGAGGGTGGTCCCTCAGCCTAGCCTGTGCCCTCTCGCAGTCTGGGAGCCCTCAGGGTATGTCCAACTGACAGCTTAGGCCCACTACTTGGGGAGCGGGCCTAAGCCGGCAGTCAGATATCCTTAGTGCTGCCACAGAAGTGGGAGAGACTCCCACCACCACCGCTGCACTCGCAGCCATCAGCCCAGCTTGTGGCTGAGCGGAGCTCCCCCTGTGGGAGCGCACTGACCACCAGGGGGCAGCTCCTGTGTTGAGCGTCTGCCCCCTAGTGGTCAGTGCGCATCACAGAACCAGTCATTTCCGGTCGTTCTGCCATTTGGGTCAATTTGCATATTACCCTTTTATTATATAGGACTTCAACTCCAAGCTTTCTATTGCATGCCTACTGCACAAATGCTGAAAAGGTTTCAGCACACTTTTATTCAGCTCAATGTCTGCTAGCCAATAAATATACACTGAGTGCTGGATGCTATCCTAAGACGTAGAAATAGTCAGGCTGGAGGCAGCTGTACAGTGTCAATGTCACTCTCATATTGATATTTCTCTCTCTCCCTCTCCCTTCCTCTCTCTGAAAATCAGTTTAAAAATCTTAAAAAAAAAAAGCCTGCAACCTACTACTAGCATAGTAGTTGGCAGAGGGTAATCATTCCATAACTGTTAGCTAGTGTTAGCAATAATAGAAATGACTATGTATTATTAATGACTATGTGTAATTTCACAGAAAAGTTTTCTATATGTATTACAGTAATTTTAAATTTATACTGGATAAATTTAAATGCGTGCATTCACCAGACACTATGAGTAAACAAATGCACACGGCTGGAGCGAGGTTTAATGCACATTAGAACAACTGACTGCACATGTTAAAACTGCTGCAGAAAGTCACACCATGTGACAACAGAACCAATTACCACATGTGATGCGGTGTGATCACGTGCTAATCATTTGCAGAACATTGTTAACAAGCAGTGACTCTTGGATTTGAATAGGTAGACTATAGTTGTAGACATGTAATATTCATGTTGGCGAAATTACTACAGTGTTTTTTCTAACATATGGCCTATTCCATAAAATTTGTTAAAAATAACAGTGAAAACATCCAGCTGGTTGCTCAGTGTTTGAGCGTTGACCTATGATCAGGAGGTTGCAGGCTTGATCCCCAGTGTGGGGCATGTAGGAGGCAGCCAATCAATGATTCTCTCTTATCATTGATGTTTCTATCTCTCTCTCCCTCTTCCTCTCTGAAATCAATAAAAAAATATATTTTCGCGGGGGGCGAGGGGGAGGGGAGACTGAATTAACAACAACAACAACAAAAACCCTATTAATTTACTTATAAGCAAATCTTGGTTAAAAGCATTTTAAAATTAACAGGGTGTTAATTTTCACATGTGACATACAGACCGGAAATTTTGTCCATTAAATCCAAAGTCCATTAAATTGAGGTCGAAAAATGGAGGGTTTGCTGTATTTGTGGTCTTATCTCACATTGACCATACAACGTGAAGTTTGCCATGTTTCAGCCTTCAGTGGTTTCACTCATCTGTCAGGAAAACTCCTACTACGAGTAAAGGGGAGATCATCACCTTTTCTCTGAAACTGTCTTGGACTCATCCAGGCAGGCTTTACATTTCCTTTCTTAGGCTCTCCCTTCCGCCCTTATAATATACTTGGCAAGACCCTTCATTTTAACAGTGATCACATGGTATTTTAATTCTCTACATCTTTATTTCTGCAATAGACATAAGCTCCTTAAAGGCTGGAACTGTTCCCTTTCATTACTGTGGCATTAGTATCTAGGGAAAGTATTAGATATAGGTAAAATAATTGAATTATAAAATAATTGCAGCCCTGGCTGGTTTGGCTCAGTGGATGGAATGTCGGCCTACGGACTGAAGGGTCCCGGGTTCAACTGCGGCCAAGGGCACATGCCTGGGTTGCGGGCTCAATCCCCAGTGGGGGGCATGCAGGAGTTAGCCGATCAATGATTCTCTCTCTGTGTTTTTCCTCTCTCTCTCTCTCTCTCTCTCTCTGTCTCTCTCTCTCATCTCTCTCTCCCTCTTCCTCTCTAAAATCAATAAAATATATTAAAAAAATAATTGCAAGAGTATTTTTGAGTAATATTGGTATTCATACATTAAATTACCAGTAAATATTTGTTTTATCTCATCATAGAAATCTCTTAGACTCTTTCTATATTGAGTAGTTAAGGTTATATCAAATTCAATGCTCTAAGAAAATTTTTTAAGGGGAAAAACTAAGAAGAAGTATTTACTAATAAGTACTGTTTTTTCTTTGTGTTTTTTATAACATGCTTATAAAACGTATTTTTTTAGATTAGAATATAAGTAATTTTCTTTCTTCAGTGAAAATGTTTACTCAGTAAACATTAATAAAAATTCAGTGGTTATTTTTTCACCCAGATAACTTGAGGTTCATATTGAGATGATTTGTTCATCTATAGTTAAGTTAAAAAATGTTATTTTATATGAAGCATTGTTTAATGTATATCTCTGTTTTCTTAGGCATCATTCTTAACAAAGAAGTTAAACATTGGTGGGAAAAGAGTAAACCTTGCTATATGGGTAAGTTAACCTTGAAAGTTAAGGCCTCTACCGTCTTGGTACTCTAATAACCGTTTGACTCAAGGAATAGTAATTTGAAAACTTGAATTTTCTTTTAAATTAACTCCAGATTAGCCAAAACTTTTTAAAATATTTTTTTCTAAAATCTGGTTAATAATGATATCTTGAATACAATTATATACATGAATATTGCTATCATAACTTTTCAGCTGGGTAAGGATTAACTCATGTTAGAGATAGGACAGCTGCTTAGCTTTTTAAAAAAAATAATGGTTTTTTAAAAATTTTTTATTTTAGAGAGGAAGGGAGAGGGAGAGAGAAAAACATTCAATTGGCCACCTCCTACACATGAACCTACACAGGAATCAATCATAGTCCCTTCGGTGTACAGGACTATGCTCAACCAACTGAGCCACACAGGCCAGGGCTGCTTGGCCTTTTCCCCCCGTGTCTCTATGTTCCACTCTTCTAAGGGAGTGGCTGGTGAGGAAAAGGGTGAGGGTGATGCAGTAGGGTACCTGTTGGCAGGCGGTCCTGGTGCTTCCTCTCTTTCCTTGTCTCTTCCCTCTGTGGGAAGCCTAAATTTAGGGCCAGGCCTATACCTGGCTTATAATGCCATCTTGGTCATTCTGACCCTGAGGCAACTGAACTGTTTTTTTAGTGGGAGTGGGAAGATTGCTGGGGAGGAAGATGGTTGGGAAGGGAAATGGAAACTTTGTATAGCAGTAAAACATTAAATATAGATTATAACTTGAGTTTTAAAAAGTTTCTGTAATAGTGTTTTGTGGTTATCTATAACTTCATGCCCCACTTTTTGTGGTCATGAACTTTTAGTCAAAAGTTTACTGTAATTGCAATAGCAGATGTATTTTTTTTTCTTCTGATATAATAAGCATTTGCTTCTTTATTTAGGATACAGCAGGTCAAGAGAGATTCCATGCATTGGGTCCAATTTACTACAGAGATTCAAATGGAGCTATTTTAGTTTATGATATAACAGATGAAGATTCTTTTCAGAAGGTATTTTATTTACTTACTAGAGGTCCAGTGCACGAATTTGTGGAAGGGTGGGGTTCGGCCGGCCCAGCCCCAATCGGGGCGGATCGGGGCTGGGCCTGTCAGGAGGAGGAGATGGCGGGAGGTTGGCCGGCTGGCCCACCCCAATCGGGGCCTGATCAGGGCTAGGTTGGCTGGGGGAAGAGGCCATGGGCAGTTGGCCGGCAGGCCCCGCCCCCCATTGGGTTGGGGGGCCGATTGGGGGTGGGATAGGCCATGAGGAGGGGCTGTGGACAGTGGG
>NW_005371324.1:738435-742188 GCF_000412655.1 Myotis brandtii
GATCTGTGGTGGGGCCGGGCAGGGGGAGGGACTGCAGGAGATTGGCTGGCCAGCTCTGCCCCCAATTGGGGGGATCAGGGGCAGGGCCGGCTGGGGGGAGGGGCTGTGGACTGATCAGGATGGTGGGGGCCCATAGGGGGCAGGGCTATCATGGTGGGGAGGGCTAATTGGGGGCGGGGCTGGCCAGGGGGAAGGGAGGGGTCATTTGGCCGGCCAGCCCCACACCCCATGCCCTGATCGGGCCAGTTCGCTGGCCACAGTGGGCGTCATAGTGACCGGTCATTACGGTGGTTATGGCCGTTACAATCTCTGGCTTTTTATATATATAGATGTATAGATGACTTAATAGAAGAACAACACTGAATCTTCAAGTTTCCATAACATGCTTTTGTTTACTAATTTGATTAGTCTTGATTTTAAAGGTATTGTTGTATATAAATTGTGACCACTCATGTTTTTTAATGGAGTATTTAATTCATGTCAGCTATGTGAATAACAGTTGTTAATAGTTAAAATTACATGGCTTTCTTAGACCTTAGGAAAGAGAATCTGAAGTAAAACTTCAGGAAAATATAGGGGCTTTATATTTTTTCCCTGTTAAAGGAAAATCACATGCATTTCTTGGATTACATGCATACTGGGCAACTGAAATCTTAGTACAGCTGCATGGGCTTCCTAATTGTGAAGAGGAAAAGGGAGAACTAAATCAAATTTAAGCTCTTTCTCCTCAATAAATGTTAATATAACTTTAAAAAGTGTTTATTTTATAGCTCCTCCATTTTTTCACCCCTTTTTATTTATTTATTTTTAATGTTTTTATTGGTTTCAGAGAGGGAGAGGGAGAGAAAGATAGAAACATCAGTGATGAAAGGGATTCATTAATCGGCTGCCTCCTGCACACCCCACACTGGGGATCGAGCCTGCAACACTTGGCATATGCCCTAACTGGCAATCAAGCTATGGCCTCCTGGTTCATAGGTCGATGCTCAACCACTGAGCCATACCATCCGGGCTTGTATATCAACAATATAGAGTTAGGACCAAAAATGAGTTACCATCATTAAACTTATCTCTGAACTAGGGCCCCCGTGCACAAATTCATGTACTTTGAAAGGAACTGGGCTGCGAGGCTGCGGTGGGCACAGGGGTGGCTCTCGGCCCATCCTCCTCGACCCTGCCTGGCCCCTCCCACTGTGGCCCCCGGGCTCCTGGTCTCCTGTCTGCCGGCAGCCCCGCTCCTGCTGCCGCTGCTTCCACGTGCTGGCCCTGCTCACACCTGCTAATAGTGTGGAGTGATTGGGGTGGGTGTGAGCGGCGGCTGCTGCCCTGATTGCCCCTTAGGAGCAGGCAGAGGTGGAGAAGCCCTCAGGGGCGATTGGGGCTGGCAGCCACTGCTCACACCGCTGACGGCGCCAAGAGATCGGGACCAGTACCGGGTGCCAACAGTGGGTTCGAGCAGTGGCTCCGGCACCGGCAGTGGATGCGAGTGGGGCTGGCACCAGCAGCAGCTGCGAGCGCCCAGCGTGACCGTGGTGCGCCAGAGCAAAGAATTTTTAGTAACCACCAGAGGCTCACCCCAATGACAGTGACCTGCGCCCTGCCTTGGTCTGGCACCCCTGCTCCACCATCCCACTGCGGCCGATGCCGTCCATGTTCTGCACTCTGCTGCCTGCTGCTGACGCCCACCGTGTTCCACGTGCACACCCTGGTGGTCAGCGCACATCATAGCAACCAGTTGTTCCACCATTTGGTCTCTGCATGGTAGGGTTTTATCTATATAGATTGTCATCACTATTAGGATAGTGACTGATTACTTATTTGACCTTTCCTCTGAAAGCTCCTTTGGAATTTTTCAAGGGTGTATAACCAAAAGGGGTAATTTCCAAAGCAAAAACTTACCTTAGCTTGAGTTATAGTTGTTTCATGTTGAAATTGCTTGCCTTTTTAGGTTGTTTTTTTTCCCTTTATCTCCAAGCATTTAACTGATGAAGCAGATATATGTTAGCTCTTAGATCAAGCATGTCAAACTCGTGGCCAATGGGCTGCATGCCTCGTTTAAATAAATGAGGCATGCAGCCTGCTGGCCGCGAGTTTGACATGCTTGCCTTAGATTACTGATGACATGGAAAAACTTAGTTTAAGGAGTAGGAAAATGAAACAGCTTGCAGATTTAATGATATTTTTAACAGTTATTTTGGGGCTGCTATTTGATGCTATTTCTTAGCCCTTCCTGCCTTTTTAAATTTTGTAATATATTTTTAAAATTTGGTCTTAGAGAGAGGGAGGGAGTGGGAGAGAGATGTGATAGAGATATGTGATAGAGAAACATTGATTCATTGCATTTCGTACATGCCCCAACTGAGTATGTACCCTGAGCAGGAATCAAACCTGCCACCTCTTGGTACACGGGCTGATGGTCCAACCAACTGAGTCACACTGGTCAGGGCCCTTCCTGCCTTTTTACATTTAAAAAAATGGTTTAGGTATCTTCTTGATAAAGAGAAGGTTGAGCCCTGCCTGGTGTTGCTCAGAGTTTAGAATGTTGGCCCGTGAACCAAAGGGTCACAGGTTTGATTTCCGGTCAAGGGCACGTATCTGGGTTGGGGGCTCACCTCCTGACCCCAGTCAAGGTGGGTGTAGGAGGCATCCAATCCATGTGTCTCTCTCACATTGATGTTTCTCTCTCTCTTTCTCTCTCTCTCTCCCTCTCTCTCTCTCTCTCTCCCTCTCCCTCCCCACTCTCCCACAATGGGAAAAATGTCCTCCGGTGAGGATTAACAAAAAGAGAGAGAGGGAGAGAGGGAAGTTTGAGTCTCTTAGTTGAAAAGTGACCATTTATTTTGCTGCATAGCAAAACTCCTAAAACTTGGTGGTTTAAAATTATTTACTATTTCTCATGATTTTGTGCGTCCTCTGCTATACTCGGTGTCAGCGAAGTCACTCATGCAGTTGCATTGAACTAGGAGTTTAGCTGGGCTGGAACCATCCAAGGCAGCCTGATTCTCCTCCATATGGCTTCTCACTCCATTTGGTGTCTCATCTTTTGGTTCTCTCACCACATGCTCTCTCATTATTCCATATCCTAGCCTAAGCTTCTTATATGATAACTGGATCCCAAGATTGTAGCTGCCAGTCCTTACAGCTTAGGTCTGGAATTGGCATAGCATTATTTCTGCCATGTTCTCTTGGTCAAAGCAGGTTACAAGGCTAGCCCAAATTCAGAGGAAAGGGAAATAGAGTCTGCCTCTTGATAGGAAGATTGGCAAAGAATTTGTGACCATATTTAACTCACCACAGAATGTATGGGGTAATGAATTGGATGTCTGTGGAGGGAGCTCTTATTAGAGGTGAATAACAATTTTTTTTAACTGGTTAGATTTGTGATACTATATGTATAGCATACATATGGTATACATATAATATATATGTAGAGTAATACATAATTGGATTCTGACATGTTTCCTTTGAAGTGATGAGGATGGACATTTTATACCAGTACTATCAAATTTTTCTTAACTAGGGGCAGAAGTTAAATGCTTTTCTGAAAACTTTATATATATGCATGAATGAAGCAAAAAGATGGGGCTGTTCTGAGAAAACTGGTTCAGTGCTGTTACAGAGACAAGGTGTTGATATTGATTACCTTTGCTTTTTTAAAGATTTGGGGTTTACTAAAGAGTTAGTTCCTGTACATTCTTTTTTTTTTTTTTTTTTTTTTTGGGCAAATTTTTTTTTTTTTCCAAAAGGGGGGGC
>NW_005371324.1:747208-775630 GCF_000412655.1 Myotis brandtii
AAGTCCTTTGGTTGATCTCTCCCCCTTACCCCCACCATCCCCTACCTTCCCTCTGAGGTTTGATGGTCTGATTGATGCTTCTCTGTCTCTGGATCTGTTTTTGTTCATCAGTTTATGTTGTTCATTATATTCCACAAATGAGTGATATCATGGTTCCTCTACATTCTTGCAGGGAATAGGAGTACAGTGCTGTTACATTTTTACCATCGGACCAGATGCACAGTAAATGCTTACCATATATTTAATGTAATATTTGTAACTTATAAATAGATATGTGGGGAGGTATATAAGTTCTGTGTAATTTGATTGCATACAGAATAAATTCCATTACAAAAAATGAAAGGAGGTATCCAGGTGTTTGTTTTTTTTAAAATCTTATTTTATTGTAGTCAACATCATTAAAATCATGGCTTCAAAAGATTAATTTTCTTAGTTCTAGTTTATTCCCAACTGGGCTTACTGCTATGTCCATAATGAAGTATCAGTTTGTTTCTAGAGTCATTGTATACCAGTGGTTCTCAAGGAGGGGGTGAAAATGTCTGCAGACATCTATGGTTGTTACAACTGGAGGGTGATACTGGCATAGAGTGCTTAGGTGGCCAGGTTTGCTGCTAAACATCATATATTACACAGGACAGTCCCTCATAACAGAGAATCATCTGAGTCAAAATGTCAATAGTTGCCAAGGTTGAAAAAAACCTGTCATATACTAAAGGATGAAAGTTTCTTTTGCCAGTCTTTTTGGTGCCCATATATACTTTTTCCTTTAAGTGTGTGACACAGAAGCTCCTATGCTCTCTATTTCAGAACCAGTTGGGTTAAGTTCTTGTGTTCTTAAGTCCAAAGTGGCTCTATGCAAGTACCTGTTATCAATTGGGTTAAGTTCTTGTGTTAAGTCCAAAGTGGCTCTATGCAAGTACCTGTTATCAGAGGCTGGAGTTGACATGCTTTTGCTCTGGTGAATAGCTTTGCTTGAATCTGTGGAAGGTTTATGAACATTTGTAATAAGAGGTACTTCTCTTTGTACCTATAGGTAGAGACAGAGAGAAATAAATCTATTGGATGTTTGTTGTTTGTAATATAACCTGGCAATAAATGATCTTACAGTGAATCATTCCAGGTAACAACTAAATATATGGCTTGTTAGCCAAATTCTGAGGTATTTTGACATTGTTGAATTTTGGAGTGTTGTAATGATAGTCTTGTAACAGAATTTGTTTTAATATTAATTCTTTTATATACACAGGTAAAAAACTGGGTCAAAGAATTGCGGAAAATGTTGGGAAATGAAATCTGTTTATGTATAGTTGGTAAGCATCATTACTTTTTAAAAATCTCCTTTGTTTTCTTAATGCTTTATAAAGAATAGTAAACCAGTAATTCTCATTTTAAAATTATATGAGAAAAGAAGAATGGCATTTTAATGCATAATGTTTTAGAATAATTTAGTATTTGGAATTACTCTTTTAGGAGATTCAAACTCTGTACCTCACGGAATGCCTTGGGGAACAAATGGGAAGCTAAACATGTAAGGCTTTAAGTCCCCAGCCTTGTTTCAATTTGACTTTTACCTTTTCACCATAAGATTTTATTTAGAAATAAGTTCAGGAACTAAAATTAAAACCAATTACTTAAGCTAGTGTTCGTATTCTCTACATTTAACTATATACATTTTTTAAAATCCTCATCTGAGGGCATGCTTAGAGAGAGGGTGGGAGGGATAGATGCTGCATGTTAGGCTAGATGGCAGGAATGTTTCAGAACTGAACACTGAGATAGTAGGCTTTATAGGAGTTTGGGGCCAAAGTTGCAGCTAGTCATTAGTGTGTTTGGCCTGGCTTTGTGTGGCATATGGGACTTGCTGGGGGTAGAAGTGGCTATGATTATTAACAAATGAATATTTGAGTATTTAGAATTGGGATTATCTCTTGGAAGAGAGAAAGAAATGGCTAATATATACTCAAAGAAGTCTCAACAGCTTGTTACTTGATGAAGTTATAAAGTAACATTTTTTTAAAACTGGGTAAATAAGCTTATGAATATTAAGCTCAATTAATGTAAACTGTATATTCTTCATGTTCATATTATAAGAAGGTTTAGGAATATTGTGTCTGGTAGCTTACTACTCCAATAGGGTAAAATATTCATATTTAATGTTATATACTGTTTATTAATGATTGGTATAAAAAGCTCACTCTCTTTTCTTTCCTATTGGCAAATGTGACATGGGATTTTAATTGTAATTCAGAGTTGGAAGAATTTGGAGAGCCTATTTATCACAAAAGGAAAATTTCACAGTTAATGAAGTCATATCACCAGTACCTTAGAAGCCCCACCTGTGCTTCTTTCTCATCCCCTCACTACCCAGCTGCCTTCTCCTCACCATCTCCTACTGCCAAACACTATCTTAACTTTTTACTTCATGGACTAGTTTGTTTTTTTTAATTTTATATAAGTGTAATCATAGAGAATGAACTCTTTTGTGTCTGATTTCTTTGGCTTTATATTATGTTTGCAAGATTTCTCTGCATTCTTGTATATAGATGTAGTTCATTTTATTCTCTTTGCTATCTAATACTTTATCCTGTTGAACATTCTACAGTTTATCCTTTTGCTATTGAACATTTGCATTATTTTTTTTCACCTAGTGATGTTCATTCTATTCTTGGTAGTAGTTCTTTTCTAAGAATTACATATTTATTATTTATTATTCCAGTAGTTCAGTAGTTTTATTAATAGTAAGTAGTTCTTTTGTTTTATTACTAAATTCAAAATAATAATATCTCACAAGATTGTTGTGAAGATTAGATATGATTTGGAGAACACTTAGGATAGTCAAGGCATTGGACAAATATTTGTTCCTTTTCCTGAACGTAAGACAACCTTTCAAACCTTTGAAGCCTGTTTGGATAGTTCACTTACAGTCTTATATTCTGGGTCTTCAACTTTTTTATATTGGTCTAACTTCCAAACATTTTCATCATCCTAATTATTTTTTATGGGTTTATTTCAATGTATCAGTGTGTCCCCTACGCTTAAAATGAACCCTAGAATCTAACATTATTGAGCCATTGTATACTTATATGGCTCTCTCTCTCTATTTTTAAATCCTCACTGTCCTTCTACCAACATTGCCCAAGAATGTATACACTTTTTAGCCATGTCAGGTCAGTGTCTTTTTTATATAGATTATAGATAACAAAGCTCTGAATTCCTTTTTATAAATATTGCTCTTTTGTCAGTCTTTTCCCATCCTGTTCTTCTATAATTGTTATTTAAGCCTAAGAATAGGAATTTCAACTTATCTTATGTTTCTGAATAGATTAAATTAGATACTGAGCCTTCTAGGTCTTTATCTAAGCCTCTGATAATGTGTTAACCAATAATAGAGAACCTCATACTTCACTGGCAGAGACTCCCCCCCCCCCCCACTAGGCTTTAATTAATCCATTATTACCATCCTGTTTGCTCTATTTGATAGTATTTTGGTTTTAGTCTGCCCTTAACATTTGTATGTTTGTTAAATATTTATTATTTTTAATTTTACTACTTTTTAAATATTTTTTTAAAGAGAGAGATGAAGGGAGAGAGAGAGAGAGAAACATAGATGTGAGAGCAAAACATCAATAGGCTGTCTTTTGCATGCTCCCAACCAGGGGTCTAGCCCAAAACTCAGGAATGTGCCCTTACCGCGAATTGAGCCAGCAACCTTTCCATGCATGGACCACACCCAACCAACTGAGCCATACCTGCCAGTGCCAAATATTTATTATGACTAGAGGCCTGGTGCATGAAATTCGTGCATGGGCGGGGGGCCCCTCAACCCAGCCTGCACCCTCTCCAATCTGGGACCCCTCAGGGCATGTCCGACTGCCTCTTGCAATCCGGGACCGCTGGCTCCTAACCGCTAGCCTGCCTGATTGCCCCTAACCACCTCTGCCTGTCTGCCTGCCTGATCGCCTCTAACTTCTCCCCTACCGGCCTGATCGCCCCTAACTGTTCCACTTTCTCCCCTAGCCTGATCGCCCCTAACTGTTCCACTGCTGGCCCGATTGCCCCTAACCACCTCTGCCTTGCCTCCGGCCGGTCGCAAGCACCTGGGACCCGGGCTTCCTTCCCTCTGGCTGGCCACAGGCACCCAGGATTTGGGCCGGCTTCGCCTGGGCCAGCTGTAGCCGCAGGGGACTATGAGTGGGCAGCTTTGCCCAGGCCGCAGCCGCAGGTGCCCAGGACCGCGGGGCGGTAGCTTGTCCCTCTCCCGGGCCTCAGCCCCAGTTGCTGGCGCCCGGGACCGCGGGGTGGGTGGCTTGTCCCACTCCTGGGCCGCAGCCTGGCTGGTCCCCATTCCTCTCTCTCGAGAGCTCATTTGTGCCTGGCTGGTCCCCATTCCTCTTTCCCCAATGTTGAGTGTCTGAGCTGTGATGGCATGAGGGTGTGACGGCTATTTGCATATTAGCTCTTTATTATATAGGATAAGTTATTTATTGAGTGCCAGGTACTTTTCTAAGAACTACATATTTATTATTTCATTTATGCCTCCTGACAATACTGGAAGGGAGGTATTGTTGCCATTTCTATTTTACACCTGAGGAAATGGACTTGGAGAGCTTGATACTTTCCAAAATACAAAGCTAGTTGGAGGTAGACCTGGGATTTTAAGTAGGATCTGTCTGTTACTTCAAGCCCATATTCTTAATCAACATAATATATTGCTTACTATGTATCAGGCTTTGGGAATTGTGTAGTGAATAAGTAAACAAAATAGATAATGCCTTTGTTTTCTCATAGTTTATTGTGTAAGGGGAGAGAGAAAAAACAAGCGATTATATATTATGATAAATGCTATGAAGGGTGGAGTACTACAGAGTGCTGTGATAGCTCAGAAGCAAACCTAACTAAATTTAGGGAGTCAAGGGTTAGGGGAAGATTTCCTAGAGCATTGGATTAGCTAAGTTAGCTAGATGGAACCAGCAGGGTGGTTGTAGAAAGTATCTATCATGGGCTTTAACTCTCATAACAAGATTGATTTTCCATATGATCATTCACCTTAATGAATATGGCTAATATTAATAACTACTCTTTATTGAACATGTACTGTATGCTAAGCTTAGTACAATATATCATATTTTCACATCATCCCTGCAAAGTTTGTTAACTATATTTGTACAAAGTGAGACTAAGAGACGTTAAGTAATTTGCCTGAAATCTTATAGCCATAAAATGAGCCTGGATTTAACAAATTTTCTTCGGATTTAAAAGACTTTTGAAAGCTTCTTATTACTAGACCAGATACCATCCAATTTAAGCAAAATATGGTTCTAGCTCTTTTTAGGCCCTCTGCTCTTCAGTCAAATAGGTGTTTTTAAAGAAAAAGTTTTTACTGTTCTTAACAGGGTGGCCTTTTTTCCTCCCCCTCCAGTAGCTTTAGCCAATTTTTTTTGAATCTTTCTAGTACTGTACTTTCAAGTAGGTGTTTTTATCCTTGTTTTCAGGTGTTTTAAGCCTATTAGACAGTTTCCTGTTAGCTGTGCCATCGTATTAAAGCAGATATGAGCCTTAAAGCCTAATCCTTTAGCTGTCTTGCTTTTAAAAGAATATAGGAACTAAGAAGGTTTTCAGCTTTGGAAAGGTATGCGTTGCTAACAGGCAGTTTTCTGTGACTTAGTCTGTGCTTACCCAATCCATTATGAACACTGATTGTTCAAAGAAATAGTAGTTATTTCATAGAAGGATTTAAAAACTTTTGTTTAAAATAGTAAGTAATTAAAATAGCTATTTTAATAACTGGGTTTATTAAAGTTAGTTAAGTTTAAAACGTTACTAAATAATAAAACTGAGTAATTTCCCCCAAGTAATCATTTGAGGCAGTACTCTCTCTATTCTCATTTTAAAAAAAATATATATTAATAATTCAGATGGAATTTGGGGAAAAATAAGGGGGGGGGGCCAAAAAGATCGAGGAAAAAACCCATCTAGGGTTTTAGTTAATTGGAACAAAGGTCTTGATTCCTCTAGGAGACAATCTTGTTTTACCTTTTTAAGATTGGCAGAATATTGTGCCTTTGTTTATTGGAACCACTGGCCACTAGGTGGTGCTTTTTGCATTCTTATAACATAAATAAAACTTTTCTTTGGTGACTGTTGAATATATTGGCTATAATATTCAGCAAATTAAAATTTTTATTGAAAAAGTTTAATGTAGGAAATCAGAACTAATATGTATCTTCCTGCTGAGGTAGACAAATAACTATTCAAAGAGGGAAGAATTCATTACTAAATTTGTTGGTACCTACTGAGCTTTAGACTACTTCCCTCCCTCTCATTCTTAGACTAAGGAGTCAGGTAGTTGATTGCAGTTGCTTACAATTAGGTGCTCAGATTATTTGAGGTCCTTTACATGTTGAACCTCTGCGCTTATGCTTCTCAGTTCTAAGCATTGAATCTTTCAATAGGTGCTTTTACTTCAATGCTCTTCTAGGTTTTCTAAGGTCCTAAGAAAAAGAACTTTATTTACAAGGTTTCCTCTCCCCTCCCCAAGTCATAATAGAAAAAAAGAAAATATTGTTTGAAGTGTCCTTCCTTAAGGTATTTCCCCCCATTCCTATCTTTATTTCCATTACCTTTAGCACTTGGTGTATCCAGCCAACTCACTTCTACTTCTATCCTGCATTTTAATAAGGAATCTGCATTTTGCAGTGTCTTCACTTTTGTCCTGGTGGCTTTTTATCATAATCTCAGTTTGGTTCCCTTGTTTAAGGAGGGCTCAGTAATTTTAAATGTGTGTGTTGTGCACATACGTATTTTTTTTTCAATTACCATTGACATAAAATATATTAGTTTCAGGTGTACAACATAGTGATTAGACATTTATATAATTTAAGAAGTTATCACTTCAATAGGTCTAGTACCCGTCTGACACTATACATAGTTATTACAGTATTATTGACTATATTCCATATCCTGTACTTTATGTCCCTGTGACTAATTTTATAATTGGCAATTTGTACATCTTAATCCCTTCCACTTTTTCACCCATCTCCCTAACGCCCCACCTATCTGGCAATCATCAGTTTTTTTCTCTGTGTCTGTGAGGTTTTTTCCTCTGTATCTGTGAGTTTGTTTCTTTTTTGTTCAATTATTTTGTGATTTAGATTCCACATATACTAGTAAGTGAAATCATATGGTATTTGTCTTTCTCTTTCTGACTTATTTCATTAGCCTAATACTCTCTAGGTTATAATGTGCATATACTTTATTAAGTTCTCTCATGTTTTTAAAACAAAAGAGTAGTTTCCTCCTCAGTGGTGGTGAAGTGCTTAAAAAGCCATACAATTCTTTCTTTATCCAGCTTATATCATCAAGGAAACCAAAATACTTTTAGGATCCAAGAGGCTAGCCTAATATATTTTTGTGAACAATAAGGTAGCCTTGCTTAATTATTAACGGACTCTAAAGTTGACTGGGGACCATTTACACTTGGCTAAGAAACATAGGTTTATGCCTAGGTTCCCTAGTGATCTTAGTCTCTGTAATACTGTAAAACAAGGAATAGTGACCATATTTTCTCTGACAGACTACAGCTTCAGGAATGCTATGCATTGAGCCATTTGAGGGAGGTTGAGGCATTCATCTTGATAGATATGATCAACCCTCATGTCATAAGGGTTATGGTTATAATTTTAAGATATTTAGAAGTCTGATGGGGATTTGTATTACTTTTCCAGGTGGTTAAAGTTGTAATTGTGTATTTAGAATTGGCTTAATTTTGTTATAATAATGAATTAATATTAAAGTTTGGCATTTACTTTTTCAAATTAGGTAATAAAATAGACTTGGAAAAGGAGAGACATGTGTCCATTCAAGAAGCAGAATCGTAAGTGTTATCCCTGCCATCCTCCCAATGACATCCCCTCCTCCCCCAACAATCACTCCCCAGTAGAAGTCTTCCTTTTAGGAGTGTGCTTTACCATTTAGGTAGTACTCTAATGTCTGGTTTGTGGTTTTTTAATGTTTCTTTTATATATGTATATATTGATTTCAGAGAGAGGAGGGAAAGGGAGAGAGAGATAGAAACATCAGTGATGAGAGAGAATTATCGATCGGCTGCCTCCTGCATTCTCCCCACCGGGGATCAAGCCTGCAACCCCAGCATGTGCTCTGACCAGGAATCGAACTGTGACCTCCTGATTCATGAGTTGATGCTCAACCACTGGGCTACACCAGGCATGCTCAAATGTCTTAATATAGATTGAGCTGTTGGATTCAGTGAAGTATGTTAACATTGGTAATTTCTAGACTTTCGGCTGTATATAAAGATAATCCACTCTCACATCTCTTTATGATTTCAGTAAAAAATACAAAGTAATGCATAAGAAAACTATCATGATCAAATAGTCAGTGTGTCACAAAAACTTTTAAAATATTTGGGTTCCAAGTTAACTTATAAAAATTTTAAATCTTGTTAACTTGTGCTCATTTAAAATTTGGTTCAATGTACAGAGATGTGAACCAGCTATATATAATCTTTTTTATTTTATTATTTTTAAAATATATTTTAGTTGATCTTTAGAGAGAGAGAAAGGGAGAGGGAGAGAGAAAGAGAAACATAGATGTGAGAGTGGAACATCAGTCGGCTGCCTGGGTTGCTTCCTGCATGCCCCCCACGGGAGATCGAGCCCAAAACCCAGCCGTGTGCCCTGACTAGAATTGAACTGGCAACCTCTTAGTACATGGGCCAACTGCCCAACCAACTGAGCCACACCGGCCAGGGCTATAGTCTTAATTTTATTAAATCTGGGCTAATTAAAGGTCACTAAACTTGGTACTATGAAAAGATTCACATAGCCGTCATGACAAAAATATGAGAAATATTTTTTACATTGGTCATTGATATTATTATTTTTTTTAAGGTATGCAGAATCTGTGGGAGCAAAACATTATCATACATCAGCCAAACAGAACAAAGGAATTGAGGAACTCTTTCTTGACCTCTGTAAAAGTAGGTATATTTAGATTTAGTATATTTAGAAATGGCTTTTTAAAATATTCATAATATTTCTAAAGTGATGTTTTACAATCTCCATTAATGACCACATTGATGATTTGTCACATCTTCCATTACTACTATTTACTTAATATTTTTCTTTAACTCCTTTTTTATATATATTTTTATTGATTTCAGAAAGGGAGAGAGAGAGAGAAACATCAATAATGAGTGAGAATCACTGATCAGCTGCCTCCTACTGGGGATCGAGCCCACAACCTGGGCATGTGCCCTGACCAAGAATTGAACCCTGACCTCCTTGTTCATAGGTCGATGCTCAACCACTGAGCCACACCAGTTGGGCAAGAGATTTTATTTGTTTGATTTTTTTTTTTCCAGAGAGGAAGGGAAAGGGAAAGAGAGATAGAAACATCAATGATGAGAGAGAATCATTGATCGGCTGCCTCCTGCACACCCCCTACTGGGCAACGAGCCCGCAACCCGGGTGTTTGCCCTTGATGGGAATCGAACCCAGGAACCTTCAGTCTGCAAGCCAACGCTCTCCAGTGAGCCAAACCAGCTAGGGCAAGAGTTATTTTTTTTAACAAGAGTTCTTATCTTTTATAGATCATATTAGAATAATTTACAAATAAAATTATGTATATGGGCCCTGACCGGTTTGGCTCAGTGGATAGAGTGTCAGCCTGCGGACTGAAGGGTCCAGGTTCGATTCCAGTCAAGGGCATGTACGTTGGTTGCAGGCACATCTCCAGTAGGGGGTGTGCGGGAGGCAGCTGATCGATGTTTTTCTCTCATTGATATTTCTAACTCTCTATCCCTCTCCCTTCCTCTCTGTAAAAAAAGCAATAAAATATATTTTAAAAATTATGTATATGGGATTTGATTCAAAATAATGGTAAGGATGCTTGCCAGGTATGGATGAAATTGTGTGATGGACATACGGATTTTCATTATGCTGTTCTTTCCAATTTTATGTATACGTTTGAAATTTTCTATTATTAAAAAGTTGCTTAAAGAGAGAAAGGAAAATGTTTATTTATATATACCCTGAAAGTCATTTCTCATATCTATCCCTAATAAAATACATATTTTGGAAAACTCAAGTCTATGGAATAATGGATTGAAATGATTTTGTTAATTTATATTCCTTGAACTTATGGACATCAGACTCTTTTGAGAATTTGATGAAGATGAAACTGGTTTTTCTCTGTAGAAAAATGTACATGTACACAAACTTTGGAGTAAATTTCAATTCTATGAAAACCTGAAAGTCATTCATAATTGTTCTAGAGTAATAATTTTCTAAGTGAAGTGCCCTTAGCAGCAGCAGCAGCATCACTTGAGACTGTGTTAGAAATGCTGCAAATTCTTGGGCCCTACCCCAAATCTACTGAATCAAAATCTAAGGAGGTGGTGCCCAGAATCTGTGTTTTAACAATCCCTCTGTATGATTCTGATGCACTCTAAAATTTGAGAAGCACTGCTGTATATACCAATCCCTTGGGGATCTTGTTAAAATGGATCTGGTGGGGTCTGAGCTTCTCATTTCTAACCCAATTGGTCATGCTGGTCCTCCCTTAGGCTGTACTTTGAGTACCACGCTCTAGATCTGGCTTATAAATGTTTCAATCACATGTCTTCATAGAACATTTTGAACATTCCCCATATGTTTATTTAAAAATACAGAACATACACAAGTATGAATATATTTTGTACATTATAAAACACATAAATAGATAATTTTAAAGGTTGAGGAAAGCTAAGTAGAAGTTAGAATTTGTAATGTTTTCTAATTTCATCTCAGTGGATTGTTCTCACTTCAATTTGGAAACCATTGTTCAAGAGCAGTGTCTCGACTCAAATTTAAGAACTCTTGTTCTGTTTTGAGGATTCCATCTGTTCTTTCCTTATCTTTTTGGATATGTATTTTGCAGTTATTTACTCCTGTCTATGTCTTGTATTTTCATTTTTCTTCTTTTTTTCTTTTTTAAAAATATATTTTACTGATTTTTTACAGAGAGGAAGGGAGAGGGATAGAGAGTTAGAAACATCGATCAGCTGCCTCCTGCATACCCCCCACTGGGGATGTGCCTGCAACCAAGGTACATGCCCTTGACTGGAATCGAACCCAGGACCCTTGAGTCCGCAGGCCGACGCTCTATCCACTGAGCCAAACCAGTCAGGGCTCATTTTTCTTAACTGTGTCTCTTAAAGAGCAGAAGTTTTAAATTTTAATGAGGTCTGATTTATTAGTTACTCCTATGATTTCTGGTTTTTGTGTCTTATATGAGAAATCTTTGCCAAATTCAAAGTCACAAAGATTTTCTCCTATAGAGATTTCCTCCTATGTTTTCTTTTAGAAACTTTGTTTTATGTTTTACATTTAGGTCTATAATTCATTTTTTGTTAATTTAGCATATGGTGAGAGGTATAAATTGAGGTTTATTTTTTACATATAACTGTCCAGTTCCAGTACTGTTTTCTTGAAAAGATTATCCTTCATTGAATAATCTTGGCACATATGTCAAAAATCAAGTGACCATGGCTTTGTATCTGGACTCTGTTCCACTGATCTCTGTATTTCTCCTTTCATCAATATCTGTCTTTCTAAGAATAGCTTTCTACTGTATCTTTAAATTAGATAGTGTGAGTTCTCCAGATTTGTTGTTCTTCATGTTAAACTCTTTTATTCTTTCAAATATGCCTTACTAGTTGAAGAATAAATCTTGCACCCTAAATATCACTTGTTCTTGGGAACAATTTGGATGTCTTTGACATATTTCTAAGTACATTTGAAAAATCTTAAGGATTATACTTATCCTTTTGTTCATTTGTTCAAGCCAAAAAATTTTTTTTCTCTGTCATTGTGGCCATTATATATCTAGACATATAAACTTGCTATTAATTTTTAAACTTGCAGGAAAAGCTGTATAGTGAGCTGACAGAATGTTTATTATATTTAGTTCCTTTTTTGGTTTAAAGTCAGAAATGGCTATCATGCTGGTATACGAAATTATAAAAAGAGAAAATTCTAAGATTGTAGTCTTAAGTAATCTCTGCTTTCTTCCTCTCTTAGGGATGATAGAAACAGCACAAGTGGATGAGAGGGCAAAAGGCAATGGCTCCAGTCAACCAGGAGCTGCCCGGCGAGGTGTACAGATTATTGATGATGAACCTCAAGTCCAGAGCAGTGGTGGAGGGTGCTGTTCTTCTGGATAACTGTTCACACCTCAGCAATTAAAACAAACTGTGGATCATTGCCCTCAACATGAAGACTGCCATATTCCAAGTCACATTATTTTACCAATGGAATTATAGAATTAACAGTATTTTAAATTACGTTTATAACATTGCAGAGACCTTAAGTGCTAAACTTAGTGGAGTTTGTGACCAGAGAATTGGCATTTTCTACAAATGTTAACAAAGCAATTACCAATGGCCTTTTTACATATTTTTTTCTTTAATAAGGAATAATATGCATGTAGAAAAGACCTACTTAAAGGCTTCATTTATATTCTTTTAAATCAAATCTTTATTTAATAACTTATATATGTTGTTGGAATGGTATACATTTTGCAGCCCTTTGTATTTTGTGGTAGTTTGAACTGTATCACTTCCAAACAGTAAACTGTTTTTGTTTTTGTTTTTTAATTAGCAAATACCCGAAGTACTATTTTTGCAGGGTTTGCACAGGCCCCTATAACTGTCTACTACTTTGATATAATCTATATACATCTGTATGCTGAGCTGGTAAAATACATTGTAAATTACATATTAAATATTTTATCTGCTTTTACAAGCGCAAGGTGCAAAAATATATACAATAGTCTCATTGATGACTGTAAAGTGATTAACATTTGATGATAATGCCTAAGCTTTCTGACTCTGATATATAAAGATCATAGCTCCCTTCACTTTTGTCTTAACTTGAAAGTGGCGTGTTTAAATTTTCACAAATACTTTACTTGAATTATTGCTGTTGTCACATGTTTTGGCCTCTGTAAGTTCAACCGATGGATCGAGCAGCGGCATTTGCCTTTTGGTTTGGGTTTTATTTGTTTGTTTGTTTGTTTTTATAAAACAGATGACCTGCCAATTTTGCTTTAGAATGGTTATCTTAGAAATATTTGAGTGGAGCATGCTGAGTTTCACGTTTTCAACGGCTTTGGTTTTCTCTTAAGCTTCATATGAGAAGGGTTCATTGATGTAAGAAGAGAAAAAGGGGTCCCAGACAGTAGCCACTCACCAAGACTAATTCATGCAGCATGTTAGTGGTAGTTTATGCTCCTGAGACAGCACTTTTAGATCTTTTGTGAGCAAGTTGTATTTGCTTAATGCTTGCCAGAGATGAACACAGAAAGTTTTGTTTAATTTTATAAGAGCTGTTTTGAGTTTCTGTGAAGGGAAACATTTCATGAAATGCAGTTACAGAGAACACTGGAAAGATTTATTATAAAATTATATTCTTGTATACTTTGTAAATTAGTCTCTCATTAGATTTTTTTTTCATTAAGCATAGGACTGAACTTTAATTTGTTAATTTTAATATAATCAGGCACTGCTCACAGAAGGAACACAAATGGTAGACATTAACATAAATTGTTTTTGCTCTAATATATATATTTTTCCATTTCTGTCATGCTTGGAAAACTAGTAAATGTTATGTCTAAGATAAAATGGAATGGTCCCTGGATTTACTTCTAATAAGAAGCAGCAGTATCCAATAAAGTTGTTAGCATGCGCAATTAAGAGGATATAAAGAAGTACTACCATATTTTTAAAAAAAGCTTAAACTTTCCCAAATGGGTTAAAAGTTGAATGAATTGATTTTATGATGTTACCAATTTTTACTTAGTATTAAGGATTCTGTGAGCCTTTGCTTTACCAATTTTTTCTTTTTAAATCTTTATTGTTGAAAGTATTACTTATGTCCCCCTTTCCCCCCCATTGACCTCTTCTAGCCCGCCCCCGCCTCCTGCCTCCTTCACCACCTTATTGCACTTTACCTTTTTAAATGATTGTCCTTGCCAAACTCAACAAACACATTGACTTCTGTTGTGTGTGTTTGGAGGGGTGGGGTGGAAAAAAGTCAGGGAGATAAGTTAAAATTGTCTTTGGTGGCTGTACTCTGTGTAGTTTCTCGGTTTTCTGGGAGTTTGATGTTTATGCAGGGAATTGGGGAAGGTTGGGGGAATCATGAGTATAATAGAGGAAAATTGTTTTGGCTTTCTTTCAGAAGTAATAAAGCCTTGCCATTTCTACTGTTGTAGATGTAGATGGGAAGCAAGCTCTTTTCCATTGGAGTGAAATAGCTTTTTTAAAGTAGAGATGAAATTGAGCATTATTCCAAAAAAAATAATGTTATGAAACCTGATAACTGGAGAACTGTGCTCTCAATTTTGACCTTTTAAAGTCTAGATAGGAACCTCTGCTCTGGAGTTGCCAGATAATTATTGGTGGGCCACAACCGCTCTCCCCGTTTTGTTTTGTTTCCTCCCCTCCTCTATTCTCCCTTGGCTTCTGTGTGTAGCTTTCTTAACATCAAGCATTTTATTCTTTTTTAAACCTGTAATTTAAGTTAATCCAATAGCAACAGTATAGTATTCCTGTCCTTGCTCAGAAGCCCCAGAGGTCTTTAGATAGGAATAGTGTGAAATGGAAATGAAGAAGACCAATCAGTTGTAATGGGTATACAAAGAAAAGGTAAAGAGATAATAGACCAAGGCTGAGGAAGTTTTTCCAATCTTTCTTCACATTTAATATATATTTTGTGTTCCTATTGTTGTAATTGTGCTATTAGGAAGAAGACACAAGTTACCATGTGTAGTAAAATAGGTAGAATCAATATATTTTTCAAATAGTGTATACATTTAGTATATATAATTAAAAATTGGTTTAGTATTGTCATTAAAAATACCTAATATTATGTTAAAAGTATACAATAATTTCTGTAATGATGATGGCTATGCTGCTCCTTGTTTTGCTTTGACTATAGAGGAAGATTATCGTTTTTAAAAAAAATGTAGATTGCAGCCCTAGCCAGTTTGACTCAAGTAAATAAAGTGTCAACCTGCGGACTGAAGGGTCCCGGGTTCGATTCTGGTAAAGGCACATGCCTGGGTTGTGGGCTCGATCCCCAGTGTGGGGCATGCAGAACACAGCCGATCAATAATTCTCTTTCATCATTGATGTTTCTATCCCTCTCCCTTCCTCTCTGAAATCAATAAAAATATGTAAAAAAAAAAAAAAAAGTAGATTGCAACAATCTGGGGGTAAATAGTAATTTGAAAAGAAAAAAGCATCATATTATTGGATAAATATGAGTGAATTTGTTTTGTTCTAGGGATGTCTCCTGAAAATACCCTAAATCTATGGCTGTTACAGCTAAATTAAGATCTTTTTTATATATTAGCCATATATTATTAGTGATTACTTTTAATTTGGCCTTCAGGTAAGAAAGGAATGATAATCACTTTTAGATTTTCAATAAGAAAATAGAAAATTTGGGAACTAGAGAAGGGGGTAGTGAGGAGTAGATGTGAAACTCTATAACCTGACAATTTTTAAAAGTATTTTGAAAAATATGTTACTTCTATCACATAGTTTGTAAATAAGGCAAGCTTTGCATTGTGCCAAATACTTAGAACATTAAAAAAAAAAAAGGAATTGTGATCCTATTTCTTTTAATACACAATTTGCAATTTTCTGTATTATAAATGCTACCAAGAATCCAGATCATTTATTATCTCCAGATAACATAATTTCCCCTTATAATTACCAGTTATCTCTAGAAGTGGTTTGATCTGTGCCTTTTACTTTTCAAATTTAACTTCTGTTTGCCATTAAAATTTTCATAGGTTCTTTATAGACACAGTGTGACAAAGAGGGAATACTTAATTGGAAGCTGTAAGATGTTGGGATCTTCTACAAGAGTGTAGATAGTAGTGACCAGCAGCAGTCTAACAATAATGTCTAAAGATAAAAGAGACTGAATAGATTCTTTTCCCCCCTTATATTTCATCAACATTTTCACATTGATTTGCTTTATTTTATTTTATTTGGGTTTTTTTTTATTGTTTATTACAAATAGTAGTACATATGTCTCCTTTTTTCCCCTCCATTGACCTTCCCCTGGCCTCCCCTACCCCTGGCACATGCCCTCACTACCCCCCCATCCCCAAATGTCTGTGTCCATTGGTTATCCTTTCAATAGATTCTTAAGTATTCTTTTCTAAATAACAAAATGCATGACCTAGATTTTAGTAATTAAAAGCTGAGATTCATTGAACATATACATTTACTTGATTTTATAATAGGCATTCTAGTATGTTCTGTAATTTTTAATCAACTAACACAGTAATGTATTTGGTGTTGTGGGCCAAAATTCATGCTATATCTGTCTTATTTCATTGGGTTTTCTCTTTTCAAGAAAACAGATTAATCACAACCAGAGCAAATTTTCATAAATGTAAATAGTTTAGTATTAATCATATGTCATGAAAAAAATTATAAATACTCTTGAGTTTCCAATATCAAGCAAAAATGCTTCACTTCTAAACAAATACTACTTTAGCACTACTTGCACTATCTGGGGTATGTATACAGGGTTCCTCAAATATGTATACATACGATGAATGATTATGAAGTCAGTGTTTAACATACAGTTCATTTTCAGAATTTAAAAGGATCTACAGAAATGAATAAAATTTTTTTTTTGTCAATGCATGTTTTCAAACTGATGACTGTTCATTGCTGCTAATGCAAAGCAATGGAATTGCAAACATTAAGAATTATTTTGCTTGGTACTTGTGTGCCTTCAATTCGTCAACTGTTGTCGGTTTTGTACCATAAACTTTCTTTTATGTATCCCCATTAAAAAAAGTATAGTGGCACATTAGGATACATTTTCTTCAAAGCTTAGTCTGCCTTCACCCATTATTTCAAATCAGTTAAACCTGAAAAGGAGTGAAAATTAAGTGAGTTATCAGCTGTTAAAGTGTGTATACATTTTGGAGGACACCCTATATTATCTCTTTCTGAGAAGCTGAGTGTACTTTTGAGTATTAACTTTTCTACTGCAACATTTTCTCTGCAGTAGACAAATGAGCATTGCAAGTTAATATTACATGGTACACCTAGCAAGAAAGCATCTTGCCCTCTTCAGAAGCCTGCACATATTTCCAAATGCATCACATTAAAACCAGAAGATGGGCTTACCTACTTAAATGACCTTTATTCCCACTGTATCAGTTCTTACCTTGATTTTGATATTTCTGGCAGCTGTATCATCTCTTTATTATTAGATGCTCAAGAAAAAGCTAATATGATTTTCTTACATTTGAACTTGTGTAGAGCAATGAGAGAAATGAGGGATAGGGATAAAGTATGATAATGTTGAAAATTAGACAACAGTGGTATTTGGTAGCAAGCTATTTTAAGGAAGCCATTATATGTAGTACTTTCTAGAAATGTGAAGTTCTTCATTTTGTATTTAATTATCTAAATATATTCTAGAAAAAAGAATAAAAACATAGGTACTGTGAAAGTGCCCCTTAGGAACTTGCCTCCCAAATGGTCACTCTTGCTCTCTAATATATACTATTCAATTACCTTTTTGCCATACATAGTTTAGTTGGGTTTACAATTTTTACATGAATTGTTCTTACTATGCATATGTTTTGCAACTTGCTTTTTTTTCTTACCAACACGCCTAGGAGCTCTTACCCTATATAATAAAACGCTAGTATGCAAATCGATGGAACGTCGGAACAACTGGTCCCTATGACGCGCACTGATGCAGGAGCTGCCCCCTGCTGGTCAGTGTGCTCCCACGGGGAGCGCCACTAAGCCACAAGCCAGGCTGGTGAGTGCAGTGGCGGTGGCAGTGGGAGCCTCCCGCCTCTGTGGCAGTGCTAAGGATGTCCAGCTGTGGCTTAAGCCCGCTCCCCATCAGACATCCCTTGAGTGCTACCAGACTGGTAAAGTGCACAGGCCGGGCTGAGGTGATCCCCATCCCCAAGTGCATGAATGTTGTGCACCAGGCCTCTAGTGTCAGTATAACATGTTCATTTTATTTTCTCCCATATGTCTTTGGGCATATTTTGCCTTTTTGAATTACCTCCAAAAAAATATCTGGTTAATTTGGTGGGCTTCATTAGAATCATAAAATTTTAATGCAAACCAGTGCTTACTTAGAATCAGTCTCCCTTAAATGTGTAAATCAGGAAATTAGGCATCTGCTTACAATTAATTTGAAGTACATTATTTTTGGACTACTGTTGACTGATTAATATAAAAAATTCAGGAGTTAATTTCAGCAGGTTCTTTAGGTTTTTATTTGAGGGAAGAGGAAAAAGAGGGAAGTATAATTGTTAGGGGAAAGTACAGGATAAACTAAAGTCTTCATACAACTCCTAGTAATTATGTCACATAAGACTTTATTCTACAAAAAATTTAAACTTTTCATTTGTTCTGTGCCTTTAGAGTAAAAAAATTTAAGTTCTTTTTCAGATCTCCCATTCCCCACCATCTACATAACTCTTTAGAGGTACCCATTGTTAACAACTTAGGGTGTGTTTGTATCCCTATTATATATAAATGTTTTTATTATATTTGACCTTTATATGTTTCAGTTCCCTGAAAGTAACTGTTACCCTATGTCAGATTCCATCCTCAAATCAACTGACCAATTTATCTAGAACAAACCAGAGAATCCCACCGTAACGAAAGTTAAATCACAGTTGACAGTTCTTAAACTAGAAATTAACTGACTCTTAAGATGTTTTATATTTATGATAAATTAAGCTTAAAGAGTAACCATAGCACTCTGGGAAAGTCAAATTGATTATTGGTTTCTATTCCCTGTGGAAATATGGCTGAGAAAGAGGAGTGTGCAAGTCCAAACTCCTTAATACCCAGGTAATTTTGGGTTGGGCTCATTCATTCTCTTGGCATACTTTCCTACTTGCGGAGCATTGCAATGTCCCCAACAATTACTTCAGATACTTCTCTGCAATAGTTGTCAAAGCAATAGTTTAGCACATTAGTGCCATGACATAAAGTTAAGTGTGTGTGCCCCAGAACAACAATTACTCAAATTTATTCTTACTTGATTTTTAATGATAACAACTCAGAGAGCAATTGAAGCACAACTTTCCATGATTTTGTTAAATTTCTGGTGGTCATTTAAAAAATGTAAAACACATTGTGCTTATCATGACTTCTGTCAATTTCACTTATTGAGTGTCTGCTGTGTGCCCAGTGTCCTTTATAGTTAGAGCTTAAAATGAGGGAGCCATTGCCCATACTCCAGCATGTAAGTACTTTATCTGTGGATATGAGGTCAACAAATCAGGCATGTTCACATTCTGTATTTGATCAGATATGTACCAGTGAAACTTCAGAGGTAATTAGAATGACAGTAGTTGAAGCTGATAGTGAAAGTTGAGGTAAAGCTGAACAGAATGATTTTGAGTCTTGCAAATAATTTTCAAGCCAGATTAAAATAGAATAACTTGTTTTTTAGCTTCAAGGGAGCAATTACTAGTAAATGATCCTCAAGCCCAATTGCTTTTCCAAATTTTGTGGTAACAGTGCAGAAACAGATGCCTTGTGCTTATTTAGACAGTTGCTTTTTTTTTAACCTAGAAAAAAATGCATTTTAAAAAGCAATTTTTTATTTTTGCCTTTGACATATATTTTCTTTGCCTTGTCACCAGACAGTAACCTAGGAAACAAGTAGGCCTGTTTGGAGAGTGTAACCCAGTGTAATTTGTGAATTTCTAAATACACTTTCCAAATTGGGAGTATGGGTCCTCTTTTTCCTACCTGATATTGAAGATAGGCCAGAAAGATAGCTTAATGATTACCTGAATTTTCTGCTAATCTTTTCAATAAGTTTTAAGAATATATTTTTAATTATAGTATATTATCAAAGGTAACATCCAGATCCCTTCTTGACCATTTTGGGGAGAAAATGAATGACATCATCAGTTTTTAAAAATGATTCCATGAGCCAGTTATCAAGAAATAACTTCTAGCCCTAACCGGTTTGGCTCAGTGGATAGAGTGTCGGCCTGCGCACCCAAGGGTCCCGGGTTCGATTCTGGTCAAGGGCATGTACCTTGGTTTCGGGCACATCCCCAGTGGGGAGTGCAGGAGGCAGCTGATCGATGTTTCTCTCATCGATGTTTCTAACTCTCTATCCCTCTTCCTTCCTTCCTTCCTTCCTGGGATTTGTATAAAAAATCAATAAAAATATATTTTTTTAAAAAGAAAAGAAAAGAAATAACTTCTATTTATCTGAATTAATTCATCTGCACTAATTCATAGAAGGTGAATAATGTCAATGATCTAGTGACAGTTCTTCAAAAGGTAAAAGCCTGTAAGGGAAATACTAAACAGCAAAAGCAAGACACTTTGAAATTTTTTGGCTGTCTCCAGGGTGACAGAATTACTACTTTTGTACCAAAACTATATGCAATATAAGCTCCCCTCCCCCATGAATCCTGTATTGATGTTTTTAAACCTGAAAATGTTCTTTAACTGAAGTGGCTGGCATGAGTAGTTCCTCCCTTCAAAGATTTTTAAAAATGGCCAACAGTAGTGGCACAAGAAAATCACTTATGAAGGACATAATTTTGGTTGAACTTGAATGAAGATGGTCAGATATGGCATTTAATTTACTGAGTACTTCTATTTGATATGTTGCCTTGAGGTTGACATTTGATAGTCCTGATTTCTCAGCATTTGGTTCACTGCTTTGCCAGACTATAGTAGGAGTGCTGCTGCCTCTTCTGATAAAAAAATTTAAAGAGTTACTAACATGAAGAATTATTTGTAAAGTTATCACTATGTGCCATAAAAGCAGTTCTCATAAAAGCAAACAATCTGTGGACTGTTTGCCAGGGATATGATTCATAAAAGTGGGAGGGTGGTCCTTAAATGCAGAACTAAGAGTTAAAGCGTAAGGGTACGGTGTTGATGGAGAGCTTTGTTCAATCTGATAAGTGACTTCTATTTGTCCTTTTTTATTGATAGTGAATCCTGGGAATATGGGTGGGTATAGTTAAAGAAAAATTGATTTGTGATTCAGAATATTAAAAGCCAAGAATCCAGAAATAGCCATTAGAAAATATGTCAAAGGATCATAGTAGTGGTTCTAAATGTAGTGGTACTAAATGAAAACAAACAAACAAAACAAAACAAAACACAGCTCTAAGCCAAGCACTGCTTTTTTAAAAAGGCTTGTATTTAATAATAAGGAAGTTTGGGGATATCCTTAGCCTAATAATGTCTTATGTTGACATTATTTTAAAGTCAGTGTTAACATCATTAGGGAAGGTTGAGATAGGTTCTATGACCTTTACTTACCGAGGGTAACTAATATCTTTTTCAGAGTCAGCCCTCCCTTCTCCTTCATTTGCCTTTCTCTTTCATCAATAAATTATGCAGACGCTTCCAGCTACCTGGCATTTGTATAATAAATCCCAAATTTTCCATATGTACAATTTTTGCTAATGCTGTCCTGAATTCCCTTACCATCTTTGCTCGCTCTCTCTCTCTTTTTTTTTTTTTTTGGTTGTTGTTTTTTTAAGATGATTAAGCACTGCCTGTTATCTTTTGGAAACACTTGAGGTAGAAAACTTGAGCTGAAAGTTCGCCATTTTTGTCCTAGTATTGAAAACTGGGTAGAAGTTAGTGTCTTAAAATTCTTAATCTTGGACAAAAATTTTTAGAAAAATGTATATGTTTTTAGTTCCTTCAGTTTTTCAAGATAATTTTGCTATTTTGTTTTTGCTTTTTGGTTACTTTGCAATATACTTAATGGGATATTAAAAGCAAATCATTACATTTAGATTAACTCAAATGAATTTTTATGCCATTTTAACATATATACCAAGAAATGCTAAAAGGAACTTCTGCAGGTGCCTGATGGGGCACCTCAAATGGGAAACAGCAAATGGACAGGAAAAGAGGCAAAACATAATCTTAACTCATAATCTCCAGTTGTCACTTAACACTGACAAATCTGTTAATCCAAATTAATAATAAAAAGTAATTGCACTTTTAATTTGAGTATTGTGGTCAGGATTCACATCCTATTGTTATGAACTCATTGGTTAGACCTTTAAATCTCAGTTATCTGCCTTTGTTGGTCTTTGATAGTAATTTTAAAATATTAGCACATTTGAAAGTTTATGCCTCATTTTTTGAGAGTTGGGAGTGTGGTATGTACACAGTCAATGTAAGATCCAGGGTGTATAAGGTGCAATATTATAAGGCACAAGGAAGAATTAGTTACTGAAGCAATGAAAGAGCCTTATCATGAGATTTGAGACTAGTGCTGGAGTTAGGCTGGGGGATAGTGTCTCCTGGTCCTGTGAGGAAATTCTATAAATATTTGACCATTTTGCTGGGCAGGTTGAAGAGCTGCTTTTTGTTTGTACTTTCCTGAATTTTCATCTTATTTCACTTCTAGCACACAGTTGTTACTAACTTAACTTCACTTTAGAAAGTTTAACTTAGAAGTTAGAATTTTTACCATGCTTGTAAAAGGCCTGGGGAAGAAACATGTTTTATCACATGAAACTTCTGATTTAACTGGTGTGGTTGGGAAATATTTTAACATAATATCCTAATGTAAGAAGACTAATTTTCTTATATAGTTTATAGAATGTAATGTTTCACACATGTAAACATGTTTAGTTTGGATTTCTCCTCACATTATACTTAATGTGTGTATTTTTTAAATAAAATCATACATAGATTTAGGAAAACTGCTATGAACAATGTATGAGTATCACCAAGAATGTTTAAGCAAACCTGAGACTACAACATTTTAATTTTCCCTGCAATCTCATATGTAAAACTAACAAAAAAACTTATAAACTAAAATGCCTACTTTGTAAAATATATGAGTGACACTTTAAAAGATTTCACTGTGAGAGGAGAAAAGAATTAGATGCTATGAATGGGCAGAATTGATTAGTCTCTTTAGAAGAAAATTAGTGGGACCTGACAAAGTGGTGAATAAATGAACTGGCAGATTCAGAACTTAGCAGGCACTTTGTGTTTCTATTTTCATGGTAGGGCTTAATCACTAGCCATTCAATGCAGAGCATTTTACTGGTGCTCTGAAAGGTACACAAAATATACTAGTATAAGTTCATGTCCTCAAGGACCTTTAAAACCAAGGGGGAGAATTAGAGTATTTAGAGACATTAGAAATCGAGGAGATTAATGTAAAATAATCTATAAATGTAATGTGACCCCAATAAAAATATCAGGCTTTTTTAAAACTAGAAAGCTGATTCCAAAGTTCCTTGAGAAGCAAGACTGACCAGGAAAGCTCTGAAAGAGCAATGAGGGTAGACTAGTCTTAAGAAATATTAAAATAGAGAACTCTAGTAATTAAAACAGTTTTGTCCTAGCATATGGCTAAACAGATCATTATAACTAAATTAAAAGGTCAAAAATAGACCCAGATATGGGAATTTAGTACAAGATAAAGATGGCATTTCAGTTCAGTGGGGGGAAATATGGCTTACTCATTGAAAGGTGTTAGGATACCTAGGTAGCTTTTTCCAGGAAAAAAATAAAATTGGATGCATATCTTATACCAAAATAAAATCCAGTTTTAAGTGTGAAAACTGAAATGTTTAAAGTACTTGAAGAAATCATGGGAGAATCATAAAAGATTTTAGTGTGGTGTGAAGGCTTTTCTAAATTCAATATAAAATCCAGAAACAAAAAAAGATTTTCACTATAAAATTATAATGATAAATTATATCACTGTGTTAAATAAGTTCTTCATGGCAAAAACCACCATAAACAAAATAAAGAAAAATGACAAATTTGGAAAAAATAATTTGCAAATTATATTATGCATTGCTTAATATATAAAAAACTATAATTCAATAAGAAAAAGTTCAATAGTACAGAAGGAAAAAGATCCAAAACTAGAGAGTTTTTACAGAAATGGATACTAATGACTCAAGCTGGGGAAAAATTCAACTTCACTGTTAAGAGAAGTACAAAATAAAACTACACTGAGACACTAGTTTTTAAACCTATTTGATCAAGAAAGATTTTTTAAAAATTGATTTTAGAGAAGGAGGAAGGCAGGGGTTGGGAGGAGAAAGAGAAACATCAATATGAGAGAAATACATTGATTGGCTGCCTCCCTTTGGCGCCCCAACCGGGACCGAACCAAAACTCAGGTATGTGCCCTGACCAGGAATCTGACCCATGACTTCCCAATGCTCCAACCAACTGAGCCGCACCTGAGGAAGATTTTTTAAATTTCATAAACCATCGTGTTATGTTTAGATATTATTGGTAAGAATTAGGAAGCAAGTGTTTTTACTTGTAGAGGCATATAGTGGAACAACCACTAAGGATGGTGAACTACGTATTCTGTATTTTGTCAATCGTCAATTTACCTTCCTAGAGAGGCCAGAAATAAATACATTTACCAGACCTTTTCGTGTAGCTAGGGTTCTGGAAACTAATTAGATTTTCTCAATTATATGTTTTCCACATGCGTTGAGAAGTGAGGCACAGGCCATCTTCTTGAGGTTCTTGAATGTTGCAATGTTGTGAGAAACCTGTTTCCATGCAGCAGCGGTCAAGTGTCCATCCTCCGACTTCCAGGATATGGAGTAGTGGTGGTGGTGGCAGTAGCTTCATAATCTGACATATTCCTGCATTGTGGTTATGAGTTCTTTCCCAGTTTCCCAGGTGTGAGAGGTTGTGGTGGTGGCCTCTGGCTTCCAGCATGGCTCAGTGATGACCCCAGAAGTAAGAGCTCCCCTAGTGAACCAGTTCTGTATCATGGCAGGATTCATTCCGGGAGGCTCAACCTAGATCCCTACATCCTATTCCTTCAACCCTCCCAATGACTTTGGAAGCATCAAATTCCCTACAAGTGCCTTCCTGTTTAAAATGCCTAGAATGGTTCTGTTTCCTGTATTGAAAACTGTTCGATTTGGCAATAGCAATCAGAATTGTAAATGCATTTCTTTTTGACCTAACACTTTTGCTTCTAGAAATATATCCTGTAAATATGCCTGTATATGACAGAAACAAGTTTGTACAAGTTTTTCAGTGCATTGTTTGTAAATTGACATCAGTAGGAGAATTGTAAAATCAAATTATAATGCATGTGTATAGTATAATCCTAAGTAGCTATAAAAAAGAATGGGGGTGTTTTGTGTATTTAAAAGATATAATCAACAAGATATGTTAAGTTTCTTTAAAAAAAAACACAACAGGAGGCAGAACTGTGTATGCTGCTTTAAAATTTTTTTAATTAGCTTTGTTGAAGAATAATAGATATAAAATAAAGTACATATAAAGTGTGCAATTTGACAAGTTTGACCTGTGAAACTATCATCACAATGAAGATAATGAACATATCCATCAAGCCCAAAAGTTTCCTTATGCTTTATCCTTCTCCCCCACCCCTGCTTTCCTTTACAATAGATTAGCTTGAATTTTCTAGAATTTTCTATAAATGGATCATACAGTATGTACACTTATGAGTCTGGCTTCTTTCACTGCATAATTAAGTTAAGGTTCATCCATGTTATAGTGTTTATTGATAGTTCATTCCCTTTTATTGCTCAGTAATATGCCTTTGTATGGATATACTGCTTTTTTGTTTATTCATTCACCTGTTGATGGACATTTGGGTGGTTTTTCATTTGTGGTTATACAAATAAAGCTTCTGTAAACATTTGTGTGCAGAATAACTACCTTGGAGTAAAATGGCTGGTTTATTTGGTAGGTATATGTTTAACTTTTTAAGAAACTGCCAAAGTGTTTTCCAAAGTAGTTGTACCATTTTACCTTTCCACCAGCAGCAGTATGAAAGTTTCAGTTCCCCCACATCCTTGCCAACACTGGATATGGCCAGGCTTTTAAATTAGAACCATTCTAATAGGTATGTATATTATTGTGGTTTCAATTTGCATTTCCCTAATGACAAATAACGTTGAACGTTTTTTCATATGCTTAGTTGACTTCTGTATATCTTCTTTTTTTTAAAAAAATATTTTTATTGTGTTTGGGAGAGGGCGGAAGGGTGAGGGAGAGAGAGAGAAACATTGGCTGCTTCCTGCATGATCCCTATCCCACCCCAGTGATTGAGCCCTGACCCAGAATCAAGCCAGCAACCAAATGAGCCACACCAGCCAGGGCTCTGTGTATCTTCTTGGTGACATGTCTGTTCAAATCTTTTGCCCATATTTTATTGTGTTTTTTAAAAATTATTTAGTTTGAGAGTTATTTATATATTTGGGGAGAGTTTTTTAGTTTTTGTTTGTGTGTTTTGTTTATCCTCACCCGAGGGTATTTTTCTATTGATTTTTAGAGAGAGTAGAAGGAAGAGAGAGACAGAGAAACATCGATGTGAGAGAGACACATCGATTGGTTGCCTCCTATACACACCCAGATCAGGGCGGGGGAACCTGCAACCAAGGTGTGGGCCCTTGGCTAGAATCAAACCTGGGACCCTTCAGTCCGCGGACACACACACTATTCACTGAGCCAAACCGGCGAGGGCTCTTTATATATTTTGAATATAAGTCCTTTAACAGATACATGATTTACAAACATTTTGTTCAGTTTATCTTTTCATTCTCTTCATGTCTTTCAAAGAGCAGAAGTTTTAAATTCTGATGAAGTCTAGCAATCTTTTCCTTTATCGAGTGTGCTTTGGTGCTGTTTCTAAAAACTCTTTGCTTAGCTCATGGTCATAAAGATTTTTCTCTCATGCATTCATCTTTGCTTGAAATTTTAAAGTTGAATTTATTAGGGTGACATTAGTTAATAAAATTATTATATAGGGTTCAGTTGAACAATTTTGTAATACATCTCCCATCTAGCGGTATTTTTATAGATGATCTCATTTTTTCCCACAGCATATTGAACAGTATTCTCTCTACTGACCCTTTTCCTAGAATTAGAAACATGGTCAAGAACCTCACATTTTATGCCCGGTGGGTGTGGCTTAGTGATTGAGCATCAACCCACGAATCAAGAGGTCACTGGTTTAATTCTCGGTCAGGGCACATGCCTGGGTTGCAGGCTTGATCCCCAGCAGGGGATGTGCGGGAGGCAGCCACTTGATGATGTGTTTCTCTCATCATGTTTCTATCTCTCTATCCCTCTCCCTCTCTAAAAATCAATAAAAACATATTTAAAAAGAACCTCCCATTTTAAACAAAGTCCATCCTTAATTATGAGCATCTCCTCTTCTTTGCTAATTTATAATAAAATTTATTGAAAGTCCACATTGGTACCTCTATCTGTGTTTTCCTATTTTCCCTTCATTCTTCAAACTACTGCAATTTTTCACCTGACCCCATCACTCCACAAAATCGTTTTTACCAAGGTCAAGTATAACTATTTTCAAGGTGTCTCTTCTGTATTTTCCCTTGTGTACCATGACTTCCCATCCACATTAAAATTATAACTTCTTCAACACTTCCTATCCCTTCTAATATAGTATAATTTTTACTTTGTTTATGTTTTTTTTCCCTGGTTAGAAGGTAAAATCAGGGAGTATAAGGATTTTCTCTGCATTCCTAGAACATAGAATCGAGCTGGAACATCGTAAGAACTCAATTTGTGTTGAATGAATGAACACTGAATTGTGATTATTTTCATGTCTTCTACATTAGACCAAGAGCCACTTTGAAGACTGGAAGTATTGTTCTTATCTCTTTATTTGCCACGTTAGCTTAGAGACTGATCCATGAGTGAATGTATGAGGAGTGCATGGGGAGTCACTATGGTACCATTTACCCAATTTGGGTAAATGCTTCTGGGTATTCCAAGGCCTGAGAAAGTAGTTTTTAAATTCTACACTGGAACACTAGATCTCCAATGAATTGATACTAGAATTTTGCAAACAATGGAGATTTAAGTTGCCTAAAGACACTATCAGTGGTCTCCAGAGAAACAGAACTAACCAGAGATTATCTGTCTACCTATCATCTATCTATCTATCTATCTATCTATCTATCTATCTATCTATCTATCATCTGTCATCTATCACCTGTTTATCTGGAGACTTATTATGAGGAATTGGCTCATGCAATTATGGAGGCTGAGAAGACCCACAACCCGCTGTCTGCAAGTTGGAGACCCAGGGAAACCAGTGATGTAATTCGATCCAAGTCTGAAGCCCTGAGAGCAGGGGAGCTGAAGAAGTAATTCCCAGTCCCAGGGCAAAGAAGAGGGGATGAGAAGTCCCAGTTCAAGCAATGAGACAAGAATAAAGGGATAAATTCTTCCTTTCTCAACTTTTGTTCTATTTAGGCCTCTAATAGATTGGATGATGCCCAAACACATTGGGGAGGGCAACTTACTGAGTCCATTAATTCAAATACTGATCTCCTCTAGAAACACCC
>NW_005371324.1:775804-800201 GCF_000412655.1 Myotis brandtii
GGCCACTCAAGTTGATACATAAAATTAACCATCACTGGCAAAGGACCTAAATAGACACTTTTCAAGAGGATATTCAGAAAGCCAAGAGACATATGAAAACATGCTCAAAGTCACTAATCATCCAAGAAATGCAAATCAAAACAACAATGAGGTATCATCTCACACCTGTCAGAATGGCTATCATCAACAAATCAACAAACGACAAGTGCTGGAGAGGATGTAGAGAAAAAGGAACACTCGTGCACTGCTGGTGGGAATGGAGACTGGTGCAGCCACTATGGAAGACAGTATGGAGTTTTCTCAAAAAGTTAAAAATGGAACTCGGAGAAAAAGGAACACTTGTGCACTGCTGGTGGGAATGCAGACTGGTGCAGCCACTATGGAAGACAGTATGGAGTTTCCTCAAAAAACAAAACATGGAACTCCCATTTGACCCTGTGATCCCACTTCTAGGAATATATCCCAAGAAACCAGAAACACCAATCAGAAAGGATCTATGCACCCCTATGTTCATAGCAGCACAATTCACCATAGCTAAGATTTGGAAACAGCCTAAGTGCCCATCAGTAGATGAATGGATTAGAAAACTGTGGTACATCTACACGATGGAATACTATGCTGCTGTAAAAAAGAAGGAATTCTTACCATTTGCAACAGCATGGATGGAACTGGAGAGCATTATGCTAAGTGAAATAAGCCAGTCAATGAAAGAAAAATACCACATGATCTCACTCATTTATGGATAATAAAGACCATTATAAACTGAAGAACAAAAATAGATACAGAGGCAGAGCAGCATCGAACAGACTCAAACTACAGCGGGAAGGCCAGGGAGGATTGGGGGGTGGGGGGGGAGGGTAAGAGATCAACCGAAGGACTTGTATGCATGCATATAAGCATAACCAATGGACACAAGACACTGGGGGGTAGGGGAGGCCGGGGGAATGTCAAGGGGAAAAAAAAAGGAGACATATGTAATACTCTTAGCAATAAAACAAAATTTAAAAAAATTAACCATCACATTGTTTATCCCTCTAATTTGTGTTATTTATTAGGATTTTTTTGAAAATACTTCTGCTGCTCAAGTAAATTTAAACCAAAGGCAGGAAGGAAAGAAGTTCAGAGACAAGAACAGAGAACAGAAGATAAAATTCTCAACTTTGAGTGCACATTTGAATCACTATGGGAGTTTCTGTACTGATACCTGGACCTCAACCCCAGAAGTATTGGTAAGGTCAAGGACTGAGCATAAACATATTTAAAAAATTTTTTTTGATTATTCTGAACCACTGGAATAAGTAATCCTTGACAAATGGGGCAGGCTACTAGGGAAGATGAAAGTTAGACTGCTGAGAGAGGCAAATGTCTCCAATGGCTGCTTACGGTCCTCTTTAGTAATACTGGGTCATAGACAGTCCCTGTTATTGTTTTGTTGTTGTTTGTAGTCATGACTAGTAATTGGATCCAAACACTTGAGGGGACAAGAGAGCAGACCAAGTGCTTAATTGTTACTTTATGGGACACTAATAACAACTAAAAAAAAAAATCCTTCTTCCTTGAAGCTTCTAAAGGTTAATTATCAACCAGTTCTTTCAACCCTTAAATTACTTTCTGAGAGTGAATTAGAAAGAGGAGCATGAATTCTATTAGGAGATTGTAGTACTAGTGTAGATTAATTCTTCTTATTAAATGGTACCCTGTTGTTCATTTTTCACCACAAAGAGGTTAACTTAATCCTTGTTTCAAGCTTGCATATTGAGCAATTCTTGATAAATGCATGTAGAATGATAACCTTTATAACAGGCATAATCCAATAAGGAAAAAAAATTGTTTTGGAATGCAATTTCAAATTCATAAAGTGAAATTTAGTATCTTGGAAAGAGAGTATGAGTTTCCTGGTGTATTATTAGTATTCCTAAGGGAAATTTCCAATATTCTGGAATTCAATATATGCTACTGGCACTACATGAGGCATGCTAACAACTTAACCACGTTAGACTTATTAGCAGATAAGTATGGTCAAAGGTTACGTCATTTTTTCAGAGCTCTCTATGTTTGGTTATTATTCCCTTTATGAAAATACATTTCAATAACAGAAAAACTCTCCATGTAAAGAAGGGCATGTTTTAATTCAGTTATTTCTAAAGAGTAAGCTATTTTCATAAGATATATTGAAAGTTTTTCCCTTCAAATTAACTGTTTTTTTGTGAGTAAATTTAATGAAATGGTTCACCACAAGAATTGCCTTTTAAATTCCAAAACAAAAGCATTAAAATGAAAGTTGACTTTAACAGAAATGGATATTGCATTATTTCTTCCACAAGTGCCTGTACTTTTTATTTTGTAATGATTTGTGTTCCCTGATATGCTTTATCTCATGCTTGACTGATTGCAAGTGTGAATGGGGGTTAAATGTATTTGCTATTGGCAATTTAGAATTAATTGTAATACGCTGTAATCCAAATTACAATCTGTCATTTCCAGTCAAATTGTGAAGCACTGTAATTGTATTTTAGAGATCCACTGCCATTGATTATAGCTACCTCATTTGTGTTTTAATATACCATGACGAATTTGTGAATGGAAATACAATCTTGTAACAAGCCAGGAAACAAGTATTGTTCTTCCTATTATAACAGCAAGAAAATTATTTCTTAACAAATGAAAAGAGAAGGCGATAGTAAGACAGTAAAGAGAATTCACGTAAGGATGAAAAAGACCTCAATTTTCTAGCAGTGCATAAAGATAAATTAGGCATAGAATTTTAAAAAACATTTTTAAACAAAACATTACAGAAATATTTTTAAGTTAACATTGTTTTTGAAATCTAGGCATACTAATATAGATTGCTTTACTTTATTTGTTCAGATTGCATGTAGTATTCCACAGTTTATTGGAAATTCTGTGGTGATCATTCAGGTTTTTAATAAGTTTTTACTAGCCTATGTAATAAAAGAGAAACATGCAAATTAACCATCCCTCCACTATGCTAAAGCCACACCCACCAGCCAAACCCATCACCCAATCAGGAGCATGTATGAAAATTAACCCAACTAAGATGGCGGCGGCCACAGAGCTGGAGCGAACAGGAGGCTTGGGTTGCCCCCAGCAATGGAGGAAGCCAAGCTTCCCACCTGCCCTGGCCGGCCCTCGGCTCCGCTCAAGGCTACAAAGTTTCAATTATAGAAGATAAATAAATCCCAGAAAAATAAAAAAAGAAAAAGAAAAAAGGAGAGGCTGGGAGCTTCCGTCACCAGGAGGCGTGGCCAGCCTGAAAATGGCCATCAGCCCCTCACCCAGGCTGGCACACCCCCATGGGGTGAGGGTCCCCGCTGGGGGCTTGGCCACCCTGCAAACAACCATCAGTCCCTCACCCAGGCTGGCCAGGCACCCCAGCGGGACCCCCACCCTGATCCGGGACACCCTTCAGGGCAAACCAGCCGGCCCCCACCCATGCACCAGGCCTCTATCCTATATAATAAAAGGGTAATATGCAAATTGACCCTAACAGCAGAACGACTGGGAATGACTGGTCACTATGACACACACTGACCACCAGGGGGCAGATGCTCAATGCAGGAGCTGCCCTGCCTCCTGCACACCCCCCACTGGGGATATGCCCTCAACCAAGGTACTGGAATTGAACCTGGGACCCTTTAGTCTGTAGGCCGACACTCTATCCACTGAGCCAAACCAGTTAGGGCTTAAACAAAGATCTTATATGCATACTAGAGTCCCAGTGCATGGATTCGTGTACCAGTTGGGTCCCTCAGCCTGGCCTACGGGTATCGGGTCAAAACTGGCTCTCCGACATCCCCCAAGGGCCTACGAGAGGGCACAGGCCGGGCTGAGAGACCCCCCCCCCCAGTGCACAAATTTTTGTGTACCCGGGCCTCTAGTTACAAATAATGCTGTAGTAAATATTTTGTACATGACACTTCATACATGTGGAAGATTCACTAGGGCAGTGGTCGGCAAACTCATTAGTCAACAGAGCCAAATATCAACAGTACGATTGAAATTTCTTTTGAGAGCCAAATTTTTTAAACTTAAACTATATAGGTAGGTAAATTGTTATTAACTTAATTAGGATACTTCTAAGGCTTAAGAAGAGCCACACTCAAGGGACCAAAGAGCCGCATGTGGCTCGCGAGACGCATTTTGTCGACCACAGCACTAGGGAATATGCTTAGAAGTGGGATTTCTAACTTGCAGAATATGCATAGCCTGTATCTTAGCTTTTAAAAATTAAATCTATGTAAGAACACTGAACATGAGATTTACCCTCAGGACAAATTTTTAAGTATACATTGTTGACTATAACTACAGTGTTGTACAAGCAAATCTCTAGAGCAGTGGTTCTCAACCTGTGGGTCGCGACCCCTTTGGGGGTCAAATGACCCTTTCACAGGGGTGGCCTAAGACCATCGGAAAACACATATACAATTACATATTGTTTTTGTGATTAATCACTATGCTTTAATTATGTTCAATTTGTAACAATGAAATTGGGGGTCACCACAACATGAGGAACTGTATTAAAAGGTCGCGGCATTAGGAAGGTTGAGAACCACTGCTCTAGCGTTTACTCACCTTGCCTAACTGAAACTTATTAGTAACTTCCCAATTACTGCCCCACCCCAACTCGTGGCAACCAGTTTCACTCTTTGCTTCTATAAATTTGATTAGTTTAGATACCTCATGTAAGCAGAATCATGCAGTATTTATTTTTCTGTGACTGGCTTATTTCATTTATCATACTGTTCTCAAGGTCCATCCACTTGTCACATATTTCAAATTTTCTTCTTTTTGAAGGCTGAATAGCATTGTATGTATGACTATCAATGGGTATTTAAGTTGTTTCTATGTCTTGGCTATTGTAAATAGTGCTGCAATGAACATAGGAATGCTAATATCTATTCAAGATCCTGACTGAAATTCTTTAGATAAGTACCAAGAGTGGAATTTCTGGATCATGTGATAGCTTTATTTTTAATTTTTCAGTTGTTTTTCCATTGAGTATGATGTTAGCCGTAAGTTTTTCTCTTTTTAAGAAATATACTTTTATTGATTGCAGAGAGGAAAGGAGAGGGGAGAGAGAGAGGGGGAGAAAGAGAGAGAGAGAGGAGAGAGAGAAACATCAACGGTGAGAAAGAATCATTGATTGGCTGCCTCCTGCATGCTCCCTACTGGGGATTAAGGCCACAACCCGAGCATGTGCCCTTGACCAGAATCAAACCTGAGACCCTTCAGTCCGCAGGCTGACATTTTGTCCACTGAGCCAAACTGGCTAGGGCTCTCAGGGATTCTTGATTCCAATAGATCCTAGCACATAGTAGGTACTAAGAAAATACAGGATTAGTGAATATCTACATTTTAAAGGGGGAGAACTAAATCAATTACTTAGAAATTCTTACTCTGCTATCCCAGTCTTCAAGTAAAATAGTCACATTTATTTGAATAGAATAAATGGAGTGAGGATTTGGGGCTTGAATCCCTCAATTCTCCTCATAAATGAATATACAAACAGAATCACCAGGCATAAAGTCTTTAAAATGTTGTGCTTATTTGACGATTCTGAAAGTAATGCAGAGTCAGTGTCATGGCGAGGGGGATCTTTATCTGGGTTCTCTGCATCCTCTGATCTTATGGGAGCCTGGAGGGATTCCCAGAGGAAAAGTCAGTAGGAAGGTAGGAATACTGTCCCCACCCCCATCGCTACAGCTTCCAGGAGCTTCACTCTGGAGTTGTTCCATGTACGGACTCCAGTAATTCATCCATATTTCTAGTTTGGTCTTCCAACTAGTTTGTGGGGCATCTGTGGTGGTCCCATCTCAGTTCAGCTACCAGACTTCTAATTCAAAGAAAAACAAGTTTAGGAGCTCATGTACCATCATACTTGAAGATTAAACTACTGACAAGCTGCGGGAACAAATTTCAGAATGTTAAATCCTCTTACAGTCCTAAGAGTTTGGTGTTTGGTGTAGAATCTACACTGTAGATCCTTAAGGCTTTCCCCCCCTATTTTATCCTTTATGCCTATAACAGGTGAGGAAATCAAATAGTTCACTTAAATAGTTGGCTCCAACACATTCTTAAATCCCAATAACAGATTCCATGTATACTATACTAATATATCTTTTCTTATGGCCTAATATTGATTCGAAGTTGTGGGTATGAAGTAAGGGAAAGTATACTGATTATGGGTGTACATGCTGTTATGCAGGGAGTGTTCACATAAAATCCTTAAATAATTGTTGTAGAGAAACATACGCCCTCAAACTTTATTTTTTTAGAATATATTTTAATTGATTTCAGAGAGGAAGGGAGAGGGAGAGAGAAAGATAGAGACATCAATGATGAGATGCCCCCACTGGGGATCAAGCCTGAAACCTGGGCTCTTGACTGGAATCGAACCCAGGACCCTTCAGTCCACAGGCCAACGCTCTATCCAAACCAGCTAGGGTGTCCCCCTCAAACTTTAGATGGAATGTTTAGACTGCAACAACTGGTATTTTCAAGTGTTCAATTTATGCAACTATTTGAATTTGCTAGTTTTGTTTTCCATTAGTTTCATCAGAGTACGAGAGAGAAATAATGCTGTAGATTTGTGCCAATATAATTTTAAATGATTATTACATTGATATTCCTTTTTCTTACCTAATAGCTTATAAATTTCCTGTTTTCTTTCTTCATTTTATAAACAGTGGGGGAAAAGCATTTAACATAAAGCTTCATGACATATTAAAGGAGAGAAAAATGTGAGTGGATAAGCAATGAAGCTGAGAAGGAAACATTTGATATAAGGTAATATGTGCCTTAATAGAAGAAAACAAGAATACCTCCTCAGGCTCACCAATAACTCCATTTCTCAATAGTTAGCTATGTTATGATTCAGAGATAAATGGAAACATTTCATGAATAATCAGTAGTTTGGGAAGCTATTTTTTATTATTTGCCCAACAGGTCTTTCATTTCCAAAGCATCGTAGCAATAGAGGAAAAAAACATATGTAAAGGCTGTCACTGAGATATAAGCAATTGACATTCAAAAACTCCCTGCATATAACCATGCCTCGGGTTTGAAGTTTTTATTTGTTTTTCAATAGCTCTTCATTGTTTTTCCAGCTCCTACAATTCTAGTAGTTGAGACTCTTTTGCCTATCACTACCAGGATGAAGAACTGTGGAGAAGCTTTCCAGGAGAAAGAGTTGATGTCCTGGCTGAGAAGCCATCTCCTAGTTGAAACGGGTAGGTTTGGGAACGGAAAGCAAGGGGATGCCAGGCTGAAGGGACCTAATAAGCGAAGGAAGAAATCGCATGGAGTTCAGAGAACCACGAACAGTTTGCAGAGAATGGCAGAAAAGAAGCTGAAGGATTAAGTCAAGAAAGGAGCCTGAATGTCATACTGTCAGTATTGATAAAAAATTAGTGAATAATTTTAGGAGGTTAATGTTATTATAACTGAAAACAGGAAAAAAGGTCACTGTGCTTCATTGTTGAGAAAGGTTTAGAAAGCAACAATATTTTAGGCAGAGAGTACAGGAAGTTGCTGTCGTCTTGCATAGGGAGGTAATAGTAGCCTTAGGTATAATGGATAACTTGAGAGCTCTTCAATTGCATTAAGGGTTAAACAAATTTTTCAATCCCGGTTGCACATATGGTATTGCAAACATATAGGCTGTCAACCCAATAGCCATTTTCTCTTTCTTCTTTAGTAGTTACTGCTCTTTGGTCTTTGGTACTGAGAGCCATAAACTTGAGGGTTCTACTACATTCTGAGCCATACTAATTTAGGAATAAGAATGAGATGAATTCTGGCCAAGAAGATTTGAAAGACTCCTGATGGCTTTTCATTAGTTGTGAAAGAGAAACACATGGAGAAGATATTCATCAATGATACACCTGATAAAGGGGCAATATCCACAATTTATAAAGAACCCATACAACTTACCACCAAAAAAGCAAACAATCCAATGAAAAAAATGGGCAAATGACCTGAATAGACACTTCTTCAAAGAGGACATACAGATGCCAATAGACATATGAAAAGTTAGAAAACATCACTATTCATGAGAGAAATGTAAATTACAACCACAATGAGATATCTTTTCACACCTATTAGAATGACTATTATCAATAAATCAACAAACAACAAGTATTGGTGATGATATGGAGAAAAAAGAACCCTTGTGTACTGTTGTTGGGATTGCATATTGGTGCAGCCACTATGGAAAACAATATGGGGGCTCTTGAAAACATTAAAAAAAATAGAACTACCTTATGACCCAGCAGTTCCACTTCTGGGTATTTATCCAAATAAATCCAAAACACGAATATGAAAAGTGATATGCACCTTATATTCATTGCAGCATTATTTACAATAGACAAGATATGGAAATAATCTTGAGTGTTCATTGATAGATGATTGGGTAAAGATGTGGTACATATGCTCGCGCGCACACAAACACACACACACAGTGGAATATTACTCAGCCATAAAAAAGGATAAAATCGTGCCATTTTTGACAACATGAATGAACCTAGCAGGCATTATGCTAAGTGAAGTCAGAGAAATACCATGTGATTTCACATATGTGTGGAACCTAAACAAAATAAATAAAACAGAAACAGACTCATAGATACAGAGAATAAATTGATGGTTGCCAGATGGAAGGGGAATTGGAGCCGGGGAGGGGTGGGGAGGTGAAAAAGGTGAAAGGATTTAGAAATAGAAATTGGCAGTTACAAAATAGTCACAGGGATGTAAAGTACAGCATAGGGAACATAGTCAATAATATCGTAGTAACTATGTATGGTGTCAGGTAGGTACTGGACTTATCGGTGGGATCACTTTGTAAATTTTATGAATGTCTACGCTGTACACCTGAAACTAATATAAAATAATATTGAATGTCAACTGTAATTGGAAAAAAAAGGGAACCCATGTAAGGAACTTCTTCTCTTCCAGCCTTTGCACATTTTTGTAGGAGGATGGGATTGATGGGACTGCTGCAGTCATTTTGAGAGCATGGGGACTATTTTAGGACAAAAACATCCTGGAAATGAAAGAACAGAATTATTTGAAGAAGTGGCGTATTCAATGACCATGTTGAGGTGGTGAATTAATTAACCCCAAAACTGCCCTATTTCTTGAATTTTTGTTGAGGCAAATCAAAATCTACTTATTTAATACATTTTAATTTGGATTGTCTGCTACTTACAGCCAAAGGCATCTTAACTGGTACTTATGTGAAAATATGTAACTGAATTGAAAAATATCCTATACACATATGAACTGTGGAAAGTTGCCCCCCAAAATGTACAGGGAGGACCATACATTTTCACACCTTTTTTCCCTGTGGTAACATCTTATATAATGACTAGTAGCCCTGTGCATGAATCCGTGCGCCAGTAGCTCTCTGTGGGGCCTGGCCACTCCACACCCGCTTCCCAGAGGCTCTCTGAGGCCCAGAGGCCCATCCGCGGCTGGGCGCGGAATGCTTGCCTCGTCACCAGGGCGACAAAGCAAGCATTCCGCCAAGGCGCTCATGCTGCCCACTCTCAGCGGCCTCCTCCCCGCCCCCCAGGACTGGGGGACTCTGGTGGGGCTGAGAGGACTGGGTGCTGCCAGCTTGTGGCTATGGGCACAGCCATCTTTTGTGATGGACTGATAGTTTATTTGCATATTACCCTTTTATTAGATAGGGTGGTATAACATCAAAATCCAGAACCTTAGAATATGTTACCTTACACAGCAAAAGTACTTTGCTGAAGGAATTAAGGGTATGGACCTTGAGATGAGGAGATTGTTGTGAATTATCCAGGTAAACCCAATCTAATTGTATGCGTTCTTAAGTGGGGAACCTTTCAGGAAAAGATGTGACTGACAAAGAAGGATCAAAGATGCAGATATTGCCCTAACCGGTTTGGCTCAGTGGATAGAGCATCAGCCTGGGGACTGAGGGGTCCCAGGTTTGATTCCAGTCAAGGGCATATACCTTGATTGCGGGCACATGCCCAGTAGGAGGTGTGCAGGAGACAGCTGATCGATGTTTCTCTCTCATTGATGTTTCTAACTCTCTATCCATCTCCCTTTCTCTCTGTAAAAAATCAATAAAATATATATTTTTTAAAAAAGATGCAGATATTTCAGAGAGATGGAATATTGCTAGATTGAAATGAAGATAGGGGCCATGAGCCAATGAATGAATGCATATGACCACTGGAAAAGCAAGAAATAAACTCTCTCTAAGAGATCAACCAAAGGACTTGTATGCATGCATATAAGCCAAACCAATGTACATGGACAACAGGGGGATGAGAGCATGAGTTGGGGGAGGGGTTAATGGGGGGGATAAGGACACATTTGTAATACCTTAACTAATAAAGAATTTTTTTAAAAAAATTGATTTCAGAGAGGAATGGAGAGGAAATTTAAAAAAAAGAAAAGAAAAGAAATAAACTCTCTTCTAAAAGCCTCCAGAAAAGAAAACAGCCCTGCTGACAGCTTGATCCTTAACTAGGCCAGTGAGACCTGTTTTTGACATATGATGGTAAGAAAATAAAAATTGTGTGTGTGTGTGTGTGTGTGTGTGTGTGTGTGTATCCCCAAAACTAAGTTTGTGGTGGCAGAAAGATAAAATTACTAGTAATGCAGTACTTTTTACCCATTTTAATTGGATTAAGTGTTTCTTTAATGTTGAGCTTTGAGATTTCTCTACATATTCTAGTTATTAGTTCTTTGCTGGATATGTAGTTTGCACATGTTTTACCCTAGTCTGTAGTTTGCTTTTTCATCCTGTTCATGAAGACTTTTGAAAAGCAAAGGTTTTTAACTTTCATAAAGTCCAATTTATCAACTTTCTTTACGGATCATGATTTTGATGTCAAGTTCTAATTTTCTCCTATTTTTTTCTAATTATGTTTAAAATTGTGGCCAAAATGTAACAAAATTTACCATTTTAGCCATTTTTAAGTGTATACATCAGTGGCATTAAGTACTTTCACATTTTTGTGCAATCATCACTGCTCTCCATCTTCAGAATTTTTCATGATCTCAAACTGAAACTCTGTACTCATTAAACATTGACTCTGATTCTCCCCTGTCCTCCCTCCTGCCTCTGGATCACTATTCTACTGTCGCTATGAATACAGTTGTTCTAGGTACCTCATATAAAAAGAATCACATAATATTTCCCATTTTGTGTCTGGCTTATTTCACTTACCATAATGCTTTCAAATTTCATTCATGTTGTAGCACGTATCAGAATTGTATTCCTTTTTAAGGCTGAATAATATTTCATTGTATGTGTATATCACCTTTTGCTTATCAATTCACTTGTTGATGGATTTTGGGGTTTCAACCTTTCCTCTCTTGTGAATAATGCTCCTAAGAATATTGGTGTGCAAATACCTATCTCTGCTTTCAATTATTTTGGATACATATCTAGAAGTAAAATTGCTGGATCATATGAAAATTCTGCTTTATTTTTAGGAACTGTCATACTGTTTTCCACAGTGGCTGCACCATTTCACATCAGGAATATTCTGAACATTCTCTTTTGTATCATACCCCTTGTGTCTGTTTCCCATTTGCTAGATTCTGTATGTTGCTCTCTCATAATTAACTGCCTTGTTTTGGTGTCACACAGCTACCAGTTGCTTCCTGAGAAAGGGTGCGTAAGAGATACAATTTTTTTTTACTTGCATGTCTGAAAATGCATTGTTTTACTCCCACACTTGATTATTTGGTAGGGTATTTCATTCTAGGTAAAAAATATTTTCAAAGGCTTTCCTTCATTGAGTTACAGCTTCCAGTATTCCTACTAGCAAGGTCAAAGAAATCTTTATTCTCATCCTTTTCATGTAACCTATTTTCTTTTTGCCCTTCATCAAAGTTTTTATTATCTTTTTTTGATTCTGATTCTTCTGAAATTTCACAATTATGTTTTTTGTTCTTGGTCTTTTTAATCCATTCTGATGGGCACTTGGTGGGCTGATTGAATTTGAAAATTCATGCCTGACATTTCTGGGGAATTTTTTTCTTTTAAAAAATGTTTTCATAATTTATTTAAAATTACAGTTGGTGTACAATATTATAGTTTCAGGTGTACAAACATGTGATTAGACATTTATATAACTTATGAAGTGATCACCTTAATAAATCTAGTACCCATCTGACACCATATATAGTTATTACAATATTATTGACTATATTTTTTATGTTATACTTTTACATTCCCATGACTATTCTGTAACTACCGATTTGTACTTCTAAGACCTTCCACCTTTTAATTTTTATTTTAAATTTATATTTTTATTGATTTCAGAGAGAAAGAGAGAGGGAGAGAGAGATAGAAACATCAATGCTGAGAATCACTGACCTGCTGCCTCCTGCCCACACTGGTGTATCGAGCCCAAAACCCAGGCATGTGCCCTAATCCAGAATCAAACCATGACCTCCTGGTTCTTAAGTTAATGCTCAACCACTGAGCCACACTGGTTGGGCCTCTTCATTTTTTTAACCCATTTCCCCAATCTCTCTCCCATCCGGCAACTGTCAAAATGTTATCTGTATCTATGTCTGTTTCTCTTCTGTTTGTTTATTTTGTTTTTAGATTTTTACATATAAGTGAAATGATCTGGCATTTGTCTTTCTGTGACTGACTTATTTCACTCAGCACAATATCTTCTAGGTCCACCATGCTATTGTAGACAGCAAGATTTCTTTCTTTTTTATGAGTCATATTCCTTTGTATATATGCATATATGCACAACTTTTCTTTATCCATTAATCTATTGATGGACACTTAGGTTTCTCCCATATCTTGGCTGTTGTAAATAATGCTGCAACGAACATATGGATGTATATGTCTTTTTGATTTAGTGTTTTGGGATTCTTTGGATTAATACCCAGAAGTGGAGTTGCTGGATCCTTCTTTGTTTCTTATTGTAGCCTTTATTTTAAAGTCTATTTTGTCTGGTATAAGAACTGATACTCCAGCTTTTTTGTTATGTTTTGTTTTCATTTTCATGAAATACCTTTTTCCACCTTTTTACTTTCAGTCTGTGTGTGTCTTTTGATCTGAAGTGAATCTCTTGTAGACAGCATATGTAAGGGTCTTGTTTTGTTATCCATTCAGTCACCATATATCTTTTGATTGGAACATTTAATCCATTTGAATTTAAATTAATTATTGATATATATATATATAGCCATTTTATTATTTATATTTTTTATCTTTTTCTCCTCTTCCTCTTTTTTCTTTTGTTGTTGTTGTTAATCCTCTCTCAAGGATATTTTCCCATTGATTTTTTTTTTAAAAAACAGAGAATGGAGGGGAGGGGGAGAGACAGAAAGAGAGAAACATTGATGTGAGAGAGACACAGCGACTGGTTGCTTCCTGCACGGCCCGACCGGGCTGGTTTTGAGCTTGAAAGGGAGGTATGCACTTCTGACCAGAACTGAACCCGAGACCAATCAGTCCGTGGGCCAATGTTCTAACCACTAAGCAAACCAGCTAGGGCTTCCTTCTTCTTCTTAAAGAGGACACTTTAACATTTCTTTAATTCTGAGAAGTTCTTTATCTGCCCTGCAATTCTAAATGAAAGCTTTGCTGGATAATCTTTGTTGTAGGTCCTTGTGTTTTATCACTTTGAGTAGTTCATGCCAATTCCTTTGGTCTGGAAAGTTTCTGTTGAGAAATCATCTGACAGTCTTATGGGAGCTCCCTTGTAGGTAGCTAATCACTTTCTTTTTTGCTGGTTTAAGACTCTCTCTTTGTCTTTAACCTTTTGCATTTAATTTATGATGTCTTTGAGGACTGGCTGTGACTACAGCAAATGAGCTGCTGTGCAGTGGCAGACCCCAAGGAGCAGGACTTGCTTCATTGTATCTTTGGTGCCCGATGAGTCCACCCCTGGAGTCTGTCACTCATGGATGTGGTTGGGTTGTAATCCATTGTGGTATGAAGCTGTCCACTGGGTGTGCTGGCTCTGGGACCTCCCAGGAAATGAAAGGTCATCCACCTGCCTGGGGCTCCCAGCATGAACTACAGAGCATCTGCAGATGACTGCTACTTATGCTGGGCTTGGATATTCCCAGGAGAGGCCAAGCTGCAAACCGAGACTGGGGTTAAATGCAAGAGGTACAGGATATGCATAGTCCAAATGTTGCTTGTTTGAGAGATTTTAGGAAAGTCTGCAGTATGAGCCAACACAGACCATTTGTATGGAAACACTGGAAACTGGTTAGGCCTACAAGTTGGGTGTGGTGGGATCTCTGGGAATCACCAGGGCCGGGTGAACAGTGTTCACTAGGTTGATGGAGACTCAGATATGGTGCCACCTGCTGGCTCTGTGGAACAATGGCCTCTGCCAGCACTTTTTTTTAAAAAAATTCTTTATTGTTTAAAGTATTACATATGTCTCCTTCTCCCCCACCCCCCACTGACCTCTCACCGGTCATTCCCACCCTCCACCCCCAGCACATGCCCTCACCCCCCTACTGTCTGTGTCCATGGGTTATGCTTATATGCATGCGTACAAGTTCTTTGGTTGATCTCTCACCACCCTCCCCACCCCTGCCTTCCCAAAGCTGCCTCACCTGCCCTCATCCTGAAGCCAGATAATTCAGTTCCTCCCCATATGTCCCTGATGTAACTTTTTGAGATGCTGCCCCAATGCTGGAGCTCAGAGCAAGTGAGTACAAGTTAGTGCATGGGTCATTTATGAGGAATGCCTGTGTCTCCAGAATCTGTACCCACTGGTTTTGATAGCCAGGAGTCATGGAGACTTGTCTTTCTGGCACTGGAAACCCGGGCTGGGGAGCCAGATGTGGGCTGGGACTCCTCTCTCCTTAGGTACCTCTGCAGCCCAGATTTCCACCACACATGGGTGTGGTATCAGCCCTTTTCAGGCTTCTGCCCCTCCTACAAGTCTCATGTGGCGTTTTCCTTATCTCCTTGGTTATAAGACTTCTGTTCAACTAGTTTTGGGCATTCTGAATGAATGTTGTTCTGTAACTGAGTTGTAATTTTAATGTGGTTGTGGGAGGTTCTGCATACCATGTTTACGTATGCCACTATCTTGACTGGGACTCCCCCATTTCTGGGAAATTAAAAAAAATATTTGTTTGATCATTTTCTTTTCTCCATATTCTCTGCTCTCTCTCTCTCTCTCTCATTTGGATATTGTATAACTTGTTGTAATCCACTACTTTTCTTAGCTTTTCTCTCTTCCAGGGCTTTGCCTTTTTGTTTTAATTTCTGGGATATTTCCTCAGCATATTTTCCAATCCACTTATAGGTTTTTAAAATTTTATGTTATCATTTTTTAACTTCTAACAGTTCATTTTGCTTTCCTGAATATTTCTTTACAAGCCCCCCCTTTTTTGTTTCATGAATGCAAAATTTTCTCTTATCTCTCAAAAGGTATTTATTATAATTAAAAATTTTTTTTTCTGTTCTCTGTTGTCTTGAATTACTTTTTGTTGGTTTGTTCATTTTGGTCTCTGCCTTTCAGCTTAAATGTTTTCTTCAAATGTGGAATGATCCACAATTATCTGTTTATAGCTTAGGGTCCAGAAACAAAACCTGAGTGGAATTTTTAGGTATATATGTAGGGGTTGTTGGTTTTTGTTCTACACTTTAGAAAAAGGTGGTTGGGTCATTTCAATGAATACCCCCAGCTGCAGTATCCATAAGTCTGATTTCCTCAGCTGGTTAATTTATCTAGAGAGAAATCCTGTAATCTCTTGGCTATGAGCAAAGTCTGTGCTCTTTCATAATACTATCTTGTATGGTTGAGCACTAAAAATTATAGTCTGACTGGTGTAAGAGTTCAGGAAAGATAAAGATCAATGAGAAGTGACAAATTTGGGGAAAATCTCATTAGGTGATGGGATAAGCTCTCAAAGTCAAATAGGTTAGTCAGCAACTGAGTTGAAAGAGCATCAAATTGAATAGGTAATTAGATGCTGCAGTTTACAGAGAGGAGTGATCACTTCAGTGTAGCACAGCTAACTAAGACATGTATCTATAATGATGTCTCTATTCAGTCATAAAAGCAGCTCGTGACTTTGGTAAATCATTGATCTCTAAGAGACTCAATTTTTTCAACTGAAAAATCTGGGGAGACTATCTCTGAAGTCCTGCCTAGGTCTAAAGTTTCTTTAAGGTACTTATTAAGATTCTTTTATATCATATGACTTTTTGAGTGATGTTGTAATTAGTAAATGACTCTATAGTTCATGGGAGTGAACTTAAGAACTATAAAATTACTCACTCCCATGAAAACAGTAATTATTTTAAGTTATAAGGAACTCAATGACTTTTTTAAAACTTTAAACTCATATGCATGCTGCTTTAAAACAGCTGTCCACTTGTTATATGTACTATGATTATTCTTAAGTGTACTATGATTATTTTCCTTCTAATATAGTAAAAAAAAACTAAAACATGAAACACACTATATTGAAATCCCAACCTTGATTTTTGCATACAGAGGGTATCATTGAAGAAGGAAAATGGTCTCTTTCTTCTTGAAAGTAAAGTCTAACTATGCCATTTCTAAATGGAAGTTGATTTAAATTACTTGTTAAATGAACCCTTAGTTAGCGTCTGCTATGGGTTAGGCGTTTATGTCAGATGTGGTGGTCACGATGTGAAAAGTATACATACTCCCTGCCTTCCAATGGTTCATAGCCTATTAAGGAAAAGGAAAGCAATTCAGTAAGTAACCAAGTATTTTGTAGGCTGAGACCATGGGAATGTAGAAATGGAACCTCGGTAACTGATGTCTGCTTTGGCTTAAGCAGCAGCCACCCCCCTTTCTTCTGGAATGGTTCCTAAATTTTTCTTTGGGAATTACCCTTCCTCCCATTTCATGTACTTTGACTGAAGCTATGGGCAAATCAGGCTGACCAGAACATCATAGACTTTGGGCCACAGAGATTGCCTCAGGGATGATCCCACGAGCCAAGCCAAGCCAATCTGCTACAGTCAGAAGCAATCTAGGGACGCAGCATGGTGCATTAAGGGAACATTCAGATATTAGGTTATGGTTGGAGAATTGGATCTGAGTGGGGAAAGATGGGAGATAAAGCTAAAATGGTGGGCAGGAACAATTATGAAGGATCTTGTATGCTATGCTGGAGAATTTGAACTCTTTTCTGAAGAGATGGCACAGCTATTAAGGGATTTTAAGCATGGAGTTCACATGATCACATTTATGTTTTAGAAGAATTAATCTGATGGGGATATGAATTATGGGTTAGGAAGAAGATGAAGTAGAAAGCAAGGGGAGAATTAAGATGCCACAGTAATCATCCAAACCAGGAGTAATGAGAGACCTGAATGTGGGAGTGGGGGCAGGAAAGAGAGACATTGTGGGGGTGTTTCCCAGGACCTCTCCAGAGAAAAACATCAGAAAAGGGAAACATGATTGCAAGACTCTCCTGGAGAAATTGTGTTCTGACTGCATTTCTAGTTCAGCAAATGGTAGTAATTTTCAGAAAACAAAAGCAAAATATAAGTTAGTTTAACACTGTGTTTCTCAAAGCTTAAAGTGAACACAAATCCCCGTAGGATCTTGTTAAGATGTAGATTTTGATTCAGGGTGGGACCTGAGATCCTGCATTTCTAACAAGCTGCCAAGTGATACTGGTGCTTGCTGATTGCAGACTATACTTCGAACAGCAAAAACTTAGGACTTTTTTGAGGCATCAGTGGTTCATTCAAATAAAAAGGTCCAGCAGACTGTTAACATAAAAACATTCAAACCTGTAAAGAATTTTTGTGAATTTATTTGAGCCAGATTGTTGACAATTGCCGGGAAGCAGAATCTCAACAGACTGAGGTAATGCTCTGGAGAATGGTGGGTTACATCTATATTTATACATTGCAATCAAAGGAAGGGACGTGTAGGGAGTCATAATAATACACACTACATATAATAAGAGATAAAGCATAGAAAGTCTTTGTGGATGATTATCTATACCTTAAACTAGCTTTCAATATGGTAAGCAAGGTATTTTAAAATCAGATTTTGATTTATATATGTTGATGATTTCTAGTTAGAAACAGCAATTGTGGAGAGTTCATCCACATTAGATCCAAGTATTTAACTGGAAAGTTTGACATTTTGTTCTGAAAACTGGAGCCTATTGTTATTTGAGTAGTTGGAGAATTATAAGTGGATTTCCATATAAGTGAGTTTCCAGGATTACCTGTGTGAGAATAAACAAGTCATCGTTTCTGTCAAAGAACAGTGTAGACAGCCGCTATTTAGGGCTGCGTGACTTGGGGGCCCCCATCTTGAAACAGCAAAGGCCAACCCTTCCCTTTGAATTAGTCAATCACGAAAAACTGTGCGCCTGGGCTCCAATCAGGAGCAAGGGATGGGTCACCTGCGTCAGGGGTTATAAATTCTGAGCAGATCACCTGCTCGGTGTTCGCAGGCTTCCAGACCATGTGTGCGCACCCTTCTAGGTAGAAGTAAAGATGTTGGCCTTGCTGCCTGGCTCCCGAGTATGTTTGTGTTCTACCAGGACCCCTGACTTGGGGGCTCGTCTGGGATACCATCTGTTGCCACAGGGAAATTGGACCCCTCTCCTGAGGAGGTGCACCCCACTGCCAAGTTGCGGCGGCCTCGGTGAGGAGGGATAGCCATTACCCCTTGGGCTACGAGCTTGGGACCGAGAGTCAGCCAGCAACGCAGGAAGGGCCCAAGCAAGACCCGTGGCAATCAGGTAACCTCATGCATGAGCCAAGGTGGGAAATTGGACTGAGTACTACTTTGGTGATTGGGTATCCTCCGAGGTCGGGCATATATGACTGGGATGTGTCTTGGACATAAAGCAAGTGCAGAGTTCTGATCTGTGGTTCCATTCTCCTGCGAGGGAAGTGGCCAGAGAGGGACGAAGCAGATCTCGGGGAGTATGAGAAACCTCCAGTATGAGTACACAGTCACAAGGGACCTGCCAAGGATGGGAAACACAAATTCTAGGTCTAGGGAATACATTCCCCCTGAAATAGTCCATTGGGAGAATGCTGAGATTCTGGGGAAGCAAGTTCCCAAACCAGGGACAGAGACATTGCTCTTGGTATAAATAAACCTTTAGTGTTGCGTGCGCCTGTATGAGAGTGTGTGTTGATGTTTTATGTCTGTTTTTTGTTTTTTGGTTTTTTTGGTTTACTTTGTTTAAAGATGGGGCAAGTCCCACCTTGGGGGACGCCCAGTTGTGTGTGGTGGGCCTGAACCCATGACAGAGATTGTAGGAACATCCCAGCAGCTTCCAAGAATCCTTATTCTTGGGGATTCATCCTGCTCTACCTGGCAAGGTGTTGGCCCACCAGAAACTCTTAGCTAGTAAGATTTCTGTCTTTATGTCTATAAAGTAGGGATTTTAATTTGCTCTTCCCTGATTTATGATTTTTTGTGCTGGGTTAAAAATTTTAAGATTCTAAGATTAATTTAAAAGTGTAAAATTTGTAAAGGTTGCAATCCAGGGGAGTTTAAAACAAAGGCCAGCCAGTTCCAGGATTGCTTGTGGTTAACGAACCATTATCTTCCCCACCTGAGGCAAAGCAGGAGGGGAAAGGAAAAAAAAAAAAAAAAGAAGCCGGAGGTTTCCAAAGCAGCAGAATGGGAGGTGGTACTTGAGTGCTTGCAGAACTCTGGCAGGGCATAGAAATTTGCAAAACTCCGCCCAGCATCACGTCCATTAAACATCCAGTTGTCAGCATTGGTATTAACCAGGATGGGACCGGAATGGACTGGGACAGGAAGCGGGTGGTCCTTGCCTGCTTGTGACGTCACAAACCTGCACAGGCCAGCCGAGGCAGAACTAAGGCTGACCTTGGGGGCATGGCAGCAAGAGAATGGGCAGTTCTTAAATGAGGATGGACCGCATTCCAAGAGTGGTCCTGGAGGCACTCCCAGCCAGATTAGCGTGTCCTTCCTTAGAACAGAAAGGGCAATCATAGTTAATAGCATAATTAAAATAAAATGGTACTTTCACATTGAGTTATCCATTACAAAATTAGTCAAGAAAATGCTTTAGGTAATAATTGGCTTTAAAAATCTCAAAGTTGTTAAGATATAATAAGTAGATGTAACTAAAATGAAGAATTTAGATAAATCTTTTCAGTAAAAATCTAAAAGAGAACAAGGGCAGACAGGAAGGAGACCCTTGTCCTGCCTTCCCCTCCCTATGCGACCCAGGGACAATCGGAGGGGACAGCCAAGATGGAGATTTATAATCCCAGCCTCCCCCTCGGAGGAGAACTATCTTGATAAGGATCCAACCGCCATGAGGTCACTGAGCCATCAGAAACCAGCTTTTCTAGGCTGCGAAAGGAGTTGGAGCAGTAAAAAAAAAAAAGAGTTAAAACCTCTGCTGGAAGACTTAGCTGACTAGCTAGACTAAAAGAAGGGGGAGTGATTTGAAAGTCGGCTATGGCTATCTGGGAAAGGGAGCACCTGGCTGTGCTTCCAGCAGATGTAAGATTTCCAAACCCAGGAGCCCCAGTGGGACCTTAACAACAAGGCCCATAGGGGATACATGAGAGATCGCTCAGGGAACTAATAATTAAAGGGATTAGGGGAGCAGTTCCCTGGTCTCAAACCTAAATAAAGCCTTCAATATTCAGCAGGGCAAAGAAGAAGGGCCTTCCAGATTTTACCAAAGACTAAAAGATCAAATGAGAAAGTACTCTGGGCCAGACCCTGAGGACCTGTTGGGCCAAGAAATATTAAAAATTTCATTTTGTCACCAATAGTTGGCCTGACATCTCAAGAAAACTGCAAAGGTAGAGAACTGGAAGGATAGAAGTACAGAAAAGCTGTTAAAAGAGGCTCAGAATGTCTATGTACATAAAAATAAGAAAGGCAAAAACAGAAAACTAACATAATGTTACATGTTTTAATTTGTCTGCTCTTAGTTTTTATTACAGAAGGTCTCTTGTACTTTGTTGAAGGTATACTTTCTTGAAAGTAAAAGTGCATTTAAAGTGTGTTCATAAATGTCAATCTAAGAAATGCTGGCTGTTTACTTTTTGGTTATCATTGAAAAATTAAGGTTTACAAGTTGCTGATGGTATGACAGAAAGAAAGAATATTAGAGTAGAAATACTTAATGGAAGAACTAAGGCATGGTTATGCATTTTGAAGGAAAAGGAAGGTGGTTTCTAAAGGTGGTTATTTCTGGAAGTTGTAAAAATGTTTTTGAACGTTGTAAAACTGTCTGTGAAGTTTATGAAGAGAAATGTTAAAAGGAAATTAATTAAATGATACAGGCCAGTAAGCCAAGACAAGCAGAACAGGGAAACTGAGATATTTAAACAGCATTTTGCAACCATCTAGAAAACTCTGTCTTCCCTAAACCAAGGACACTTAAAAGTCAATGATTTGTATTTTGCCTCCTTAAACAGAGGATAAATAGCTTATACCAAAGTTCTCAGGAAGACTGATGGGAGAAATCCAATTAGTGTGATTTGCTGTCCACACCCAAGGACAAATGAAGTTAGAAAATAAGCTTTATTTTGGTCAATTCTTTTCTAGTAAAATAATTATGTTATACTAGAGGCCCGTTGCACAGATTCATGCACTGGTGGGGTCCCTCAGCCTGGCTTGGGACCCCTCAGAGGATGTTGCACTGCAGGTTTTGACCCGATCCCTGGGTATTGGGCCAAAACTGGCAGTCCAACATACCCTGAGAGGTATAGTAGTGTGTGAAGCGGCAGGCAGCTGGGGAGGAGCCCGAGCCCAGGCCGGGCACCACGCCACTCCTGCTCATCCTGGCCCCGCTGCACCTGCTGCCACCTCTGCTTGGTAGTGGTGGGAGAGGCTTGTGCAGCAGCAGCTGTGCTTGCCAGCTGTGAGCCTGGCATCTGGCGCCCGTTGGTCAGCTGAGTGGTACTCCCTCTGTGGGAGCGTACTGACCAACGGGGGTTGGGGGGTCAGCTCCTGCATTGAGTATCTTCCACCTGGTGGTCAGTGTGTGTCATAGCGACCAATCGACCAGTCATTAGACCGTTCAGTTGTTCGGTCACTTAGGCTTTTATATATATAGATTAATCAGGTATTTAATAAAAGCACCATCTTTTAATCATAGGAACTGAAGTTTGCTGGCCTATGTTCCTGTCTAATACACTTTAATATATAATCTTTTGGTAAAATCAAGGTTTGAATTTTAAGAAAAGTTTTTGTTTTTTTTTACAGATTTGTCTGTAGGTGATTCCAAAAGGCCCTGGAATGCCTCATGGTCTTCCTACAATGGAAATGAGGGACCAATTTCTTAAGAACTGTGTACTGGGTATCTCTTCTACTTTAATCTCTCTCAGGTTAGAAGGCCTCCTGACCCAAGGTCCTTTTGAGTTTCCAGTTTATCACCATCGACCAGAAGACTACGTTTGTTCTAATCAAGATTTGGAAGGGAAGCAAGTTGGAACCCTCCTGAGAAGGACCTTACTTTCTTGCTTGCCACAGAGACTGCTGTTCAGACTGTAGAGCGAGGTTGGACCCATCACACACGGGTTAAGGGCGGACATGTCCTAACTTGAACAGCCATACCAGGACATATCCCCTTGAAACTGATGCTAAAAACTGTGAGCTGTCTTAATAACCATCATGTACTGGGTTCTATTTGCTTTGGGAATCTGGCAAATTGCAGGGGCTTACAATGTGGGCTGGAGAAATGTGTACAATCTGGATCATGCTTACCCAGTTAAGTTATTGGTTATAGATAACTTGAATGACTTGGATATTTCAGCCTTTAGGTCAAAAGATTGGCTAGGACTAGATTTAGGAGTAGATGTCGCAGGACAAGATCCCCTAGGCCACTGTCACCACCATGCAAATAGAAGTAGGATATAAGGGAATGAATGTCTGGGTGGAATGGATTAAATATTCTGTACACGCCCTGAATAAAAGCAACGGTTACGTTTGTCTGGCAGGAAGGCTAGAGGCCCAAGTGATCCCATTCCCATTCGGATGGACCTCAGACAGTAACGGGATGGAATGTGTGCTTGCCTTATACCAGGAGGAAACCGCCTGGGGAAATGCTTCCTGTAAGACTCTCGCCCTGTTGTTCCCATTTAACAGAGGTAAAGAGCTAGGACCCCCCCCCCCCAAAAAAAACACAACACACACACACAAAACACAACAACAACAAAAAATGATCCAGCCCATTCTTCAACGTAAACTATACCTCTGTTGTAGAAGACTGCAGAAACCTAAGTGACGCTTAGAGAAATGGAGTTACACAGCTTTATTATGCTGGCGGTCTTAGCCGAGTCACCTACAAAATCTGAGCAAACCAATATGGTGGCAGCCCCTCTTTTATCCCCTTTTGGTATCTTTGTCCCCCAAATATGGATTATACTTCCGGACCTTTTGTGGGCTTTGCAAAAAGCGCCATGGGTTAGGATGGGGGTCTTGAGATCATATCTAAGGGCCTGGCCTGGCGCCAGCGCTGATAACCCTCCTCCGGTGCCTGTGTCATGGTTTATGGCCTCTGTGAAATGTGAGCATTTAGGTAACAGGTCTTGCAACTAGATGCCTTGTGGAGAAAGGGGCAATGACTTAATTATAGGTTATCAAGAATGTACATTAGAATGCTGGCACAGATTCAGATTGTTAGCCCTCGCAAATATCAGGGTTACATTAGCCTTCTCACCTCCTGCCTCTCAAGGAGGGCAACAGTGCTTGGAGTTTATGAGAAATGTATCCAGATGCATAAATGGCTGAGTATCCTCAGAAGCCCATCATGCTGCACTGTTGCTACCCCGTGCTGATGTCTGGTGGTGTCATGGGAACCCTGACTTATGGCCTTGCCCAGCAAATGGAGTGGACCTTGCGCTCTGATACAATGGGCTATCCCTTTCACGCTGGCATATTGTAAACCTTTTTCAATGGACAGACTAGGAAGAGGAGAGAGAGTCTGGAGGGCTCCTTTGATCCCCATATACACACAGATCCCATTAGGGTTCCAGGGGGAGTGCCAAGGAGTTTAAGGCTAGAAATCAGATTGCCGCAGGGTTTGAGTCTGTCCTATGCAGGTGCCCCACTGTGAACAAGAATGTGGTGGATTAATTATATTTTCTAGAACCAGCAAAGGCTTGTCAACTACGCTCAAGACGTAGCTAAAGGGATAGTGAACAGCGAGAGGCCAGCAGCAGGATGACCTGGGAGAGGTTGGCCTTGGATACAATTCTGACAAAAAAGGAGGAAGATGTGTAATGTTGGGGTCAGTGCTGCACATCCATCCCTGACAACACAGCGCACGGACCGTCACTGAGCCTAAGGCATCGGCAGCTTTAGTGACGAGTGAGCTGGAGCCTGGACCGAGGGTCCTTTCTCTGATGCACTAGAGCAGCGGTTCTCAACCTGTGGGT
>NW_005371324.1:800302-810252 GCF_000412655.1 Myotis brandtii
CCCTTTCACAGGGGTCGCCTAAGACCATTGGAAAACACATATATAATTACATATTGTTTTTGTGATTAATCACTATGCTTTAATTATGTTCAATTTGTAACAATGAAAATACATCCTGCATATCAGATATTTACATTATGATTCATAACAGTAGCAAAATTACAGTTCTGAAGTAGCAACGAAAATAATTTTATGGTTGGAGGTCACCACAACATGAACTGTATTAAAGGGTCGCAGCATTAGGAAGGTTGAGAATGGAGTCCACTTCACCCCTTTGATTAGGAGCTACAGTGATGGGATGTCACATCATCCCATGTCTTAGCCAAGGGTTAATCGAAACCGCATTGACCAAACTGCAAATTAGTCTCCTAGACACTGCAGAGCAGGAGAGTCAATGGATGTCAGCCGAGTTTGAAGAGTTTAAATAAAGAAAAGGGGGGAATTGTGAGAATAAACAAGTCATCTTTTCTGTCAAAGAACAGTGTAGACAGCCGCCATTTTGGGCTGTGTGACTCAGGGGCACCATCTTGAGACAGCAAAGGCCAACCACTCCCTTTGAATTAGCCAATTGCAAAAGACTGTGCGCCTGAGCTCCAATCAGGAGCAAGGGACTGGTCATGTGCGTCAGGGGTTATAAATCCCGAGCAGCCCACCTCTTCTGCTTCCAGACCATGTGTGCGCACCCTTCTAAAAAGAGGTAAAGATGTTTGCCTTGCTGCCTGGCTCCAGAGTATGTTTTATATTCTACCATGACCCCTGACTTGGGGGCTCGCCTTATTTCTAACACCTGCAAGCAATAATAGACTATTTTTTACTTGCTACATTTCAAACAATTGTAACGGGAACTATTTAAGTATATAGAAAATCTGACAAAATGAGAATTTTTTGTTTTCATGAAGTCGGTTACATGAAATCCATTGGTGATAGACTAGAGAGGCGGGAGAAAGCAAAGCAGGGCAACCCCTGGGATTAGATAAAAAGCAAAATGATAGACACATAACTTAGGTGGGTGCAGGAACAATGAACATGATGATAATGAAGGAATTTGTGGTATCTGTCCTGGCGCCCAGGCACATTAGGTTGTGCTCCAAGGAGTCCGGAAAAAGGGAAGTTACAAGCTACCCAGACATTTCAAGGATATATTATCATAGGTGCAAAAAGACAGATAGGCTCAGTTAAGGTAAAGGTGAAGATACCAGTCTAGGAGGTGACTACCTTGGGCCATTATCTTCACATTCCAGTATCACCACCACCTATGTGCTGATGACTCCCAAGTACCTGGAGCCCAAGGCACTTTCCTAAAGTCTAGAACCTACACTGACTGCTACCCATAACTGCTTTTAGTTAAAGTTTAATTTCAGACCATCCTTTGTGGTTACTTTAGGTCTGAGTTTGCAAGACTGCCATGCAGGCCTTCCCTGAGATTGTCAGGTTTGCATGTGGCCCCTTTCGTCCACAAGGCAGTCAGTGTAGGTTCTAGACTTTAGGAAAGTGACTTGGGCTCCAGGTATTTGGGAGTCATCAGCACATAGGTGGTGGTGATACTGGAATGTGAAGATAATGGCCCAACGATAGTGTTTGGGAAAAAAGTAAAAGAAATGCAAGGATAGCTCATGGGTTGCACCAGCATTTAAAGGAAAGTTGTTGGATGAGGGTTAAGAATATGAAGAAGTAGCAGATAAATCTAGGGTGCCAAATTTTCAATAAGAAGCCTTTAATTCCCAAACTTATCTATATATATAAAAGCCTAAGCAACCATCGCAACCGAAACAACCACACAGATGACCGAATAGGCTGCGTGGGGCGACCAGGCCAGCAGGGGGTTAGTGAGGGCTGACCAAACGACTGAGCAGCGGGCTGTGTGGGGCGACCAGGCTGGCCGGGGGAGGGGGGGCAGTTGGGGGTGACCAGGCCAGCAGGGGGGGCAGTTAGGGGTGATCAGACAGGCAGGCAGGTGAGCAGTTAGGAGCCAGTGGTCCTGGATTGTGAGAGGGATGTCCGACTGCCTGGGGATGGGGCCTAAACCAGAAATTGGACATCCCCCGAGGGGTCCCAGATTGGAGAGGGTGCAGGCTGGGCTGAGGACACCCCGCCCCCCATGCATGGATTTCATGCACCGGGCCCCTAGATATGTAAATAATTGGTACCATGGTAAGTATTCTATTCCTGGCACTCAACTTTTATCCAAAACAAAGGTATAAGAAATGTTGTATTAAAATTTTTCTTGCCCAACTGGTGTGGCTCATGGTTGAACTAGGAGATGGTAACCGGACAATCAATGGATCTGTGCTGCCTGTTTCTACTTGAGCCAATTAAACAGAGACAGCGTTGAATAATATATGAGCATTTATTCCAATAATGCCAGCAATATGGGAGAGCAACAGGTCATCCACAAAAATCTGCTCTGCAGCCCTCCATAAACCAGCTGCTTATATAGGGTAGGACAAAGATTACATAGGGAAGTAGGGATTACAAGCATGGGGAAGTAGGCAATGCAGGCTCTGGTAGACTCCATTGTTTAGACAACAAGGTTGTTAATCTCTCCATGATAATATGCAGTTCCTAAATGAGAATGGACCACATTCTATGGTTGACTCCCAGGTCAGAATGTTCTTTCTTTAACCAACACAAGGAAATCATGGTTAACAGAGCATGATTAATATTTCCCATAACCATAGCTAGTTCCCAATATTCTATTTTTGCCCCTAAGGAGGTCACGGTTTGATTCTGGTTGCACATACCTGGGTTGCAGGCTCAATCCCCAGTGTGGGGTGTGCAGAAGCCAGCCAATCAATGAGTCTCTCTCATCACTGATGTTTCTATCTCTGTATCCCTCTCCCTTTCTCTTTGAAGTCAATAAAAATATATTTAAAAAAAATTGTTTTTTCCTCTAATCATACCCCATTACTCTGAGCTGGTGGAAAATTTTATCTGGATCACTATAAGAGGTCTACAAACCACATCCAGGATTGTATGAAGGTCAAGGGGTCTTAGTCAGTACATTTGGTGAAGGTCCTCAAGTCTTCACTCGATGTTGGTTACTATTAACATGCTCATTTCCCCAGCTCACTTATCCCTTACAGATGAGCTGCTTTGCTGATTCAGTCAGTGCCAAGCTTGGGCCTGGGTGTTGGCCATGAATAGAATCTCTGAGGCCCACTGTGCAGCCTCCCTAACGGTCCTACACATCCATTCTCATGTAAGGTCTTGCCACCTCCCTCACCCATTAGGTTCCCTATAGGCACAAAACCTGAAACCCACCTTTTCTGTTATTCCCATTGGTTGCCACTTACCCAACCAACCTCAAAAAGCCTCTAACCTTTCTCCACTGTGTGAAAAGAGAAGTATCTCAATGAACACAGGTGTTTTGGTACAAAAGGCCCTTTTACTATGCTCTGGGGCAAGGGAAGTCCCACATCTTGTGCCAGAGCCATCAGGGGAGCTTCCAATCATTCCCTAGCATTCTTTTATAGCACGGAGAAGAAAACTAAAATCTTACTATCTTGAAAAACCATCTTACCATACATGCATTGTCCCAGGAGATTCCTACAACCACTCCATGGGTAATTCTCCTTTTACATACCGAAGCTTGGTTGAATTCCGAAACTTGTTTCAAGTCACACAGTTATTAAGTAACTATGTAGAATTTATGAGCTATGAACGTTGGACTCTAGAACAGTGAGGGTGTGGTATGTTACTGAAGTTCTTTTTTTAAAAAAAAATATTTTATTGATTTTTTACAGAGAGGAAGGGAGAGGGATAGAGAGTTAGAAACATCCATGAGAGAGAAACATTGATCAGTGGCCTCCTGCACACCCCCCACTGGGGATGTGCCCGCAACCAAGGTACATGCCCTTGACCGGAATGGAACCTGGGATCCTTCAGTCCGCAGGCCGACGCTCTATCCACTGAGCCAATCCGGTCAGGGCTGTTACTGAAGTTCTTAGCAAAACACCTGCTCAACGTCAAGTGTGAGCGGCAGTGACCAAACTGAAATTCGGACACTTCACATACAGAGGGGAAAGGCACTGTGTGTGCCTCAGATAGAGGGCTAGGATTCCTTTAATCTTCACACAGCTCTAGCATCTCAGTGGTACAGGTGAGAAACTGAGGCTGAAGCGGAAGGAGGAAGTGACTTGCCTCTAGCGGCTAGCCACAAAGCCAGGACTATGTCCGCAGGCTCCCAAAGTGGTGTTCTCACCGAACTGAATTGGCAGGCGATTGGCTGAGTCTCACTCCTCCGCAAACCCCCAGGCAAAACCACGTCAACTCCACTTCCCTCTTAGAAAAATACACAGGCACATGCGCAGTGTGCACCAGAGACTCCGCCCTAGCTGCCTCCGCGCCCTACTCTCACCACGCATGCGTCAGACGGATCCCCCGCCCCGCCCCTTCACGCCGCGCCGTTCCGTCTACTTCCCGCCCCTTCCCCTCCCGGAAATCAGCCTAGTTTTGCCGGATGTTGTTGTGAGGCCGAGAGACACGTGGGGCGCTGCTACGTCATCACAGGCCCGCGCAGGAAACATGGCGGTGGCGGGCGTAGTGAGCGGGAAGGTAAGTAACGGCCACGGGAAACGCCTCGCTCTTTTCTGTAACGGGGGACGCCTTGGCTGCTTGGAGGCCGGCCGGGGAGGGAGGCGGGGGCTTGTCTGCACCAGGAACAGCCCGTGGCGGGTGTGGGAGAAGAGGACTTGGCGGTGTCAGCTGTTTTCTCGAGAATGCCAGCTCAGTCGGGGAGTGAGACGCCTGGTTCCCGCTCCGAGGCCAGCTAGGCCTCGGCACTGCGGCGGTCTGTTCCGCCCCGGGGCGGGGGGCCTGTTCTTTGTATTACTTTCGCGTAGGGACCGGTGGTTGCCCAGTTCCTTTATTTTTTCTGGCTCCCTTTTTTAGCTCTCCATGTTTGCTCTTTTGACTCCTGCGGCTTCCTCTCTTGGAGGCCTTCATCGCGTTTGCCCCTGCCTTCCTCTGCTTCACTCTCGGCGAAGGCCCTTAGAGCGGAGCCAGAAACAGGTGCCGCGCCGCCGTCGCGCACAGAAGAGAGTGTAGTAGATCCATTTTACCCGACTGCTGAGCTGGTCGGTGCTTGGGAGCGAAAGGGCGTGTTTCCGTCCCACGCTCGCCTGCGAAGTTGTTCGGTAAGGTTTTTGTTCCCTAGACGTCTCCTTGCTGCTGTCACTCTGGAAAGTATCTTTGGTGCTTTCCTAAGGGGGCGGTCAGTGATCCCCGCCTAGTTCCTTAGGAAGGAGGATTGGGTGCCGAGATTCATTCTGTAGTGCCCGTTGACGCTGCGAAAGCACGCCCCGCTTCTTCCAGTGAGCTTGTTGTTTAGGGCTGTCACGACCTAGCCCTGGCGGCGTTTCCCGTGGCGCGAGTATTTTGTAAGCAGTTGGGTCTGGTGATGACTCATCCCACCCTAAGTACTATTTACCTGTAGACGGCTTCCTCTGTTATTCGATTTTCACTCATTTCCCCTATGCTGTGCCCTCCCCACCCCATTTTGAATGATTTGGCAGCATGTGTGGTTTGGTGTATGGATTACTAAACTACGTGGCGGAATAATAATCTGTGGGTCGTGGTTTTACTGATAATCTGAAATGTGACCTTGCGGAATTGGGCAAGCATGACTTCTCTGTCCTTCATATTGTTTATCTCTAAAGTGGAGGTGATGTCAATCATTATTTTTTGTGTTGGAGTCGTTAGGATTACATGAAATAACAAAAGCATTAAAAATGACATATTCTGCATACTGGCTTTTTAAACGATAGGTTGGTCATCAATTTGGGATTATTCACGCTCTTTGGTTGTCTTGTCATTGTCAGTTTTTGTATTCAGGGTGGGTGCTGATCTACTTGACTCACTACATACAGAATGGGGCAAAAGTAGTTTTATAGTTGTTCATTTGGAAAATAATACAATTAATAAGTAAAAATACAAGAATAAGCTGTTTCACTTATTCTTCACAACTGTAAAGCCCTGTATATGAAGGTTATCCCATTTGATTTTCCATCTGGACTGATTCAGTCTAAGACTTTTCAAGAGGGAGAATTTCCTCTTTCAGGTGTGGATTGATTTTGAACCCTTGAGATGATGAAACAGCTGTGAAATGTAAGACCTTTTTCACCCTGCCTCCCAGGCTATTCACAAATATAAAATTAATATAGTTATGTAAAATAAACTAGAGGGAAAATGGCAAAAGGAAAGTAAATAAAGGTTGGGAAGGTAGATGAAACTGAAGTACAACTATTAATCGAACTGCCTCCCTAGCCACTCATCTTTCCTAATCTGACTTCTTAAAATTAGTCTTTTATTTCATAACTCTATCACCTCATTTGTTCTCATTGCATATTCACACCCATTCCCATCACTTCTATAAACTATATTTTCATGCCAAAAGCTGCCCCTCTTCAAATAATACTATCATGATCCACAACATTAACTTATTCTCTCAGTTTAGATTTAGTTTAATGGCAGCATCACTCACCTAGGTGCATGTAAAACAAACTTGGAGATGTCCATTTCTATAACAGTGTTTAATCAATAACCACGTCCTAGCCACTTAACCGTAATGATGTTTCTTAAATTTGCTGCATCCTCTTCATTCTCAGTGTTTAGTTCATTCAGGCCTTTCGTTTGCCTGTAGTTATGAGTTCTTAGCTAATTTTTTTTTCTCCTTGTCTGCAGTCTCTTTGCCCAGTCACCTCTCCACACCACCACGAGTTATTTTTCTAATGCACAAATCTGATCCAATCTTGCTTTAAGAAACAAACAAAATATCTTTTTTTTGTTTTGTTACTGTCACCATTAAAATAGTACTCAAGGCATAAAAACCCACATTACCTTTCTGGAAAGGGGACTTGGGGGAAAAATATCCTATATAATAAAAGTCTAATATGCAAATTGTCCCCTCCACCAGGAGTTCAACCAAGAGTTCGACCAGGAGGAGGGGCTGGCCGGCCAACCGCCTGCGGCCCCTCCCCCCAACCAGCCCCTCCCCCAATTGCCCCGATTGGGACGGGTCAGCCAGACCCCACCCGTGCAGGAATTTATGCACCGGGCCTCTAGTACATACATATACATGACAGAGAGTGTGTGTGTCTCTATTTACCTCCTCCAGCCATCCCTCCCTATAAAAATGTTCAGCTAAGCCCTGACTATTTTAGAAACCTAGGGCAGGGGATGTTAACCAATGTTCACAAGAATCACATGTGGTACCTTTAAAAAATACAGATGCTGCCCAGCTGGTGTGGCTCAGTGGTTGAGTATCAATCAACCTGTGAACCAAGAGGTCACTGGTTTGATTCCTGTTCAGGGCACAAGCCCCCAGGTTGTAGGCTTGATCTCCAGTAGGGGGCATGCAGGAGGCAGCCTATTGATGTTTCTCTCTTCCTAAAATCAATAAAAACATATTTAAAAAAAAGTACAGATACTGGGCCACAACCCCACTCTACTGAAATAGAATCTCTCAGTGTTGAGCTCTGGGATGTAGAGTAACTTTTCTGAGTATAGTACTTTGCTTGCTTTGAACTTTGAATGTAGGAAGTGATGGATGCAGAAAGTTAATCTTTGTCATATGGAGAAGCAGTGTAAGATAACAGGTAAGAGCTTGACTTTAGAGCCAAGCTAGTTTCAAAAACTGTTTTCACACTTACTAGTGACTTCAGTCAAATTACTTAACATCTGTGCTTCAGTCTCCTCACCTGTAATATGGGGATGACAATAGTACCTACTTTATGGGATTGTTAGCATTAATAAGAAGATATACTAGACAGCCTGGCACATAGTAAATGCTGTGTAGGTGTTATTTATCATCTTAATTTCCCTGCAAGTCATTGGTTAGATATGGTGGAATTTTAAAGATTAAGAATATGGTTTTAGTATGTCTGAATTTCATTCTTTTTCTAATATATTTTTATTGATTTTAGGGAGGAAGGGAGAGGGAGGGGGGGAGAGAGAGAGAGAGAGAGAGAGAGAAACATCAATGATGAGAGAGAATCATTGACTGGCTGCTTCCTGCATGCCCTCCACTGGGGACTGAGCCCGTAACCCAGGCATATGCCCTTGATCAGAATTGAACCCGGACACTTCAGTCCCTGTATTGCCCCTTAGTATGCTGTTGGTTTTTTGCTGATGGGTAGTTCAGTAGCTCAGTGAATACAGGGTACTAGTTTGATGTTTTCAATTCTCGGATGATTTGACTAAATTCAAGGGTAGGTTTTTTTTTTTTTTTGCATCATGAGTGTATGGATTATTTTATATATTTTTCTTAGCTGAGCTTTTGAAAGTGGGTTTGAGTTTGATAATAAACCCTGATTTTTGGAGTTCAGCTATTTGTTGCTATGTATGTGCAGAGCCATATATTTTCTGTTAACCAAATGGAAGGAGTGACATCCTGTTAATAATGAGGGAAGATATGGGGACAGGTCTGTAAAGGCCATTCTGCTTCTGTTCTTACAGGTGAACAGAGTTGAATTAGTGGAATGAGTTGAATTTACAGAGAAGGTAGGAGAAAGGAGATAGCTTAAAATAGATTTTGTCCTTAAGCCCAATGCCTTTGATGGTTACAGTTTACTTTCATTTTTAAACAAATATTTATTAAGCACTTAATTTGTTCCAGTCACTATATTAGGCATTGGGGATACGTCAAATAGCCTTTTACCTTGGAGCTTATACACTTCAGTTCTTCAGAAGTAACACATTAGCTAACAACCACCCCTTTACCATGTCTAAATAAGAAATGTAATATGATTTTAAAGTCCTTGAAGTTGCTGTGTTTTTAGTGAATATTTGTATTCTGAAGGCCTGTAGACTAAATATTTGTATTGTGAATTTTTGTAATCTGAAGACCTGTAGACATCTTGAGGGCAGGGCCTGCAGTATTTCACTTGCATCTAGCATAGATTCTGGCACATAGGTAGTCAGTGAAGAGGAACCTACAAGAAGGTAGAGAATATGAGGGAGAACTAGAGTGAGAGATGGGTTCACTAATGATAGCACTCGTCTTGAAGTTAAAAAGTCCTATATTTTTATACCCTTACATTTCACTCTAGTCTGTGTTTTTTTACTGTGGTTTGTATTAGAATTTGTTTCTATTGAAAATAACTTGAAACAAATGGGAAATCAATAGTTATTTTTTCTTAGAATTTGTTTTGGTGGCATACTGAGTAAGAATTTATTTTGTAGCTTAAATTTGGCCCCTTCCAATTTCTTTTAGATATGCTTATAGTGTGTGAAACCCTTGTGCTTAAGAAAGATAAAGGATATTCTTGGTACTTAGTAGGTTTTCCCAGAGATTATTTCTTTTTCTAGAATAGATCTTGTAACATGGTAGTACCTTGCTGGTATAGGATACAATATGAGTATGACTTTTTTTGGGGGGGGGGGGGAGGGGCATTCTTTAGTTTAACAAACATTTGAGTACCTCTGTGTGTTGAGTTCTTTGGATACAAGAATGGATAAACACAGATTCTCATTCTTGACAGTACAGTGGTTTGCAATTTTAACAAGTTACTTCAATATATGAATTAATAAAAAACATGGCTTTTTGACAAAGAGTTCAAATGTCAAGGCTTTCCTTTGAATGGACATAGCTGCTGGGACTAAATGCAAAATTATAATGCAGCCTTTTTCATTTTCACTTTTTTGTGGAAGGAAATTCTTATGAAATCTATTAACAAATCTCGTATTGTGCAATACTATCTACACTAATAAAAGAGAAACATGGTAATTGGCGTACGACTGCTACCCTTCCCATTGGCTAATCAGCATATCCTTATGCAAATTAACTGTCAGCCAAGATGGCGGCGGCTAGCCAGGCAGCTGGAAGCGAGCAGGGAGGCTTGCTCCAGTGACTGCAGACTCCAACTTCCCTGCCTGACTTGCCGGACTCCTCTTTGCAACTCTAAGAAACTATGTACTATGTTGCAAATAAGAAGCTAAACAAAACACTAGAA
>NW_005371324.1:812089-815270 GCF_000412655.1 Myotis brandtii
ATCCGGGACACCCTTCAGGGCAAACCAGCCAGCCCCCACCTGTGCACCAGGCCTCAATCCTATATAATAAAAGGGTAATATGCAAACTGACCCTAACAGCAGAAGGACTGGGAATGACTGGTCACTATGACACACACTGACCACCAGGGGGCAGATGCTCAATGCAGGAGCTGCCCCCTGGTGGTCAGTGCGCTCCCACAGGGGGAGCTCTGCTCAGCCACAAGCCAGGCTGATGGCTGCCAGTACAGAAGTGGTGGTGGGAGCCTCTCCTGCCTCCTCAGCAGCACTAAGGATGTCTGACTGCAGCTTAGGTCTGCTTCCCGCTGGCAAGTGGACATCCCCCGAGGGCTGCTGGACTGCCAGAGGGATGTCTGATTGCCATCCTGGCCCAATCCCCCGGGGAGCAGGCCTAAGCCAGCAAGTGGTCACCCCCGAGGGGTCCCAGACTGCGAAAGGGCACAGGCCGGGCTGAGGAACCCCCTACCCCCGAGCGCACAAATTTTTGTGCACCGGGCCTCTAGTCTATATATATAAAATCCTAATATGCAAATAGACCGAACAGCGGAACAACTGAACAACTGGTCACTATGATGTGCACTGACCACCAGGGGGCGCACATGGAACATGGCATGTGTTGGCAGCAGGTGGCAGAGCACAGAACATGGTGGGCGTCGGCTGCAGCAGGATGGTGGAGCAGGTGAGCAGGGTGCCAGACCAAGGCAGGCGCCAGTTGCTGTCATTGGGGCAAGCCTCTGGTGCTTACTGAAAATTCTTTGCTCCCGTGTGCGGCAGTCCTGCCAGGTGCTCGCACCTGCTGCTGGCCCCACTCGCACCTACTACTGGCTCCAGAGCTGCCACTTGCACCCGCTGCTGGTCCTGATTGCTTGGCGCCATCAGCGGGTGTGAATGAGGCCGGTGCCATCAGTACCTGGAGCAGTGGCAGTGATGGGAGCGGGGCTGCCGGCAGATGGGACCAGGGGCCGCGGTGGGAAGGGCCAGGTGGGGGTGCGGAGGATGGGCTGAGACCCACCCCTGTGCTCACCACAGTCTTGTGGCCCACAGTTCCTTTCAAGGTGCACGAATTCATGCACTGGGCCCCTAGTAATGTATGTAGAGTTGTTGGTATAAGATAAGTTATTCACTTAGTGCTTGTTATAGCTCTCCAGACTGCTAAATTATTTCTGCCCTCCTGTTTGATATTGTTTGGCACGCTAATGTCCTTAAAAAGCAATACTAGTTCTGCACCCTGCCCTTCATTCAGAATTGTACCATCCTCAATATCTCACTCAGAATTTCTGTGGTTTGTTACCTTTAAAGTCATCCTATGTTCTACATTTCTTCAGTTCCACAGTCATTACTGATTAACATGTCCTAAAGAACACTCATCATTTACTTCTGTATACCCTACTTATCTCAATGAGTAACCTCATCTACTCAGTTTTGTTCTTGACTCTTTTCCCCTTCACCTCCCACATCTGATCAGTCATGTAGTCCTAACATTTTACCTTTTTAAATAACTTTCTAGGTCATCTGCCTTTCCTCATCCCCACCGCTGCTGCCTTAGTTCAAGCCACCATGAGTCTCTCCCTCCCTGGATTACTGCAGCTGTTTATTCTTGGTTTTGCAGCCAGAGTGTTAGAAAAAGGCAAGTCTGACTATGGCATTCCCAAGAGTCTAATGATTCTTTAGTGGCAAAGATTATCTTCTGGATAAATTACAAACTCCCTAATTCTTGAGAATGGCTTATAAAACCCTTTATGATCTGATCTCTACTCTTGTCTCTCAACACTAGCTTCTACTATCTGATCTGGGTTATAGCCATGCTCTGAATTTCTGCTCTTTGTATAGAACATATATCCTCTTCTAGTTAAAGTTGCCATTCTTCAGGTCTCAGCTTATATGTCACTCTGGTTAAGTCTTCCTTATTTCTTATCCTGCCTGAGCCTCCTAAGTCTAGGTTATTTATCTTTTATTTGTGGTAGCTTATTTATACTTCTCTTATATGCTGTGATTACTTGTTTTCTTGTCCTAATCTCTAATTAGATTGTAAGTGCTATGAAGGCAATGACTGAATCTTATTTATACTTTCTAAGCTTACTTTATGCCGGGCATATTGTAGGTATACGCTAAATATTTATCAAAGAAATAACTGAAATTGACATTCTGCTATGACCATAGAGTTACTGGTTTATATGACATTACCAGTTTAGTCAGACACTTTTTTCAGTGTGTGTGTGTTTTCCACCAACACCTTTTATTTCCTAGCAACTAGTTGGATCTCAGTAAACTTGAGTGTATGAATGAAGAAACTTCTAAATCAGATTAGGTGGAATGGGGGTTGTTGGAAGAATTTGGAGAGGCTGTTGCTTGTGCTCTTTTGCAGGATTTAGTAAAAGTTATTTGCAGAAACAAATTGTAAAAGGGTGTTCTAGGTACACCGAACACAGTGTACACCGAAAAGGCACAAGGCTTTGAGGGAAGAGGTGAGTTCAGAGTGGGCCAAGGCAGGAAGTTTGTATATATTGGGTGGGGAATGTCAGGTAAGACGCATAAGGTTTCAATTTGCATTTCCCTAATAACTAATAATGTTTAGTATCTTTTCATGTGATTACTATATGCCGTTCCTGTATCTTGGGTAGAGTGTCTGTTCTATTGCCCATTTTATTTTAAACTGTTGTTCATTTGCTTGTTAATGATTTTTGAGAGTTCTTTTTATGTTTTGGATACAAGCCCTTTATTAGATACTAGTGGCCCGGTGCATGCATTCTTGCACATTGAAAGGAAATTAATTAGAAGAAATATTTTAATATCACTATTCACCCTTTCTCTATAATAGAAGTGTCAACCAAATTCATAATCGATAATGACAGATTGATGTGTTTGATTGGCACCAGCAAGAGCTTTATATATATTGCCCATGCGCGAGTCAACTTAGCCTTTTATATATATACTAGTTCACCCTTTTATAATAGAAGTGTCAACCAAATTCATAATCGATAATGACAGATTGATGTGTTTGATTGGCACCAGCAAGAGCTTTATATTATATGCCCATGCGCGAGTCAACTTAGCCTTTTATATATATACTAGGGGCCCGGTGCACAAAAATTTGTGCACTCCGGGGGGGGGGGAGGGGGGTCCCTCAGCCCGGCCTGTGCCCTCTCGCAGTCTGGGACCCCTC
>NW_005371324.1:818705-828089 GCF_000412655.1 Myotis brandtii
TACTTTGAAAAAAAAAATACAGGTACTTCTCCGATCACCTGCTGGTGGGGGGTGGGGTGGGGCAGGGAAGAGGTGGCTGCTGGCCGCCTGAGTATGTCAAGAAATTATTAAAAATACAGGTACTTTGAAAAAAAAAATACAGGTACTTCTCCGATCACCTGCTGGTGGGGGGTGGGGTGGGGCAGGGAAGAGGTGGCTGCTGGCCGCCTGAGATCTACGTGGCAGCACGTAGAGGCCAGGACCCGGTCTCACGGGTTTTACCCATGCAGTTTGAAAGGTGCTCGCGATCTATGTGGCGGCCAGGACCCAGTCTCATGGGGTTTGCAGTTTGAAAGGTGCTCTCGATCTATGTGGCGGCCAGGACCCAGTCTCCTGGGGTTTGCAGTTTGAAAGGTGCTCGCGATCTACGTGGCGGCCAGGACCCGGTCTCAGGGGGTTTTAACCGTGCAGTTTGAAAGGTGCTCGCGATCTACCTAGCGGTCAAGACCTGGTCTTATGGGGTTTTACCCGCGAAGTTTGAAAGGTGCTCACGATCTATGTAGGGGTCAGGGCCGCCTTTTCCCTGCCCCGCCTGGCTTCTCCGATCACTGGTGGCGGGGGCAGGGAAGAGGCAGCGCCGGTGGCCGCTTCTTGCCGGTGGCCGCTTCTTGCCGGTGGCCGCCTCTTCCCTGCCCCGCATGGCTTCTCTGATCACCGGCTGGGGGGCGGGGCAAAGGCAGCCCCGGGTCTCTGATCACGGCTGGGGGGGCGGGGCAATGGCGGCTGGGTTCTCTGATCACAGCTGGGGGGTGGGGCCAAGGCGGCCCCGGCTCTCTGATCACTGGCTGGGGGGTGGGGCCAAGGCGGCCCTGGCTCTCTGATCATGGCTGGGGGGCGGGGCAAAGGTGGCCCCCAGGGCCGCCTTTGCCCTGCCACCCGGCTCTTGCCTGCGCCTGGGTTTCCGATCACCGTCAGTGGCAGGCGGCTTCTTCCGTCCTTCCCCTTTCGCCTCCCCGCATTGCGCCTACATATGCAAATTAACCGCCATCTTAGTTGGTGATGAACCCCCATCTTTGTTGGCAGTTAATTTGCATATCGCTGTGATTAGCCAATGGGAAGTGTAGCGAAGGTACGGTCAATTACCATGTTTGTCTATTATTAGATAGGATGTGATTTGTAAATATATTTTCCCTGCCTGAGCCGGGGATTTTCATTTGCTTAAGTGTCTTTTGAAGATCAAACGTATTCAATTTTGGTGATTTATCAATCTTTTATGCTTTTGGTGTCATTTCTAAAAGTTTTCTGAATCCAAGGCCAGAAATACCCATTTTAAAGTTTAAGCACTATTTGTCGAAAAGACTATCCTCTGTTTGCAGAATTGCTTTTGTACCTTTGTCTAAAAGAAACTTTATATGTCTATAAAATTTGTTTCTGAAATCTATTCTGGACTATCAGTCCATTTGTTTCTCTTCAGTGGCACACTTTCTTGAATTCTATATAGACTTGTACTGAGTCTTATAGTCAGGTATGTTAGTGCTCCACTGTTACTCTTTTTCAAGGCTGATTTAGTTATTCTAGGTCATTTGAATATTCATACCAATTTTAGAATCAGCTTTTGTTATTGTCTTCAAAAGAGCTCGCTGGGATTTTAATTGACATTGCAGTTAATCTAGAGATTAATTTGGATAGAATGGACATCTTAACCATATCGATTTGTCTGAGCCATGAACATGGTATATTTCTTTTTTTAAAACTAAATTCATGTTTTTTTATTTTTTATTTTTATTGATTTCAGAAAGGAAGGAAGAGGGAGAGAAAGATAGAAATATCAATTATGAGAATCATTGATCAACTGCCTCCTGCATGCCCCCCACTGGCGATTGAGCCCTCAACCCAGGCATTTGCCCTTGACCGGAATGGAAACTGGGACCCTTCAGTTGGGAGGCCAATGATACTCTCTTCACTGAGCCAAATCAGTTAGGGCTGGTTTTCTCTTATTTAAATTTCTTATTTAATTTAGGTTTGTCTTTCATTTTTCTCAGGTGTTTTAAAATTTTCAGTTTAGAAGTCTTGAACATCTGTCAGATTTATTATACCTGAGTATTTCATATTTTTGATGTTATTTAAATGCTATATTTGAAAATCCCACTTTGATTGTTCATTGGTATTTATAAAAATATAGTAATTGATTGTTGTATGTTGATCCTGAGTCTTGGATGCTAGCTAAATAAAGTCAGTTATAGTAGTTTTATGTTGATTTCATTGAATTTTTCTACATAGGCAATCATGTCATCTGCCAATAAGTTGTTTTACTTCCTCCTCTCCAATCTAGATGCCTTTTACTTATTTATTTTTCTTTATTGCAGTATCGAAAACCAAGTAGTATAGTATTGAATAGAAGTGGTAAGAGTGAACATACTTATCTTGTTCCTCATCTTAGGAGAAAGCATTCAGTCTTTTAAGTATATGATGTCAGCTGTAGTGTTTCATAGATGCTTTTTTATATGGCTGAAGACATTTTCTCCGATTCTTAATTTACTGAGAGTTTTTGTCAGAAATGGATGTTAGATTTTGTCGAATGCTTTTTCTCTGTCCTTTAAGATGATCACATTTTTTTGTTTTTAAGTTTCTTTTCACAATGATGAATTACAGTGATTGATTTTTGAATATCAAACCAACCCCAAGTAGGGTAAGCCCCCTTTGGTCATGAAGTATTTTTCTGTTTACATATTGGATTCATCTTGTTAAATTTTTGTTTAAATTTTTAGTGTCTAAGTTCATGAGATATTGGTCTATAGTTTTATTTTCTTACAATATTTTTGTCTGAGTTTGGTCTTAGGGTAATGTTGCCTTCATAGAATAAATTGGGAAATATTCTTTATCTTAAGTTTTCTGGGAGAGTTTATGTTGGATTGTTATTACTTCTTTCTTAAATAGGTGGCAAAACTCATCAGTAGAACTATCTGCTGGGAATTTTCTTTGTGGAAAGGTTTTAATGACAAATTCAATTTCCTTAATTGATAATGGGCCACTAAGGTTTTCTTTTTTTATCTTGAGCAGGCTTGGGTAGCTGTGGCTCTTAACTGTTTTGTCTAAGTTGTCAAATTTATTAGTCTAAATTGTTTATTTTTTTAGTGTCTTTTTTTTTCTTTTTTAATTTTTTTATTGCTTAAAGTATTACAAAGGGTATTACATATGTGTCCTTTTTTTCCCCGCCCTTGACAATCCCCTGGCCTCCCCTACCCCCCAGTGTCTTATGTCCATTGGTTATGCTTATATGCATGCATACAAGTCCTTCAGTTGATCTCTTACCCCCTTCCCTCCTGCCCCCCAACCCTCCCCGGCCTTCCCGCTGCAGTTTGACAATCTGTTTGAGGCAGCTCTGCCTCTGTATCTATTATTGTTCAAAAGTTTATAATGGTCTCTATTATCCATGAATGTGTGAGATCATGTGGTATTTTTCCTTCATTGACTGGCTTATTTCACTTAGCATAATGCTCTCCAGTTCCATCCATGCCATTGCAAATGGTAAGAGTTCCTTCTTTTTTACAGCAGCATAGTATTCCATCGTGTAGATGTACCACAGTTTTCTAATCCATTCATCTACTGATGGGCACTTAGGCTGTTTCCAAATCTTAGCTATGGTGAATTGTGCTGCTATGAACATATGGGTGCACATATCCTTTCTGATTGGTGTTTCTGGTTTCTTGGGATATATTCCTAGAAGTGGGATCACAGGGTCAAATGGGAGTTCCATTTCCAGTTTTTTGAGGAAACTCCATACTGTCTTCCATAGTGGCTGCACCAGTCTGCATTCCCACCAGCAGTGCACAAGTGTTCCTTTTTCTCCACATCCTCTCCAGCACTTGTCGTTTGTTGATTTGTTGATGATAGCCAGTCTGACAGGTGTGAGATGGTACCTCATTGTTGTTTTGATTTGCATCTCTCGGATGATTAGTGACTTTGAGCATGTTTTCATATGTCTCTTGGCTTTCTGAATGTCCTCTTTTGAAAGGTGTCTATTTAGGTCCTTTGCCCATTTTTTGATTGGATTGTTTATCTTCCTTTTGTTAAGTTGTATGAGTTCCCTATAAATGTTGGAGATTAGGCCCTTATCAGATATAATGTTGGCAAATATGTTCTCCCATGTAGTGGGCTTTCTTGTTGTTTTGTTGATGGTTTCTTTTGCTGTGCAGAAACTTTTTATTTTGATGTAGTCCCATTTGTTTATTTTCTCTTTAGTTTCCAATGCCCTAGGATCTGTATCGGTGAAGAAATTGCTTCGGCATAGGTCTGAGATTTTGTTGCCTTTGGATTCTTCTAGTATTTTTATGGTTTCCGGTCGTATATTTAAGTCCTTTATCCATTTTGAGTTTATTTTTGTGTATGGTGTAAGTTGGTGGTCTAGTTTCATTTTCTTGCATGTATCTGTCCAATTTTCCCAGCACCATTTATTGAAGAGACTGTCTTGACTCCATTGTATGTTCTTGCCTCCTTTGTCAAATATTAATTGAGCGTATTGGTTGGGGCTGATTTCTGGGCTCTCTATTCTATTCCATTGATCTATATGTCTGTTCTTGTGCCAGTACCAGGCAGTTTTGAGAACAGTGGCTTTGTAATACAGCTTGATATCTGGTATTGAGATCCCACCTACTTTCTTCTTTCTCAGGATCGCTGCAGCTATTCGGGGTCGTTTTTTGTTCCAGATGAATTTTTGGAGAGTTCGTTCTAGGTCTGTGAAATATGCCGTTGGTATTTTAATGGGAAGTGCGTTGAATTTATAGATTGCTTTGGGCAGTATGGACATTTTAATGATGTTGATTCTACCAATCCAAGAACATGGTATGTTCTTCCATCTCTTTATGTCTTCCTCTATCTCTTTTTTCAACGTCCTGTAGTTTTCTGAGTAGAGGTCTTTTACCTCTTTAGTTAAGTTTATTCCTAGGTAGCTTAATTTTTTTGGTGAGATGGTAAATGGGATTGCTTTTTTAGTCTCTCTTTCTGCAAGTTCACTATTGGTGTATAGAAATGCCATAGATTTCTTGGCGTTAATTCTGTATCCTGCTACATTGCCGAATTCTTTTATTAAGTCTAATAGTTTTTTGATGGAGTCTTTAGGGTTTTTTAAGTATAATATCATGTCATCTGCAAATAAGGACAGTTTTACTTCCTCTTTTCCAATTTGGATGCCTTTTATTTCTTCTTCTTGTCTAATTGCAATGGCTAATACTTCCAGTACTATGTCGAACAGGAGTGGTGAGAGTGGGCATCCCTGTCTTGTTCCTGTTTTTAGGGGAAATGGTGTTAGTTTTTGTCCATTGAGTATGATGTTGGCTGTGGGTTTGTCATATATGGCTTTTATTATGTTGAGGTATGATCCTTCTATTCCCACCTTGCTGAGAGTTTTTATCAAAAATGGGTGTTGAATTTTGTCAAATGCTTTTTCTGCATCAATTGATATGACTATGTGGTTTTTTTCCTTCAATTTGTTTATGTGATGTATCACGTTGATTGATTTGCGGATATTGTACCATCCTTGCATCCCTGGGATAAATCCTACTTGGTCATGGTGTATGATCTTTCTGATGTACTGCTGGATCCGATTTGCTAAGATTTTGTTGAGGATTTTGGCATCTATGTTCATGAGGGATATTGGCCTGTAATTCTCTTTCATTGTGTTGTCTTTACCTGGTTTTGGTATTAGGGTGATGCTGGCTTCATAGAATGAGCTTGGAAGTGTTCCTTCCTCTTGGATTTTTTGTAGTAGTCTGAGGAGGATAGGTTTTAGTTCTTCCTTGAATGTTTGGTAAAACTCCCCTGTGAAGCCGTCTGGTCCTGGGCTTTTGTTTGCTGGAAGCTTTCTGATGACTGCTTCAATTTCTTCCATAGTTATTGGCCTGTTGAGATTTTTAGATTCTTCCTGATTAAGTTTTGGAATGTTGTATTTTTCTAGAAATATGTCCATTTCCTCCAGGTTGTCTAGTTTGTTGGAGTAGAGTTGTTCATAGTATTTTTTAACAATCATTTGTATTTCTGTGGGGTCTGTTGTTATTTCGCCTCTATCATTTCTGATTTGGTTTATTTGGGTCCTCTCTCTTTGCTTTTTGGTGAGCCTGGCTAGAGGTTTGTCGATCTTGTTTATCCTTTCAAAGAACCAGCTCTTGGTTTCATTGATTTTCTGTATTGTTTTTTTGGTCTCTATGTCATTTATTTCTGCTCTAATCTTTATTATCTCCTTCCTTCTGCTCACTCTGGGCTTTTCTTGTTGCTCTCTTTCTAATTCTTTGAGCTGTAGATTTAGATGATTTACTACCATTTTTTCTTGTTTGTTGAGGTAGGCCTGTAGAGCTATAAACTTCCCTCTCAGGACTGCTTTCATTGTGTCCCAAAGGTTTTGGATTGTTGTGTTTTCATTGTCATTAGTTTCCAGGATGTTTTTAATTTCTTCTTTGATCTCATTGGTAACCCAATCAATATTTAATAACATGCTATTCAGCTTCCAAGTGTTTGAGTATTTTGGGTTGTTTTTATTGTAGTTTATTTCTAATATTATGCCCTTGTGGTCTGAGAAGATGCTTGGTATGATTTCAATCTTCTTGAATTTGGGGAGACTTTGTTTGTGACCCAATATGTGGTCTATTTTTGAAGATGTCCCATGAGCACTTGAGAAGAACGTATATTTTGTTGCTTTGGGGTGAAGTGTTCTGAAGATGTCAATTAAGTCCATCTGATCTAGTGAGTCATTTAGGATTGCTGTTTCTTTGCTGATTTTTTGTCTAGCAGATTTATCCAGTGATGTCAGTGGTGTATTAAAGTCCCCTACTATGATTGTATTGTTGTCGATCTCTCCCCTGATGTCTTCCAGGAGTTTTCTTATGTATGTGGGTGCTCCTGCATTGGGTGCATATATGTTTATCAGGGTTATATCCTCTTGTTGTATTGATCCCTTTAGTATTATGAAGTGGCCTTCCTTATCTCTTGTTATGGCCTTCACTTTGAGGTCTATTTTGTCGGATATAAGTATTGCTACCCCAGCTTTTTTTTCATTTCCATTTGCCTGAAAGATATTTTTCCATCCCTTCACTTTCAGTCTGTGTGAGTCCCTTTTAATGAGGTGGGTCTCTTGTAGACAGCAAATGTATGGGTCATGTTTTTTTATCCATTCAGCCACTCGATGTCTTTTGATTGGACCATTTAGTCCATTTACGTTTAAAGTTATTATTGAAAGGTACTTGTTTGTAGCCATTTCTTTTTTTGTGTGGCTGTTTTCTTTCTGGGCTTTTTATTTCTTCTTTTTACACCAGTCCCTTTAGCATTTCTTGCATTGCTGGCTTGGTGGTGATGAACTCCCTTAGCCTTTTTTTGTCTGTGAAGCTTCTTATTTCCCCTTCAATTTTGAATGATAGCCTTGCTGGATAGAGTATTCTTGGATTCAGTCCTTTGCTTTGCATCACTTTGTAAATTTCTGTCCATTCTTTCCTGGCCTGATGTGTTTCTGTTGAGAAATCGTTTGATAATCTGATGGGGGATCCTTTGTAGGTAACTCTCTGTTTCTCTCTTGCAGCCTTTAAGATTCTCTCTTTGTCTTGTACATTTGCCATCGTTATTATGACGTGTCTTGGTGTGGGTCTTTTGGGGTTCATCTTGCCTGGGACTCTCTGTACTTGTGTAACTTTTTTCTTCCCCATATCTGGGAAGTTTTCTGTCATTATTTCTTCAAATAGATTTTCTAATCCTTGCTGCTCTTCTTGTCCCTCTTGCAGCCCTATTATGCGTATGTTACTTCGTTTCATGTTGTCCCGAAGCTCCCTTAGGCTCTCCTCCTGTTTTTTAATTTTTTTCTCCAGTTGCTGTTCAGATTGAGCTTGTTTCTCTGCCTTATCTTCTAACTCACTAATTCGGTCCTCTGCTTCTTTCAGCCTGCTGTTGAAACTTTCCATGGTGTTTTTGATTGTAGCTATATCACTTTTCATTTCTTCCTGATTCTTGCATAGGTTGTTGATTTTCTCATCCATCCGGTGAATGAATTGTACAACCATTATTCTGAATTCTTTTTCTGTCATGTTGCACGCTTCAACTTCATTAATTTCCTTTCTTGGTGATTCCTCATTGTCTTTCCTCTGGGTGTTGTGTCGTTTCTTCATTCTGCTTATCTCCCGATGGATCAAAGGTCGGGTTGCGTGGGCCTGGGCCGTGTGCAGTGGGAGCCTCCCACCACCTTAGTGTCACTGAAGAGCTCTGACACTAAGATGTGTGGTTGTTGTTGGTTGGTGGGAACCAGGCTCGCTCTGAGTCAGTGTTGCCAGCGCTCAATGTGGCCTCGTATGTGCCCTTAGAATTAGGGACCCTGCCTGCACCGTGCTGAAATAGAGACCCCCCTGGAGCGTGTTGAAAACCAGAGCCCCCTAGCATGCGCCAGGAGTCAGAGTTCCCCAAGAGTCCAGTATCAGAGTCTCTGTTGCTTTGCGCGACTTCGCCTTGAGAATCAGGGTCCCTGTGTGCCCTTGCACCAGGAATTGGATTCACTGGCTCTTAGTATGAATGCACAGGGAATCAGGATCTCAGGCGCAGGTGATAAGAAACACAGTCAAGTCACTGGTGCTTGGTGCTGCCTCCTGCCCCGAGAAAAGGGATCCTTGGGCCTGTGCTAGGCAGACAAATTCCCGTTCGCGCGATTGCTCCCAGCCCAGGGCTCCGAAGCCCAAAGTGCGCGCAGGATCAGTTCCAAGGTGCTCGCGCACTTCCAGGCCAAAGTTCCTGCAGCGCTGAGGCCCCGGCAAGGGGCGGGTCTATCAGTTACTATGATGCTGCCCCCGAGCCTGTGGGAAGGGGGGATGGGCTCTGTTACTCACGGATCTGCCGCGGGGATCTCCGAACTTTTGGTGTCCGCAGGTCTGTAGCTGTGGTCGCAGGTCTCTGTCCCCAGTGGCTGCAGGGTCCTGGTATGCGTCTGAGATCAGACTGGGTGGTGCTGAGGCCAGGATCCTAGTCTCAAGCAGCTCTGTTTCCCAAGATGGCGTGGTCGCTGTGCCTGGGCTGGCCGCCTAGGAGTGTCCGCGCCGGGAGCTGGACTCCGCCGCCTAAGACTGCCCGGTTTAGCAGCCCCTTAGAAGACCTGCAGAATCTAGCTGTCCCTAGCTCATACACACACACCACACACGTCCACACACTCCTCTATCACTTCCTTGCACTCTCACACTCTCTCCCTCCCTACATTCCTGCTGGTCGCCATATTCAGTCTCTCTCCGGGGCCATGTTTGAACAGTGAAAACTGACTTTCAAACAGTTCTGAAATGAGGAATATACAGTTTACACTTATAATTCCTGTTCAATCTCTTAGATATTTAAAAGAAACCTGGTTAAAACTTTTAAAATTCAAATCTATAGACCTCAGAACACTATGTG
>NW_005371324.1:828233-864387 GCF_000412655.1 Myotis brandtii
GTCCGCACCTTCTCCCTCTCTTCAGCACAGGTGAGTGTCTGTATCCGAACTGTCCTATGAGCAGGGTTCAGTGAAAACAAAGAAACAAACAAACGCAGGCCGGCCGCGGAAACGCTCCACTCTTACCGGCACTGCATGATCTGGTCAGCTTCTCAGGCTGCCCACTTTCGGCTCAGTCCTCCGTAATCACTGAATCAAAATCTCAAATCCCCCGGTGCCAGGAATCCCGCGGAACTCCTTTCCCCAGTCAGGGGCTGTGTCTGTCCCAAGAGACTCGGCTGTCTGCCACGCGGTCTCCCTCCGACCCTCTGGGCTCAGAGGTCTGGCAAAAAACTTAGTGTCTTTTTAAAAAATATTTTTATTGATTTCACAGTGGAAGAGAGAGGGAAGGACAGAAACATCAATGATAAGAGCGAATCATTGATCAGTTGCTTCCTGCACATCCCACACTGGGGATTGAGCCCGCAACCCGGGCATGTGCCTTGACTGGGAATCGAACCGAGACCTCCTGGTTCATGGGTCGATGCTCAACCACTGAGCCATGCTTGCCGGGCAGTATCTTTTTTATATGTGTAAATCAATAGTGATGTTTATGCTCTAATTCCTAATATTGGTAATTTGTGTTTCTTGTTTTTTCCTTCTAAATCTGGCTAGAGATTTGTCATTAAAAAAAAAATTATTTTTATTGATTTCAGAGAGGAAGGTGGGGGGGGGGGAGAGACAGGGAGGGAGAGAGGGACAGGGAGAGGGAGAGGGAGAGAGAGAAACATCAATGATGAGAATCATTGCTTGGCTGCCTCCTGCACACACCCTACTGGGGATCGAGCCTGCAACCCAGACATGTGCCCATGCCAGAATCGAACCGAGGACTCTTCAGTCTGCAGGCCAATGCTCTATCCACTGAGCCAAACCAGCTAGGGTGGGTCTTTTTTTATACCATATACCTTTTTGGAGAGTTTGTTCTACATCTGTGAAATATGCTGTAGGTTTTTAATGGGGATTGCATCAAATCTATAGATTGCTTTGGGTAATATGGACATTTTAATGATGTTGATTCTGCCTATCCATGAACACGGTATATTCTTCCATATGTTTATGTCTTCCTCTATCTCTTTTTTCAGCATCCTGTAGTTTTCTGTGTACAGGTATTTTACCTCCTTAGTTAAGTTTATTCCTAGGTACCTGAATTTTTTTGGTGCAGTAGTAAATGGGATTGTTTTTTTAGTTTCTCTTTCTGTGGGTTCATTATTGGTGTATAAAAATTCCATAGGTTTCTGGGTGTTAATTTTGTATCCTGCTACGTTGCCAAATTCATTTATTAAATCTAATTGTTTTTTGATGGAGTCTTTAGGGTTTTCTATGTACAATATGTCATTTTCCAATAATGAATATTTTACTTCTTTTTCAATTTGGATGCCTTTTATTTCTTCTTCTTGTCTGATCACTGTGGCTAGCACTTTCAATACTATGTCGAACAGGAGTGGTTAAAATGGGCATTCCTTTCTTGTTCCTGTTCTTAGGGGAAATGGTTTTAGTATTTGTCCATTGAGTATAATGTTTCATCTAGTCCTACTCCTGAATATTTTCAGGTCCACTTTCAGTTTGCATAACATTTGTTAAAACATATCTAAGTGAAATTTGCATATTGATACACAGCAGTTATCCTATCTTTGTTTATGGAGAAGATTGTGATAATCATGAAATTCAAAACTTTTCATGTAGAGCAAAACAAATTCCAGTTTATCTTTCTTTGAAGTACTCTTAGTCTAAGTGCTATTTTTTTTTTACTTTTATCATAGTCTTTAAAAACAAAATCTTCATTTTTGAGATTATTACAGATGTCCCCTCTCCCCATGGTCCCCCTTCACTCGATTCCTGCCCCGCCCCAGGCCTTCATCACCCTATCGTCTATGCCCTTAGATAACGCATATCTATATATAAAAAAGCCAAGAGACTAGAATGCTGGAACAACTGCTTGATTTGAAGCGCACTGTGGCCCTGATCAGTCCCCCCACCCGATCGGGGGCGGGGCTGGTCTGCCAACCTCCTGCGGCCCCTCCCACTGGCCGACCAGGCCCCGATCAGCCCCAATCAGGGCTGGCCGGCCGGACCCCACCCGTGCACAATTTCGTGCGCTGGGCCTCTAGTATGAGTATAAGATCTTTGCTTAATCTCCTCCCACACACCCCCTCACACCTTCCTTCTGAGATTCATCAGTCTGTTCCATGTTTCCATGCCTCTGATTCTATTTTATTCAGTTTAGTTTGTTTATTGGCTTTCTTATTACAGTGGGGCCTTGACTTACGAGTTTAATTCGTTCTGTGATGGAGCTCGTAACTCAAATTACTCGTATGTCCAATAACTGTGATGTTCGCTGTGCCAACTAGCAGTGGGGTATCTGAAGCTGGCTTGTACGTAACCCGAATTTTAGCTTGCAACTCAAAGCAAAAAATTGGCCGAGAGACGGCTCGTATCTCGAAAAAACTCATTAGTCGGGACACTCGTAAGTCAAGGCCCCACTGTAGTTTATTTCGATTTTTAGATTCAATTATTGATATGCATTTATTGCCATTTTATTATTTTTTGTCTTTTAATCTTTATTATTGAAAGTATTACATAGGTCCTTCTTTTCCTCCCACTAACCTCTTCTGGTCGGCTTCCATATTCCCTCATACCCCCAGGCTCTCACCACCCCATTGTCTGTCCACGGGTTATGCATATATACACACCAGTTCATTGATTGATCGCATATTTTTTAATCCTCCTCTTCTTTTTCTTTCTCTGCATTTTGGCTGCTTCCCTGAGTTTGTTTCTAGGTAGAGCTGTTATGTCTCCTAGAATTGGTAGAGTCGTCTTGTGTAGTAGGTGTCCTGTAGGGCCAGTGGCTCAACCTCCCCGGTCACCTGATCTGGGCACTCTAGGTGTGCCCCTTTGTGGCCTGTGTGCACAGTCTTGTACTTGAGCCTTGATTGCTGCTGGCATCACTGGGAGGAATTGACTTCTAGGCCAGTTGGCTGTGAGGACCAGCTGTGTCTACAATGGAAGAGTTGCTATGTAGGTGACACCCCTATGCAGCAGGACTTGCTTAAGTGGTGCTCACTGAGACTGCCCCTTGAGTGTGTTGCTGTGGATGTGTAGAGGTGTAATATGCTATGGTCTGAAGCTCTCCACTGGGTGCACTGGCTCTGGGGCCTCTGGGGAGGTGCAAAGTCAGCCACTGCCTGGGGCCACCTGGCATGAACTACAGTGAGATATACAGATGACTGCTACTTGTATTGGGCTAGGAAGTGCCCAGGTGAGGCCACCCTGTAGAAGCAAGGCAGACGGGTGCTAGTGTAGGGTCTTGGGCCTTTTATTGATAGGTTTGATGCCAGCTGCTGCTTGTTTGAGAGATTTTAGGAAATCTGAAGCCTGGGCCAGGACAGGCCATTCATATGAAAAAGCCAGGGGTGGGTTCTCAGGGAATCACCAGGGTGGAACAAACAATATGGGCCATGCTTATAGAAACTCACATATGGCTGCCAGTCAGCTCTGTGATAGGGGAGGTCCCAGCACAGGAACAATGACCCCAGCCAGCATCCCTGTCTGGGACAAAGCTGCCCATGAGTTTCTGCCCAATGCCAGACAGTCCAGTTCCTCCCTGTATGTCCCTGGATTCCCCTAAACCTGCTGCCTGGCGCTGGAGCTCAGAGGAAGCAGGACCTTATAAGTTTGTGGAACATCTGGGACTTCAGCAGCTTCCATGTCACTCAGCCACAATCCTTGCTGGTTTTTACAGCGTGAAGTTACAGGGACTTCTTTTCCAAGCTCTGGAACCCTGGGCTGGGAGTCTCGTGTGGGGCTGCGACCCCCTGCTTCTCAGGGGAGGTATTGGAGATATCCCTCCCGATTAAAAAAATGTCACACATGGGTGTCGGACCAGCCCATTTTGTGCCTCTGCCCTTCCTACTAGTCTCAGTGTGCTTTCTTCTTTATTTCTGTGGTGGTAGAACTTCCTTTCAGCCAGCTTTCAGTCAGTTCTGAATGATGGTGGGTTCTGTATTTTGTTGTAATTTTGATGTGGTTGTAGGAAGCAACAAGCACTGGTGTTTACCTACACCTCCATCTTGGTTCTCTCATCACAGTCTGTTCCTGATAATACATTTATGTATGAAATAACCAGAAACTTGGTTCAGACATTATAGGAAAACATCTCTTTAGTTTTTTTAAACTGATGTTGAAATAGTATTGAATAAAAATAGTGTGATTAATCTTACTTTTGCTATTCTAGGTTATATATGAACAGGAAGGTGTCTATATTCACTCATCTAGTGGAAAGAGCAATGACCAAGACAGCTTGATTTCAGGAATATTACGTGTTTTGGAGAAGGTATGTTTCCAGTAAATGATTTTATTTAATAATTAATTGTTCATGGTAGTGGCTAATCTTTGGGGCATTATCAGCAAGTTTGGATTCCATGTGTAAGATAAAGTTATGTAATCAAACAATAGTTGTAAATTTAACATTAAATGATATTAGAAATAAAATACTTCAGAAAGTCAGTAAAATGGCATGGAATACTTAAAAACTTATTATGTAGAAGTTGCAGTAATACATTTCTTATAATAAAATGTGAGCAGAGTTTTAAAATCTACATTATATTGGTTGTCCGATAGTAGTTTATATATGATATTGCATATTTAAAGTGCTAATATTTAAGAGGTTAAAATTTTATTTTGGGTTCATGGAATTAAAAATAATGTAAGAATGTAATAATGACTAAGAATGTAAGATATTGCGGAATAGTAAATGTAGTTCATAATTTTCTTCTCTAGGATGCTGAAGTTATAGTGGATTGGAGACCATTGGATGATGCTTTAGATTCTTCGAGTATTCTCTATGCTGGAAAGGTATTTAAGAAAAAAATAAATGGCTCAGGAAAGTTAGGCCATTTAAGAAAAAATAACAGCTTTATTGAGATATAATTCATACACCATAAAACTCACTCTTTTAAAGTGTAAAATTCAGTGGTTTTAGTAAATTTACAGTTTTGTGCAATCATTGCCAATATTTAATTTTAGAACATTTCATCACTCCCGAAAAAGAAACAACCTTTTATTGGTCACTCTTTAATTCCCTCTTCTTCCAGTCCCCGGCAACCACTAATCTACTTTGTCTCTGAATTTGCCTGTTGTGGACATTTCCATATAATGTGTGGTCTTTTGTGACTGGCTTCTTTCGCTTAGCATAATGTTTCAAGGTTTATGCATAATATAGTATCTATTGATATTTTCTCCCCCCCCCCCCCCCCCGAATAATACTGCATTTATGGATATACCACATTTTGTTTTTTCATTATTTGATGGACATTTTTTTTTAACTTTTAGACTAATATAAATAATGCTGCTATGAACATTTATGTACAAGTTTTTGTGTGAGCATATATTTTCTCTTGAAAACCTAAGCGTAGAATCATTGGGTTTATATGATAATTTGTCTTTAGCATTTGTATCATGTGTTGACTTCTCACTATGGTAGGTAGAGATTTAGCTCTGTCTTACCTCTATTTCACCTTCACCTTGAAACTCTGGCCCAGCTGTCCACATTTCTTCTCAAAGTATTTAATCATATACATGATCTTCTAATTTCATCTTCATAAAGACATTTCTTCCAGAGTCTCACATGCTTCATTTTGTACTGGTTGCCCTCTGGGTTTTCTGTGCAGCAGTTATCCTGGGGATTCTTTTAGCCTCTTTCCCATATTTTATTCCCTCCCCCCTTTTAAAAAAATCCTATGCTGTTATCTACCTATTTTGGTTTACTGCCTTGTTTTGGGTTTACTCCTAAGTTCCAGTGCTTCCTGAGGGGAAAAAAAGGTGCATGGGAACAAAAAAAATTTTTTTTTATTCTTATTCTGGATTGGATAGCTTGGCTGGCATAGAAATTTTCCCACATGTTTTTGAAAGTTATCCCAGGTTTGTCTAGTTTTCTTTATTGATGTTTGGTTGAATGCATTCTAATCCCTTATCCTTTGTATGTATTTTTCCTCTTTAGAATCTTTTTTAGGATGTCCTGGTAATGAGCCTTTGTAGTCGTTTTTATTCTTTGTGCTGAGTACTTCTTGGGCCTATTTAATATGGAAACTTGTGTCTTTTATTTCTTAGGAAATATTTTTGAGTTATTTCCTCTCTATTTTTCCTTTTCTTTCCTTAGGAAAAACTCTTTAGACCTTCTGGACTGGTCCTGTAATTATTTTTAGTACTTTCTTTCCTATTTTCTAATTCTTTGTGTATATATGTATACTATATTCTGGCAAATTTCTTCAATTTTATCTTTTAGTTATTGCCATTTTCATTTTTGTTACATTTTTAAAAAATATTTTTAAAAATATGTTTTTATTGATTTCAGAGAGGAAGGGAGGGGAAGAGAGATAGAAACATCAGTGATGAGAGAGAATCATTGAATGGCACCTCCTGCGCGTCCTCTACTGGCGATCAAGCCCACAACCCAGGCATATGCCCTCAACAGAAATTGAACTGTGACATCCTGGTTCATAGGTTGATGCTCAACTACTGAGCCACACAGGCCATGCTATTATAGTTTTAATTTCCCCCTCTGGGAAGTAAGCTAAAGGGGGCCTTGGAAACAGGTTCAGGGGTTAGCTTAGGACAAGTTTCCACTGCCCATTGCTCCTCTGGTTGTAAATCTTGTGGCGTCCCTTGGAGTTTAGGAGATGCCTTCCTGTGGTGGAGGAAGAGGGGCAAGGAAATGGTGGGGGCTACTCCCCAGAGGAAAAGCTGAATCCTTTTCTTGCTGCCAGGAATCTTAGGGGAGATCTTGGGGGGATCTTGTTTTTAGCAGAATATTCATCAGTTTTCTAGATGTGCTCCTTCAGGGTCATAGTCTTCACTAATTGGTCAGTGTCAGGGCAGGGGTCATTAGTCATTGCAACTAATCCTGGTGTTGCCCACTTGGTTTTGCTACTTTTCTGGGACTGGAGCTGAAATACGACTGGGGCTTAGATGTTATTTCTAGGGAGGTGACCTTCTGTATCTGCTAAAAATTGCTCTTCCAGGTTGTTCAGCTATCTGTCTCAGTTTCCCTGTTCCAGTTATCCTGGCTCACTGGCTTGCCTTACCCTGTTTTTAAACCCAGCATCCTGTTCTTAGTGGATGTAATATCCTTCCTTATTTCTAAGGATAGTTTTTTTTAGATGCTTTCATTTCTGTATATAGTCTACTTCCTCTAATTGACTTTTTTTCTTGTTTCATTTGGACTTTGTCTTCTGTATAGACATTTGCCTGAAGTTTGGTGATCTTTGTAGTGCTCATATTTAACAGCACACACAGAAAAGTGACTATACTCTCTCTAGGTTTGAGTAGGTTTGGTAATAGTTGGGACTCAGGATGATCTGGCTACTCTGCTTATGTGAGAATCCTTGGTGTTGAAATTTAGGTCTTTCTCTTGGGTTACTCATTCTTCAGAGAACAGTCTGCAGATTCCCGGCTGGAAAGGGTAAGCCTGGATTCCAGTGTTATGGGAACTGAGAGGAAGAGAGCTAGGAACCTTGCCAACTCATTGTAGAGATGGACTTTTAGGTAATTCTCCTGTTTTTAGTGTATTATCCCTTTGCTGACTGCGCTTGGTTTCTCCTAATCTAGAGATAAACTGTTAGCTTTTTTAATGAGTAAACCTCTAGCCTCTGGACTTTTGTTAGTAGTCCTTTTTTTAATTTGACCTTTATACTGATTTCCAAAAGTACTTGATGTACCTGTTCCAAGCCTTTGTGTGAGGTGGGGTTCTGTAGATGCTTCTTAGCTTTCCCCACTAGAGATGGTAGAGTTGGTAATGATGGTGGTAAGGACTGCATCCCCCCCTCCCCCCCCCACACACACACACTGCTTTTATTATTTTATTTATTTCTCGTTTTTGTTGTTAATACTATCCCAAGGATATTTTTCCATTAATATTTAGATATTTAGAAATAGTGGAAGGGATGGGGAAAGACAGTGAGAGAGAAACATCGAAGTGAGAGAGACACATCCATTGGTTGCCTCCCTCATGTGCCCAGACCAGGGCCATGAATGGAGCCTGAAACCAAGGTGTGTGCCATTGCCTGGAATCAAACTGAGACCCTTCAGTCTGAGTGCCTATGCTCTATCCACTGAGCCAAACTGGCTAGGGCAGGGCTGCATTTTTTAAATTGGGCAACCATGGGTGGGGGTTCCCTAGGAAGGACCTGAAAGAAGAAACACTCCACTTTATAATTTCATTCATTCAGTCACTCCCCAATTTTCAGTCTGTATCTATTCTTATTACTTAACTAGAGTCCCGGTGCATGAAAATTCATGCACTGGAGGGGGAGTCCCTCAGCCCGGCCTGCCCCCTCTCACAGTCTGGGAGCCCTCAGAGGTGGGAGGCGACCTGGCGATCGGGGGAAGGCGACGCCCCATCACACCTCTGCTCCTGCCACTGCCGGCAGTGCAAGCCTCGGCTGGCCCTGGTTACCTGAGCCTCGGGCGGCCCTGGGGGGCTGGGCAGCCGCCATCCAAGGCTTGCCTGTGCCTCGGGCTGGCCCTGGGCGGCTGGGCAGCTGCCATCTGAGCCTTGCCTGCCCCGTGGGCCAGCTCTGGGTGTCTGGGGGGCTGAGGGGTCTGGGGGACTCTGGAGGCGCCATGTGCCTGCCACCCTGGTGGGCTGAGGGGACTGGGTGCTGCCATCTTTGAGGGCGTGGCACTTGATTAGCATATTTCCTCCTTATTGGCGGTGGGTGCCGCCATCTTTGCGGCAGCGTGAGGGTCAATTAGCATATTCCCTCTTTATTAGATAGGATTGGCAACCCTAACTGCAAGGCATCTGGGTAAGCTTATCTTCCCCTCCCCTTTCCTTCCGTTTCTTTTTCTTTTTTTTTTCTAATTGTAAGAGAACATTTATTTAGAAAGTTATAAAGATAGAAGAGGTGAGCTAGTTGGGCTGTGTAGGCTCAGGAAACAAGCAATAGAAGCAAAAGAAGGGCCCTTGGAGCTTAGGAGAGGGAAAGGCAAAGGTGTAACATGACTGGGGGGGAAGGGAAGGGGGATGGGAAAGGTGCGGGTGTACTCCCGATGGTAAAGCTTGGGCAAGGGAGAAAATGACAGGAAATAGTGTCCCTGTTTTCTCACCAGTGATGCCTGCCATAATGTATAAATTTAATTTATGTAGATGCTGAGATGACATTATTGATTGAAATGAAATTCTACTTCTAGTCTCTAAATATTTTATATGTTATAATCATTTTAGGATTCCAGTTCAGTTGTAGAATGGACTCAGGCCCCAAAAGAAAGAGCTCATCGAGGACCAGAACATGTGAACAGTTACGAAGCAGAGTGGGACATGGTTAATACAGTTTCATTTAAAAAGAAGCCACATACCAATGGAGGTATGAATTAAATCGTTGAAATCTTAAACTGATTTGCTGCAATATTATTATTTTTTAAAAAATATATATTTTATTGATTTTTTACAGAGAGGAAGGGAGAGAATCATTGATGAGAGAGAAACACTGATCAGCTGCCTCCTGCACCCCCCCCCCCCCCCCCCCGCTGCAGGTGTGCCCACACAAGGTACATGCCCTTGACTGGAATCGAACCTGGGACCCTTTAGTCCGCAGGTCGATGCTCTATCCACAGAGCCAAACCGGTCAGGGTTGCTGCAATATTATTTAAACAAAAGTGCAAAGAAAGTTCTTTATGTTCCTCAGAGAAGAAGGATGCTTTGGTGCTTTGATACAGTAGTAACTCTTACATTTTAGTTATATTCCCTTTTCATCACTTTTTTGCTTTGTTTGGTGTTGTTGGTTGTGACTTCATAAAAAAGGCTTTAAAAAATCCTTTTTCTGTTTTGTAGTTATTAATGGCAAAAAATAGAAACATGTTAGAAAATTGCTGTGGTTGTCTCTCATGCATATTTTTCTTAATCTAGTAGAATTTTTAAAAAAGAAAGTTATTTCATCCCAAAGCACCAGGGGGAGATGGAGTATACTGCTAACCATCCTATTCTAATTTCAGTGTTTACTGGGAATTTAACAGCTCATTGCAGTCTCCCCTTTATACATGTTCAGTGATTATTCTGTTTTATATATATATTTAAATCTGTGTTTGCCATATGTAATTATCTAAATGTAGATAACAAAAAAGAGCCAAGCTAACAGCCTGATAGAACACATATATTATTCTAAATATGGTATAGTGTATCTGTGATATGGCCAGGTTATTTGTGATTGATCGCTTTTAAAAATATTAAACACTTGTATATGTTTTTTTCCTATTGATTCCTCTATGTTTTATAACTAAAAGTATATTTTATCTCTTAATGATTTTGGTTTGAATGTAGGAATTTATCCATGTGTATCAAAATTTATTAGAATATCTCTTGCTACATTTATATAGCATTGTTACTAAGTAAAATTGATTTTCATATATGGCCTGGGGAATTATTCTCATATACTAGAGGCCTGATGCATGAAATTCATGCAAGAGTAGGCCTGCCTTCTCCCAGCTGCTGGCACTGGCTTCCCTCTGGCACCCAGGACCCAGGCTTCCCTGGCAGCCCTGGCTTTATTGAAGGACATCTGGTCTAATTAGCATATTACGCTTTTATTATTATAAATAGTAGTTAGATTTTGAACTGTATCATTTCTTGGAAACTGGCAATTAAGATAAATATTAATTCACAAGATATTGACAATCAGTTTATGCATGTGTGTTCCTCTTCTATTTATTTATTTATTTACTTACTTACTTATTTACTTACTAACTAACTAACTTATTGGAATTCTCTTTCTATCGAAAGAGAACCAGAGCAATGCAAAGTGTTAAGGAAAAGTAAAACCACAGGATTTTAGTATATTTGGCAGGTGAGGGATTTTTAACTTCTCTAGACTAGATCTTTAGGATTGGTTATGTGAATTGCTATTTTTTTGTTCGTTGTTGCCTAATACTGTTAAATCCTTGAAAATGAAAAAGTCAGACTGCAGGAATGAGCAAAATTAGTTTTCAGAATTCCATAGAAGAAAGAAGCATTATGTGGATGAGAAAAGTATAATCTGACAATAAAGATATTTTTATTTTATTTATTTGTTTTTTTAGAGAGAGAGGAAACGGGGAGAGAGAAACATGATGTGAGACAGAAACATCGATCAGTTGCCTCCCCTACTTGCCCCGACCTGGGATTGAACCCACAACCTAGGTATGTGCCAGGACTGGGAATTGAATCCACAACCTTTTGGTGTAAAACAGGACGACGCTCCAACCAATTGAGCCACTGGCCAGGGCTAAAGATCTTTTTTAGAATAATGGTTTTCAACTTTGCACATTGAAATTATTTGGGAAGATTAGGCTTTTAAAAAAATACTAATGCCTGGCTTTCATTCAGCAAATTAAATCATACTCTGGAGATAGAGACTGGACATCTATACTTTTCAAAATCTCCTAGTGCAGTGGTCGGCAAACTGCGGCTCGCGAGCCACATGCGGCTCTTTGGCCCCGTGAGTGTGGCTGTTCAACAAAATACCACGTGTGGGCGCACACATACAGTGCGATTGAAATTTTGTGGCCCATGCGCAGAAGTCGGTATTTTGGCGCCTTCAGAGTCCCCCAGACCCACAATTCAAAATTGTGCCATTATGAAACTACATATATATTTACATTTTTAATCCTCAGCCAAGGATATTTTTTACATTGATCTTTTAGAGAGAGTGAAAGAGAGGAGGGGGGGGAGAGAGAGAGAGAGAGACAGAGAGACAGAGAAGAAGAGAGAGAGAGAGAGAGAGAAACATTGATATGAGAGACACATCAATTGGTTGCCTCCTGCACGTGCCCTGACTGGGGCCGGGTTTTGAACCTGCAGCGGAGGTACATGCCTTGACTAGGAATTGAATCCGAGACCCTTCCATCTGAGGGCCAGTGCTCTAACCACTGAGCAACTGGTCAGGGTTATTTTTATATTTTTAAAAAGCATTTTTTTCAAATATTTTTACCCTTGTTGGTGATTCACAAAGGAAACTTGGGACAAACCTTTAAAAAATTGACTATTGAAGATTTACTTAACTTTATATTTCTTAAGAGTTTCTACTGCTAAATATTGCTTTTATGTACTAGATAAATATTTTGAAAATATATATTCCCTGAACAACAGACTGACATGATGTTCTACAAACCCATCTAAAATGTCATATCCTTGATGTAATTTTATTTAAGACATGGATACTTACTGAGCTCTTTGTTTTACTCTTCTGCGTTATGGCCAGTTTTCTCATGTCAGTGTTTTGGGGATGTTTTTATACATATTTGGTAACATAGTAAGTTCATCAGTACCAATTAGTTTTATTACCTTTCTGTAAGGAAAACGAAGGAAATTTTGAGCTAACTCTTGGGTTCTGTTTCTTTGTAACCATCTGTTTCTGGTTAGTTATTGATGATAGATTAAATTGTTGACTTGTCTTAGTTATTCATTTATCAACACATCTTTGAGTACCTATTACGTGGTAGTCACTCTTCTAGGAGCTGGGGATATAGCTGTGACAAAATAAAATTCCTGTTCATGAAGCTATATTCTAGTAAAAGGGACTTCTAGAATTGACTTGTAATGTTTATCTCATCATTTGTCAGCATTTTTTAAAAAATATTTTTCTTGTCATTTTTTCATTGATATTTTTTTCTAATATATTTTATTGATTTTTTACAGAGAAGGGAGAGGGATAGAAAGTTAGAAACATTGATGAGAGAGATTGATCAGCTGCCTCCTGCACGCCCCCTACTGGGGATGTGCCCGCAACCAAGGTACATGCCCTTGACCGGAATCGAACCCGGGACCCCTCAGTCCGCAGGCCGACGCTCTATGCACTGAACCAAACCGGTTCGGCTGTCAGCATTTTAACTGAGGAAATGTGTGAGGCATATTCTGTTTTACTTAATATGTAATGTGTGTCTCTTCCTTTAATGAAAAAATCTGTAAAATTTTTAGTTTTGGATATGCACAAACTCCTGATGATTCATATAACCTGCATATATTATTTAATGTTCTCCACATGATTTTCTTACATTAATTTGGGTTCAGTACTTTTTTGTGTAACTTAAGGATTTCATTTAAATAATTGTTTATATCTAGTTTTCCATTGCTCTTTTGCTGTGAAAATATTTTTGTTCTTTGCAGATAATATAGTAATAGGTAGTCTAAGTGTATATTCACACTTAAATGATTCATGAAGATATTGGAATTGTACTAGTAGTATTGTTCTCACTTTGATATTAGCTTGTAGTAATGTTATAAGCTCTATAATATAAATTCCAGTAAAACATGTTATATAGCAGCCAAGTGGGCACATGTCACTTAATCTAGTGCCAGCCTTAGATATGAGTTCACCATTCCAGCTGGTGTGTTACTTAAGCCTTTTTGTGCTTCCTTTGAAATGATACTTGCTAAAGTGTCCATGAACTAGGAATGGTGCCTGCATTCCTTGAAGGTAGCAATTTCTGTAAGCTGTAGATTTCTTTGTGTCAGTGTAGGAGGTCTTTTTGGAGTTGATGGAGTTATAGTGTTCCTGACTGTATAAGAAGGGTGATTGATATACATGCAGGTCAACACCAAAGAAGAGCTTGAATAACAGTATGACACTTCTTAGGAAACAACATTAGGTACAATGTTTTTTAAAATTTTAGGAACATGACATGCTTATGTCTGAGTTAAAATGTTAAAATAAAATGATTTGAAATCATAACTAGATTAGAAACTAATTTTGTACATTAATGAGAAGAAACATTTTTCTTTGTTTTTTAAATTTTTATTTAAATGGATAATCTTTAAGTTCCTTGTTATCAATTATGATATTGTTCACAAACCTAGGATTTAAAGCTTTTATAAACAGCCCACAAACTCAGAAAATGCTTTATTTTACATAACTATAGTTTGATTTGAAATGAGGTCTTAATTTAGTATAAGATTGATTTAGCAGGAAGGTTAAATGTATTCATTCTCTTTGAAGCATTTATAACTTAATTATATTTCACCCTTAATTCCCCACTGTTCTTTGGGTTTTTGCCAAAAAAAAAAAAAATAGTCTGGCTATTCACCCCAATATATATATATTTTATACTGGTATACTTATCTTCACTCAATGTAGTCTAGTAAAAATAATTGCAATGGAAGTGATGGAAATAAAAGTTTGTTTTTGTTTTAAATGATTGTCCAAGAGCATCATCATCCATATTTGGGGAAGTGGAAAGTATTAACATTTATTGAGTATTCGCTACATACTTTGCACTGTACCTAGTTAGTTGACAAGTATTATATCTTTTAATTCTTAGAATAACATTGTGAGGTAAGTATAATTCTCTCCATTTTACAGATGATGAAACTGAGACTCAGAAAGATTCAGTTATTTGCTCCACATCATTCGCTTAGTAAGATTGTGGTATTGTAATTTGAATCCAGCCAGCCTGCTTCCAGAGTCATGTTCATTTTGGGCAAAGCTTATATTTAAATGGGGATAACCTTTTTAGTTTGTGTGCAACAGGATAATTATTTTAAAAATTATTTTTTAAAGAAAATAAGCATAACCAATGGACACAAGACACTGGGAGGGGGGTGAGGGAATATGCCGGGGAGTAGGAAAGGCTGGGGGAAGGTCAATTGGAAAAAAAAAAGAGACATATGTACTACTATTTGTAATACTTTATTTAAACAATAAAAAAATAATGTAAAAAAATAAAGAAAATATATGTTGCCATTTTTAATACAGGTGGGAGCCATAGTGATATGAATGGCATAGTCATTCCCTAGGGTCAACAAATTTCTGTTAGGCCATCATGAAAGCACTGTCAGTACCTTTTAAAAAGGTGAACAAAAATATTTTGCCCCACTTTCTTGTTTTTAAGATACTCCAAGTCAAAGAAATGGGAAAAGCAAATGGTCATTCCTGTTCAGTTTGACAGACCTGAAATCAATCAAGCAAAACAAAGAGGGTATGGGCTGGTCGTATTTGGTATTCTGTCTCAAGGATGATGTCGTTCTCCCTGCTCTGCACTTTCATCAAGGCGATAGCAAACTACTGATTGACTCTCTTGAAAAATATGTGGTATTGTGTGAGTAAGTATCAAATTATTTTCTACTTATTGAAATTGGATTGTTGTATTGGACTCCAGGCAAACTCTTTTTACTTGTCAGTGGGTATCAGCGACCTATGTGCATACCAGGGCACAAGCAACTTTTTATTTTTCTGGGATATCAACTATTTTGAATAACATCTTGCCATTGTAATATTTTGGATCTGCAACCTGTTATCATAGCACTATTTTAAAGAAAAGTGGTCTGATATTTTTATACACATTTAAATGAAGATGCATCAGTAACTTATGGATTATCTATTTACCAAATTAACCTTTTATTATGTAGTTTTTATTAGGTATACAGACTTTTATTTGTAATATTGCAAATTTAAGTTAGGCAAATTTAAGTTAATTATAAAATTACTAAAGGCCCCATTCATGAAATTCGTGCACTGGGGGGGAGGGTGTGGTGGTGTTCTCCCTCAGCCCAGCCTGCGCCCTCTCACAGTCCAGGACCCCTCGGAGGATGTCCGCCTGCGGGCTTAGGCTCGCTCCCCACTGGCAGGCGGACATCCCCCCAGGGGTCCTTAGCGCTGCCATGGAGGTGGGAGAGGCTCCCGCCACCGCCTCTGTGCTCGCCAGCCATGAGCCAGGCATCTGGCTGAGTGGCGCTCTTCTAGCCGAGGGACACCATTAGTATACGATCGGGGTTGGGGAGGGACGTGAAAGCTTGGCCAGCTGGGGAGGGACTGTGGAAGGGCTCCAAGGTGTGTTCGGCCCATCTCGCTCAGTCCTGATCGGCTGGACCCCCGCAGCAAGCTAACCTACCGGTCCAAACGTCTGCCCCCTGGTGGTCAGTGCACGTCATAGCGATGGGTCGACCAGTCGACTGTCTGCCCCCTGGTGGTCAGTGCATGTCATAGCGAGTAGTTGAGTGGCCTTAGGATATCATTAGCGAATTGCGCTTTGATTGGTTGACTGGAAGACCAGACTCAGCATAGTAGGCTTTTATTATATAGGATTTTTAAAAATCTTGTATCTTACATGTATTCACCTATGTGCCTTTGTATACACATATTCTTTCTTGCTGTTACTCTCATCAAATATATTTTGGATATCAATTATGTTCTGAACACTGTGCTAGTTGCTTGATATTTAGTAGTGAATAAAACAGGCACATTTCTTGATATCTGAGAGTTTATGGTCTTGTGAAGGATGCTGACCAATAAGTGGCAATAAAATCAAGAACTAAGATGAAGGATGTACAAGGTGCTTTGGGAGCTCCCAGGAAGAGAGGAAAGGGTACCTCATTCAGACTGCAGGTTGGGTAGGACTCAGGAATACTTTCTGAGGAAGCGACATCTAAGTTGAAACCTGACAAATAAGTGAACATTAGCATGAAGGGGAAGGAGATATTTAAAAAGAGATGTTTTAGATAGAGAAAGGATGTAAAACATGATGTAATCACAAAACAGTAATTCAATATCACAGGTCTGCATAGTGAGAGAAGGGAGGTTACTAAATATAAAGATGAGGCCAAAGAGCTGGGTAAAGGCCAAAGCATGAAGGATCTTGTAAATCATGTTAGCAGGTTGTTCTAGTCATCTAGATGAAATTATAGTGGCATGAAATGGGAGAGTGACAGGGAAGATACAAGTACAGTGGGGCCTTGACTTATGAGTTTAATTCGTTCTGAGACCAAGCTCGTTAAGGAGCTCGTTAACTCAAAGTACTCTATCAACTCAATGCAAAAAATCAGCCGAGAGACAGCTGGTATCTCAAAAAACTCGTTAGTCTGGACACTCGGTAAGTCAAGGCCCCACTGTATTAGAGTTTGTGATTGATTGGATATATGGAGGTGAGAGGTAGAAGTTGAGATTTTCAGCTTGGGGAACTGTAGGGATGATTGTTAACTTCATGAATAATGTCCTCACTTTATAACAGGAAATAGAAAAATGTCCTTATTTTATCATGTCTAAATTTAGATTATATAAAGCTAAGAGTGATCCAATTGTTGGAAGATACTATGTATTTTCTGGGATGACATTTTATCCCCTACCATGTTGATCATTCCTGCTGACATTAGATATGCTGATCAGTACCAGTAACCATAAGAAAGTCAGGCCTGGTTGGTAGTATTTGGGTCTGGATCTTCAAGTGAAAAGCTGTGACTAGGCTACCATACAGGAGATTACTAGTAAGTAGATTTCAGGTGAGACATTGTCATGATTGGGGCAGAAAGTTTGGCCCTCTGAATAGCAGGTGTTAAAGACTTGGGTTTTACTTTTGAGCAAGCAAGTTCATTAATCAGTGTTGGCTCATTAATCAGTGTTGTGATGTAACACTCACAAAATAGCTCATTCAATCTGGGACTTGATTAAAGCATAGTACTAAGGATGAAGTGGTAGAACCTCTCTACTCTACTGGTGGGTTCATACTTTGGAGAACTGGGCTTAATTTTAAATGTGTTAGACCAGTGGTCGGCAAACTCATTAGTCAACAGAGCCAAATATCAACAGTACAACGATTGAAATTTCTTTTGAGAGCCAAATTTTTTAAACTTAAACTATATAGGTAGGTACATTGTTATTAACTTAATTAGGGTACTCCTAAGGCTTAGGAAGAGCCACACTCAAGGGGCCAAAGAGCCTCATGTGGCTTGCGAGTCGCAGTTTGCCGACCACTGTGTTAGACTAACTAGTCTACATGAAAAAGATGACGTGTAATAAAAGGGATAAGAATGGTATCATGAAAAACTTTAACTTGAAGAAGAGGAATTTTGGTGTAACATTAAATAAAATCCAGACTTCTTCTTATGGTCAACGAGGACCTGCCCTATCTTAGCTCTTTTTATCTCTTAAACCTTATCTCACACTATTCTTTTCTGTAGTCTAGCCACATGATTTTCTTTCAGTTCCTAAAACACCCTAAGTGCTTTCTTGTCTTAGGGTCTCCTTATGTATGCTATTTCTTTTGCGTGGGATATATTTTTTCCTTTTTGATCCTCAAGATAATAGTTTAATGGCACTTCCTCAGAAGAGCTTCTGTGGATGCCACTGTCTCCCATATAATGTAGGTTCCCACGTCCATTCCTTTTCACTGTCTCAGTCTCTTATTTACTTCCTTCATGGCCCTTAACAGAATAAAATCATTTTGTCTATTTTTTAAATGTTCTGCTCTAGAATGTAAGCCCATACAAGCAGGGATTGCTTTTATCTTGTTTGCATTGTCTCCTGAGTTCCTAGCCACAGTGCATAGCACATATTTGTACAATCAATCTTAGTTGAATGAATAAATGGTATGGTACTTTTAATTCTATAAGTAATATTGAAAGGGATGTTAAAAGAAATAAATTGTACATTTGTTTTGTATGACTCCAAAGAGAAAATGAAACAGATTTTAGCTTAAGATGTAGAGTTTTCTATCCTGGATGGGAAACTGATATACTCAGCAATCTATAATAATAATAACGTAATATGCTAATTAGACCGAACAGCTGAACGACCTTCTGGATGTCATTCCGGACAAAGCCACGGTGACGAGGGCCGAGGCAGAGGCAGTTAGAGGTGATCAGGCAGGCAGGCGAGTGGTTAGGGGCGATCAGGCAGACACATGAGTGGTTAGGGGTGATCAGGCAGGCAGGCGAGTAGTCAGGCCAGCAGGGGAGCAGTTAGGGGCGATCAGGGAAGCAGGCATTAGGGGCGACAGGCAGGCAGGCAGTCAGGCAGAGGGGTTAGGGGCGATCAGGCAGGCAGGCAGGCGGGCAGTTAGGTGCCGGTGGTCCTGGGCTAAGGGACCGCCGCGGCGCGCCCCCGTTCCCCTTGTGCATAAATTTTGTGCACGGGGCCTCTAGTCACATTATAAGGGCATGTGTAGCTTGAACGTGTGCTGGTCATATTTTAATGAGGGCTGTAAGTGAACTGTTGTTTTCTTTCCTGTATTTGTAAATTACTGAGTAGTAAATATAAGAATCAGACAGTTGCTGATAAAAATATAACCATTATCGGTGAAGCTTAGATATGCAGCATCATAATAATTCACCCCAAATTAGTTTTGAAGTGTTTGTCATTTTCAGACAACTGCAGGTCTCCCTCAAGAGGACAGATCACTTACGATGTGAATGAGAGCAGACTAGAAACTGCTTTCTCTGTTTGCAGGCAGATCCAGGAACAGGAGAGAGCCGGGATGGGATTATGCCAAACATGCACCTTGTTTTTTCCTGATTTCAGCAATCAAATGTGTCCCTGTGAAGGAGAATTTCTTTAGAACAAGTGCATATTTCCATTTGGAAACATGAAACCGGGGGAATGGTGGTGTTCTTTCTCCCTCTATTTTTTTATTTAACAACTAATTTTTTAAATTTTTTTTTTTGAGGAACTGGGTCAAGAGCTGAAAAGAGCAATAATCAAAAAAGATATGACCCCTGCCTTCATGGAGTTTGTACTATTGTGGAAATGTAGCAATATTCTGGAATGCCAATACTCTGTAATTGCCTAACAATATACTACTTGTCTTTTGGCTGATGTACTTTAAAAATGTTTTGTTGATTTTTTTTAGGGGCAACTAAGTCTTAAATTTCTTATGTCTCTCCTCCTAGAGCTCTCCCCAGCCCCTCATCACAGAATATTGGCTATAAAAAATGAAATCCTTCCTTTTTACAAAGTATCTGTGGTTGCTTGTTCATTGGGCAATCATTTCTTCTTCCCATCTACAGTTTACTGACTACAGTTTTAGATCTGTAGCCATAATGATCTGAGTCCAGATAGTTGAAGGTTGTATTTTTGTTCCCCTTCTATATGCATAGCCAGAGTTTTGACTTTAATGACCAATTTTTATTTGGATTTTAAAGAAATAATTTGACTTAGTTATTGTTAGAAACAAAATAATAACCTATGCAACAGCAGCACTGTGGTAGAAAAAAGTATGTTTTTATATTAGTTTCTTGTTCTGGTGCTACATTTAAAAGTTGATCTGTTATTTAAAAATACTATGTGAGAACCTGTACTCTAGGTCTTCATATTAAACATGACCCCAAAAGGTGCTCAGAAAGATGGTATTTAATGAAAATTGAAAATTAAAAAAAATTTATTTTTCTACTGCAAATGATTCAACCTCAGCTATTTTAAAAAGCCAATGGGCTTATTAAGCTCCTATTGTCTCTGAAGATTGAGTACTGTTTCTGAATATGTAAGAATAAGATCCTGTTTTGGATTTCATAGTCTCCTTAGCATTGCTGTTGCATTCTGTTATGTTAGAATGGAGAAGAGATAACTGTTATTAAAGTTCTTATCTCAAACATTTATGATAAACTAGAAATAGATAGTAGCAAAATAACACATTCAGTTTTTAAACACAAAAGTTGTGGATTCATTACAGTTGACTTACTGAGTTATCAAACTTATTTGAATAGAAAAAAGTGGGTAATTCATCTGATTACCTGAAATTAGACAGATGTCTACTTGGAATGTATTTTATTTGTTCTGTAGCTTTGAAGAAATATAAAGAAAAACTTGTGTCCAGAGCTTAATAAGCAAGAACTAAAAAATATTATTACCTGAACTGTACATTATATAACCTTGTTAAATATGTTTGTGTGTGCTAATAATTACGGTTAGCATAATTCATGATCTTTAACTGATAATTCATCTATCATTTATATTTTTTAATAGGTTTTACTGATTTCAGAGAGTAAGGAGAGGGAGAGAGAGATAGAAACATCAGTGATGGGAATCATTGATCGGCCCCTACTGGGGATCGAGCCTGCAAGTCAGGCATGTGCCCTGACTGGGAATTGAACCTGGTTCATTGGTCGATGCTCAACTACTTAGCCACACCAGCCGGGCTGTATCTTAAGTTTTTAACATCTTATATGCAATACTACCAAGCTGTGGAATGAAATTGGAAACCATTTCAAAATGGGACATTTTCCTAGAGTGTATATAGTATATATACTGATGAATCCTAGAGTGTGTTTTGTCTTACTTTAGTTTTGATGATATAAAGAAAGATATATTTTTAAGGTTTTTTGCTACAATTCTAACAGGAATTTGGGTTCATTACAATGTAGTCCTCTTGGTTTTACTTAGAAGAAAAATATACTTCAACCCTTTTATATTAGTAAATTTAATATTTCATGTAGTTTTGGAACTCAAGGTAGTTCTAAGTACTTGTTAATATTATATTAATGGGAAACAATTCAAAAACTAGACATTTAAGTTTTTCGTTGTTGTTAAGGAAAAGTAACTGCACTAGAGTTATTCAGCTAGTAATTGATGCATTATGCTAGCATTTTCAATACATCCCTTCTTTTTATTACAGAGCTCCACAGGATAAAAGAATACTTCTTGTGAATTGTCCGAATAAGAGTCTTTCACAGTCTTTTGAAAATCTTCTTGATGAACCAGCATATGGTTTAATACAAGTATGTTTCTTAAATCTGTATTATTAATCTGTTAATCTATCTCCATTATTTTATATACCCTGTACCTCTCAACTTTCTTAGTTACACAGAATGAGGCAAATGTCTCTTTGTAAACTTTATAAAACTGTTTGCTGTAATTTTATAGAAATAATAGTATGTTTTATATTGTTAGAAGCTTCCTTGGTTCTTAGTTACTCTCAAAGCATTTTTTTCCCTTTATAATACTGAAATAGCTTTCATTGATTAGGTGAAATATCATTGTGTAAGCTATTTTGAATTCATTAATGAGAAAATTAGGCAAAGATCTGGTTTGAATTTTTATTTTCTATTTAAGTAGGTTCTAATTCCTCTTAAAATATTTGAGTATATTCTTGCATTTGGCTAAAAATGTGCACTTGACACAATAAAGTTAGTTAATTTTTCACTCAGATTTGTATGTAATCTAATGAAATGGTTGTTTGTCCATTCATTTACTCACTTATTCACTCAACAAATGTTTGAGTGCTTACTCTGTCCCGGATATTCTCTTGGTTCTTTTTTTTTTTTTAAATTTAAATTTTTATTGATTTTAGAGAGAGAGGAAAGGAGAGAGAGAGAACATGCAACATCAATTAGTTGTTACACTTATTTATGCATTTATCGGTTGATTTTTGTATGTGCCCTGGCCGGGGATCAAATCTACAACCTTGGCGTGTAGGGAAGATGCTCTAACCAACTAAGCTATCGGGTCAGGGCTCTTCTTGGTTTGAAGTTAAACAAGATAAGTAAGGAAGACAAGAGAGCTAACCACTGATTAAAATAAAAAGTGAGGGCCCTGGCTGGGTGGCTTAGTTGATTGGAGCATTGTCCCATACACCAAAAGGTTGCAGGTTCGATTTTCAGGGCATATACCTAGGTTGTGGGTTTGATCTCTGGTTGGGGTGGGTACAGGGAGTCAACCAACCAATGTTTCTCACATCAATGTTTCTCTTTTTCTCTCCCCTACCCTCTCTAAAAATCAACTAAAACGTATCCTCATGTGAGGATTAAAGAAAAGTGAGGGAACAGATTTTCTTACTGTGATTAAATAATCAATAAAGATTGACTTTAAAGAAGTAACAATTTTTGCTAATTATGAATAATCAGGCATTTTGGGATTTAGAAGTAACCCTAGCAGTAGAAAAACCTTTTGCTGTTTTTTTAGGCACAGCACTGCCCAGAACGAATTATTTTTCTTGGCATGATTTACTAATCATATAATTAGATTAAAATATCAGCTAATATGTAAGTATTGTGAGCTTTTAAACTTAGCTACCAAATATTTTGTGTTAGGCTAGTGTGGTACTGCACGCTTCAGAAATACATAATGTTCTTTTGTGAAGGCAGGACTGCTAGACAGAAGAAAGCTGTTGTGGGCCACTCACCAATGGAAAGTAAGCACTGCATATGTTTCTGATGTGCAGATTGAATGAAGCCTGCAAATCATTTTTTGCCTGTAATTCAATCAGTAGCATTAATTTCCCATTTAATATACTATTTTAACCAAATGAAAAGATTGGCTTAGAAAATTAAATTTTTTCTCCTCGGAAAAAAATAATATTTTAAGATAATCTTAGACTACTCTGTTTTAGTGCTGATTTCCCATCATGAGGTATTTATATTTTTCATTTGAATTAATGCTAATATTTTTCTTTCTACTACATAGAAAATTAAAAAGGATCCTTATACAGCAACTATGGTAGGATTTTCCAAAGTCACAAACTACATTTTTGATAGTTTGAGAGGCAGCGATCCCTCTACACATCAGCGACCACCTTCAGAAATGGCAGATTTTCTTAGTGATGCTATTCCAGGTTTAAAAATAAATCAACAAGAAGAACCGGGATTTGAAGTCATCACAAGAGTGAGTGGAGATTTATATTAATATAGCTCTTATATTTTAACCAGAGGAATGTTTTTAAACATGTATGAATGCTATATAAATAGAAACTCAATTTTAGTTTTATCTGCCTCTTTCTCATAATCCTTTCTTGTAACTTTCTGCTAACATATTTAAGAACTGACACTTGTCTTGCCACCAAATTGTTCTTCATCGATTACTACATATTCTTTCTGTTCATTAATGTTGGATCTCTTTTTTTTTGGTTACCTTTCTTTACTGTTATAATTGTATTATTAGTTATTGTTGTTAATCTCTTAACTGCACCTAATTTATAAATTGAACTTTATCATTGGTATGTAAGTAAAGGGAGAAACAGTATATATAGGGTTCAGTACTATCCACGATTTCAGGCATCCACTGGATCATGGAAACTATCCCCTACAGAAAAGGGAGGGAATATTATATACTGAAAACTATGCCAGTGAGTTTAGGTATTCAAAATATTTTTAAAAACAAACCCAAATACTAGTAGTACCCTGCAAAGTAATTCTGACATTCATGTTTAATATCATTTAACTTTTCTACATATGAGTCATTAGAGTTGTAACTACAAAATTTTCCTTTCCTAGCAATAGCCTCTAAATTTATGGGTCCACCCCAAAGTGTTCCTAAAAGATCTCTTTCGGTCTGTAATGCCTCCTGGAAATAAAACTTCTTTGCCTGAAGAAGCAGATTTTTTTCAAAGCTCTAGTTACTTCTGGTGACCCTTTCATAAACTGCTTTAGCCACTTGTGCCCCTTTTGTATATTCAGTTTCATCTGAACACTGCAAGACCTCTTTGACCATTCCTAAGTTGAAAGCTTGTTTTGAATCCAGTTTGAGGGCCCCACTTAACACTTTGAGAGCTTATCTACTGTGTATAATTTCAGCCAGCCGGGCAGCTCTGCCTCAGCTTAGTATTTATTATACCCATCTCCTTGTGAACAAATCTGATCTAACTCTTTCTAGTCATTAATCTGAAATCACATGCTGTAATAAATTCTGCTCCTCCAACCAAAGCCCAATCTTCATACAGTGGGATACTTTTTAAAGAAAGTTTCTTAAATCTTACTAAGGTGTTTTCCATCCTCTGGGGTTCCTAGTACTTTTATTGCTTTCAGATCAGATCCTGAGGAGAAAGTTAACACCCAAGAAGTTATTCTTTGTACTTGGATTGTTCATAGGGAGAAAAGCCAGTGCCATTGTCTTCCTTCTGAAGGTCACTAGATTCCCCCAGGAAACAGTGGAAGTTTTCTTTTTATTTCTTCCACATGGAAGCCACAAGATGTACTATAAAGTGACAAACCCATTTGATGTAGCAATTTTGTCCTTAGAGAATAGATGATGTTTTCAGAAGACTTCTTGCAATTTCCTGTTTGGACTCCATTCCTCTTTGCAAGCTGCTTTCTCTTACTGGAATGATCTGATTACCTTTTAATAATAATGAACAGATTGCTTGTTTCATTGAGTGGACAGCAGTGAATAGTGACCCTAGGCAGTGGTAGGCAAACTGCGGCTCGCGAGCCACATGTGGCTCTTTGGCCCCTTGAGTGTGGCTCTTCCACAAAATAGTGACTTCTGCACATGGGCCACGAAGTTTCAATCGCACTGTACATGCACGCCCACACGTGTTATTTTTGGTATTTTGTGGAAGAGCCACACTCAAGGGGCCAAAGAGCCGCATGTGGCTCGCGAGCTGCAGTTTGCCGACCACGGCCCTAGGGGATTGCTTCTAGTTCTGTTCCAGAGGCACCAGTCAAGACACTACTACTATAAGGTTTTTATTCTCATGGGAATCTTTTCTTTTTAAAATAATATGGACTTTGGACCTGAATTATGGCCAATCGTTACATATCTGCGCAACAACACTTTTGAATTTGCTACAGTGCTAGGCTGCACATAGTTAGAACATTATAAATATCTAAATTGTGGTACTTAATTAAAGGGCTTATATTGTAAATGGCATTTTTAAATTACCAACATCCGTTAATTGAATTAAAAACTGTAGAAAATACCAAGTGGAGCTAATGAATCAGTTCTGAGAGCTACAAATTTTAGTTTGGAAGAAAAACTAATTTTAGAATATGATTAATGGAATAATACTGTTTTTTAATAATATAGCATACCATTTAGTGTGAAGGGTCTCTTATAGGAATTTACATGTTAACTGTTCTGCACTTACATAATTGAAACCCAAAATAGCAAATGTTTTTCCATCCTGAATTTATAACCCAATTATTTGTATGTTTAGTAGGAGGAAAAATGTATGGAATGTTAACTATTTAGTTCATAAACTAAATATTGGAAAACAAGGGAAGATATTAAAAATGTTAGGACATTTCTGAGTAATCATATTTTAGATTAAGTTTCTATTACCATGATTTCATTTCACTGGTTAAAGGTATACTTTTTATTGGTTATTTTATTTTAGATTGATTTGGGAGAACGACCTGTTGTTCAAAGGAGAGAGCCAGTATCACTGGAAGAATGGACTAAGAACATTGATTCCGAAGGAAGAATTTTAAATGTAGATAATATGAAGCAGATGATATTTCGAGGGGTAAATACTTTAATATGGATTGTATTTTAAACTGCTGGTGTTCAAGATTTTCTTCTTTTTTGGGGGAGGGGAAGGGAATGAATTCCTTTTTGATGAATGATGCTTTAAAAGTGTTGTAGGACAGAGTTAGATGCTTGTGATGTCCCTGATGTCAGGTGGTATACCAGTAAGCCTAGGGAAAGATATTTTTCCTTACTTCAGATGTGATGGGTTATGTGAAGAAGACATGTATATGCCCCAGTGGTAGTTGTGTTATCCAGTAATGATTTAGTTTTGAAAGACTAAACAGCCCCACTGTCTGCTATGCAGTCTGTTGTATGTACTCTGCATTATTTAAGCTTTCTGGCAGCTGTTTATATCTTGAGAATCCAGAAGTCAAAAACAAGATTGTATTTACTGAATTGAGCTATTTTTATGTATAAGACTCAAATATTAGTCTTTCTGTTTATTTAAATGCAAGCTTTGTGAACTTAAAGTACTGCATTCTTTTTTTACAAATGCGTGTAATATGCATGTTTTCTTCAGGGACTCAGTCATGCATTGAGAAAGCAAGTATGGAAATTTCTTCTGGGTTACTTTCCTTGGGACAGTACCAAGGAGGAAAGAACTCAATTACAAAAACAAAAAACGTAAGTAATTGTCTTTTGTATGTTCATCAAAGAAATTCAGGTAACTCACCCATAGAAATTAATAAAGGGTTTTTATTTATTATTATTATTTTAAAATGTTTTTATTGATTTCAGAGAGGAAGAGGGAGAGAGCGATAGAAACATCAATTATGAGAATCATTGATCAGCTGCCTCCTGCATGCCCCCTACTGGGGATCCAGCCTGCGACTTGGGCATGTGCCTGACTGATCCGTGACCTGGTTCATAGGTTGATGCTCAACCACTGAGCCACTCTGGCTGGGCAGTAAAGGGTTTTTAGATGACTATTTAGGATATGTAGACTAGGATATGGGAAAGTCATTTTATTTTTATCTTTTTAATTTAAAAATTATGCCCACCAGTGCAGGAGTATGAGGGGGTCCACAGATTGTGTTTGGAGGTATCTTTGAGCTCACTGAGTAGACACCATGAGCAAAATTTACTCTCTTGAGTAAAAAACAAACAAACTATGGACAAGAAATTATCATTGAAATTAAATGAAGGCAGATATATCCAAGGAATATTGCAGGGATTTGATCCCTTTATGAATCTTGTGATAGATGAATGTGTGGAGATGGCAACTAGTGGGCAACAGAACAATATTGGAACATGGTAATACGAGGAAATAGTATCATCATGTTAAAAGCCTTGGAGAGTATAAAGAATGGCTGTGTTCACCAGAGAAATCAGTTGCTTCTACATGTCCCCTCTCCACAGCACCTGTTTTACTATAATATAAAAATTGGGTTGTATGCATTTTCATAGTGAACTTTTATTATAAACTTTGTGGTAGTAAAAAAATATATTATGAATGCCATAGTTATTTCAAACCAGAAACATTTATTAGACCTTGTTGTAGTTATGTACAAATATTTTGAATACTTGAAAAATAACTAATTAGATTTGGATTTTAAAATTCCTCATTTATCTAGATTTATTTTTGTTATTTATTATGAGATTATAAAATAGCTCATAAAAAGTGTATTTGCTATTTAGGTTAATTACTTTTAATTAATTTTTCTGTGCTCTTGTAATGTAACATAAACTGATCTTTCATTTTTTTTGGAAGAGTGTTTCTATTTTTAAATAATCTCTCAGATTTGAAAAGAAACACAGAACAACTTTCTAGGTACACTCTTATTATTAGTTCATCAGTCTAGCCTTTAATTTAAAGCTCACTCCTCATCATTATGTGCATATTCAAACTCTCAAACAATTCTTTTCAACTTTTTTGCCAGTTTTTGTAAGACATTTTTACATTAACAAGCTTATGTAGTAAACTTGTCACATTTTAAAAAGTCTGTAGATTTGTATTTGTAATTACTCAGAAACTTTCATGGTTAAATACTTAATGACTGGAATAATTTTAGGTATGATATTAGGGATTAAGGTAAATGTTTCCTTACAATCATACCTAAATTATTCTAGTAGTTTAAGCAAAATTTATGACATGTATAAGGTTGTTTTATTTTTCCTTTGTTTTCATAACTTTAAACATTTCAGTATCATTTATAAACTTGCATCTCACTAGCATTATAAATGCTTTGATAAAATGTTTGTAGAAAAGCTCAATTAAAATTTTTAAATAAAATGTTCAAAGTAAGCTGTTTTTGGTGTAAAATTGTTTTCTATAGTGATGAATACTTCAGGATGAAACTACAGTGGAAATCTGTCAGCGAGGAACAAGAGAAGAGAAATTCGAGGTTAAGAGATTATAGAAGTCTTATTGGTAATTTTTTCTTAATTTTGGAAGTGCACGAGAAAGGTTTACATTAAAATCTTGATAAGATTTAAGAAATGAATATTTATGTTATAGAATTGGGACTCAAAAGAGAAATCAGAATTCAAGAATACATTAGCATGTGTTTACTATTCTTTTTAAAAATATATATATTTTATTGATTTCAGAGAGGAAGGGAGAGGGAGAGAGCTATAGAAACATCAGTGATGAGAGAGAATCATTGATCGGTTGCCTCATGCACACCCCCCACTGGGGATTGAGTCCGCAGACCAGGAATCAAACCGCGACCTCCTGGTTCATAGATCAACGCTCAACTACTGAGCCACGCCAGCCCGGCAGTGTTTACTATTGGTTTTTCCTCTTCAAATAGCTATATGAAGTTAGTATATTTATAAATACTGATATATTTTATATTTTAATTTCAAAATGTGAATTAGTAAAAACAGTATTTAACTTTACTTGCTTGTTGAATTAAAATTATTGTCTTATTTTAAAAAGTTTGTTTATTATGAAAAATTAGGAACTGTAGATGAACAAAGAAAAAATTAAAATTAGTTTGTTCCTGTCATCCAGAGATAACTGTTTAAATAGGCTTTGGTTTATATCCCTCCAGATCTCCTCTAAATATGAATATATTTAATTTTTCATTAAATGACTCCAGATAGATAGAAAATTTTGGTCAATTTTTGCAAATTGAATAACTATTAACCTAAAAAGGAGATGAATGATAGAATTTTATATTAAGAGAATTAGATTTATTTTTAAATAGTGAATACTGGTTGTGTGACTCTTATGATAAAGGCCAGGTTGGAAACGTTATTGAAGGAATGCATAGCTATAGCTGTACAAGAATTTTTTTGATAATCACGATATTTTAAACATTCCCATATTCATTCAGTATTTTCTTAGTGCCTATTATGTAGTAGGTTCTCCTAGGCATTGGGGATAAATCAGGGAACAAAATAAAATTCTTTAAGTAGCTTTTGTTCCTGTGGGGAAGAACAGACAGTAAGTAAGATAAGAAGTAACATATGTGGTATGTTAGTGATAAGTGCTAAAATAGAAAAATAAGGCAGGAAAGATGGTTAGGAATTTTATGTGTTGTGTTATTTTAACTTGGGTGATCAGAGGCGGCTCTTCTTGAAAAGGTGATATTTGAGTAGAAACTTGAAAAAGGGGATTGGTGAACTATGTAGGTACCTAGGTGAAGGGCAGTCCAAGCAGAAAGAAACATGTGTTAGACTTGTTTCCATCCCAGGGTCTTGATGTTTGAAGTACAGTGGAGAGGTGAGGGTGGCTGGAGTGAGTTGGGTGGAGTATAGAAACTGATGAGGTCAGAGAAGAAATGATGGATGTGGTAGAAGATAACGCGTTGGATGCTTGAGAAGAGAGGAGAAGTTGTATAGTAGTTATATGAATACGAAGAGGATGAATGGTAAGAAAGGTTAGTGATGGTGAATGTAAAATGGGATTAGTCGGCATGGTTGTGTTCTTCAGTCTTAAATTTTTAGCTACATCAAGTTGGACGGAGAGTTGGATTTATTTTTAACTTAAGTACTCATTGTCTTTCTAGAAATAGTTTCTAGAAATACTTTCCTTATGAAATAGCATTTTTTTAATTTATTTTTTTTTTTTAGTATTCTGCTTGGCAGAAATATACAAGAGGAAAAAGTACAAATAACTTTACTGTGTTTGAAACACCTGTTAAGTCAGATAATCTGTATTGGCATTATGACTATGTAAATTGTGCTTAAGTTAATAAAAAACTCATTATGTACCACTTTATCAACTGTAATATGAGACTGAAATATTTTGACATTTTAAATGAAATTTTACATTTATAGCATTTTTTGTATTGCTATTTCTTATTTCACAATTCTATAGATATATACTTCCTTATTAAATCTCATGTGGTATAACAGAAAGTTAGAATATTGATCTAATACATTCTAAAAATGTTCTTTCAGAACCTGAACTGGTCATCATCTATTGTTAGATTCTACTCTGTTATATAATATGCTCCCATTTCTCCACAACTTTTAAACAGAATTGGTTATAAAGTACATTTATCATTTTGAGTTTTAAAAATTTCCAATTTACTGAGGGATTTAGGTTAGAGAAATGCTCTTTTTAGTTGTAAAGTCTTTCCCAAGATGCGTTTAATAGGTTCGTGAATTGAATTGTCAGTATAACTTGGGATACTCTTGTGGTGATGTTTCCAAATCTGTTTTGAATGTTATGAAATCATTTCCAGTAAAATGTGGATTTTCATTTTTTCAAAATTAAAATAAATTGCTTATACTAACATATAGACTGAATAATGTACATATGAGAATAAGGAAGTAATTTGTCCTGAAGATGATTATGGAACATGATGAAGAAATTGATACTACTTCTCATAATTAATGAAGCAGATATGAATGAAACAAATCTCTTTGATTACACTTGATTGCATAGTAGCTTTTTTCATTACTATTTTCAAATAATACTGCCTAATTACAAGCATCATGACTGGCATTTTTATTGCTAACTAATGTGAATTACTACCTAGTGTTGCTTTTAATTAATGGGAAATATTGTCTATTATTCAATTAAAAGATTTCTGTGTTTAGATAAAAATATTTAAAAACATACTCATGGATAGGTAGACTGATTTTTGAAAATGATTCCAAAATGCTACTTTATTGCATATCTGAAATGGAATTTGATTACTTATTTTCATTAAGTAAAGTCTTGGCAAGAGAGTAAAGTTAATAGCAATAAAAATAATCCTGTACTTATAAGATGTGAGCTTTATAAAAATCTGTTTTTTGAAATGTTTTCATATATGTGATTTTCCTCCTCAGAAAAAGATGTTAACAGAACAGATCGAACAAACAAATTTTATGAAGGCCAAGATAATCCAGGGTTGATTTTGCTTCATGACATTTTGATGACCTACTGTATGTATGATTTTGATTTAGGTAAGTTCTACTCTAATATTCTAATTTAAAAAGATTTAGAATATTGATCTAATACATTTAAAAAATGTTCTTACAGAACCTAAACTGGTCATCTTCTATTGTTAGATTCTACCCTATTGTATAATAACTTCCCCATTTCTTCACAAGTATTGATTTGAACATTTTTAATACTGGCATTGCTCAGTGGTTTAGCATCAACCTATGAACCAGGAGATGAGGGTTTCATTCCTGGTCAGGGCATGTGCCTGGGTTGTGGGCTCGATCTCTAGTATGGGGCATGCGGGGGGTGGTTGATCAATGACACTCTCTCATTGTTGTTTCTATCTCCTCCCTTCCTTTCTGAAATCAATAAGAAAATATTTAAAGAAAATAGAATTTCAATTTATTAACCTGTTAGACATATGTATCTAATAGTTCTGTGGCCTAATTTTTATAGGGATTGTTCTACAGGCACTGGAAACTTACAAGGCTATGGCTCCCAAATTGTGCACTGAGGAGCACTGTGTTGTCTTAGCAAATTCATGGGGACAACGTGGGATATTTTAAACTTTTCAGGGAAATATAGTGACATCTATAGGACACAGCTTAACTACTAGCTGAAATAGGGTTTCAAATTAGATCACCACATTACTTCTGATGAGTTACATATATGTGTGTGTGTGTGTGTGTGTGTGTGTGTGTGTGTGTGTGTGTGTGTGTATAAAGACTTTTTAAAATTGATTTTTAGAGAGAAGAAGGGAGAGGGAGAGAAACATCACTGTGAGAGGGAAACATCAATTGGCTGCCTCCTGCATGTCCCCTACAGGGGATGGAGCCTGTAACCCAGGCATGTACTCTTGACTGGGAATTGAACCAGCAGCCTTTCCGTGCATATGACGATGCCCAACTGAGCCACACCAGCCAGGGCTGAAGTTATATCTTTGTTAAGCCGTGTTTTTGGCCTTGGCTGTGATAAGCAGTACTGGTGAAAATAGATTAGGTACAGGAATGAGGTTGGCGGTATCCAATTGGATTTCAAGGTTTGAGAAGTGGTGTAATGCCCAACAGATGCTAAGGTCATAGGGCATAAATACTTAGGTTGTTTGGATCTAACTACTTAATAAATGGAAATGTTAGTTGTTTCTTTGAGCCATGGGGTACCTTGGAAAAATTTACTTAGATATTAAGGGTTCTGTGAAGTGAGAAAGTTTTGGAACCTTTGTTTGATATGCTTTCTCCCTTATTAAGGAATGTATTGATTTGATAGACAGGCAGTGCTGATAACTCTGTAGGGGCATGTAGAACTTTACTTTCTTTTCTTGGAAAGGGACTGCATGCCCTATAGAGTTATCAGCACTGCTTGTCTAATATAGTTTCAAAAATGGGTTGAAAACACTGGTACTGTAGGTCAGAGTTGGGGATTGCATGGGGAAGAGATGCTAAGGAATAGATAACCTAAGAAACGAATATATTAAGGGGCAAGTGAACTTGAGCTATTTCTTAAAAGACCAACAAATTCCCTAAGCATCAACCTTTAAATAAGTTTAAGCAATGGGAAATTTCTGAGTATACCTACCAAGAGAGGGATTCCAAGTAGAGGATAGTAGAAGTAGATATTTTCCAGATTACTTTAATATAGCTAGAAACATCTTTTGGAGAAGGTAATTGGATATTTGGCATGTAAACCCAAATGAACCTTGAATTATGGGTACATTTTATTCACCATTTGTATCTATGTGAATTCCTCCTGGCTTCTTATATGTATACTAGAGGCCCGGTGCGTGAAATTTGTGCATGGGTGGGGGGTCCCCTCAGCCCAGCCTGCACCCTCTCTAATCTGGGACCTCTTGGGGGATGTCCAACTGATGGCTTAGGCCCAATCCTGGGGATCGGGCCTAAACTGCCAGTCGGACATCCCTCTCCCAATCCTGGACCACTGGCTCCTAATTGCTCACCTGCCTGCCTGCCTGGTCGCTCCTAACTGCCCCCCTGCCAGCCTGGTTGCCCCCAACTCCCCCTCACGGCCCGCCTGCCGGCCTGGTTGCCCCACACAGCCTGCTGTTCAGTCGTTTGGTCGTCCCTCACTAACCACCCCCTGCTGGTCTGGTCGTCCCACGCCGCCTGCTTGTTCAGTCGTTTGGTCATCCCTCACTAACCCCCCTGCAGGCCTGGTCGTAGGCAGCCATCTTGTTAGGGCATGCGGGTTAATCTGCATATTACCTCTTTATTATATAGGATTAGGGAAAGATGTAAACACTTTATGGATCTTTGAGGCATTGGCCCATTTGGTGACAATAAGTTGAAAATCACAGATTTCTCTTTAAATTTTCACCAGTCTGTCACACTTATAATGTGTCTCAGCTTGGATCATTGAAGAAATATCAGTAGAGTGCTTTTCAGGTTATAGAGTGCTGTCATACTTGATTTAGATATAGATTTGGATTCTAATAGCAGCCTTTTGAAGAAGTGGGAAAGTAATGCCTACTTTAGGCATAAGGTTATAGTGGTTTGGAGAGTGATTCAAGTTTGCACAAGTAGTAAATATTGGACTGGTGGGGGTGGAAACCCAGATCTTTCAGGCTGGATTTCTTGCCAGTATACATTCAGCACCCTGGCCCTTTGCCAGCTTGGTTTCTGTTACCACTGTAGGGAAGGGAATAGGACCATATTCCTAGGGAGTAAGAGGCATTGCCTCAAACTCTCAGGTAGGAATTTTGAGGTAGGAATTAATTCATATTCTCAGAAAGAATTCCTGAATGCTCAGATTTTTTTCAGGGCATAGGCCCAGACCAGCTAACTGCATAAATTGCTCTTTTAGTTTGTTTGTATTAACCCCACATTCTTTCTAGTCAAATACTTAAGTTATCTGAAACATAAGCAAGCTTTCCATGAAGAACTCTGGCCTTGTGAGAAGCCAAGGTAGTTTTCATAAAGCAGTGGACCAAATTTCTTGCCTTTTACTCATAGCAAAGGAACTTGGACTGCATGTAAACTCTTATAGGTGATTCTGTCATATTTAGTTAATTTAACTTATTAGCCCATAGACGAGGTAGGTATAAAGTTTATTTGTGTTGAATATAATCTTAGTAGAGGCACTGGGGGCGGGGCGGGGGGGTTGCCTCAGCCCAGCCTGCACCCTCTCCAATTTGGGATTGCTGGCTGCCAACTGCTCGCCTGCCTGCCTGCCTGCCTGATCACCCCCTAACCACTCCCCTGCCAGCCTGATTGACACCTAACTGCTCCCCTGCCTGCCCAATCGCCCCCAACTGCCCTCCCCTTCTGGCCTGATCGCCCCCAACTGCCCTCCCCTGCTGCTGGCCATGTGGCTTTGGGTGCCGCCATCTTTGAGGGTGTGACAGTCAATTAGCATATTCCTTCCTTATAGGCTGTGGGTGCCACCATCTTTGCGATGGCATGAGGGTCAATTAGCATATTCCCTCTTTATTAGATAGGATTAATAGTAAGGAAGGAGACAAAAATGATCAAAAGCAGACAGAAGACAAACATTACAAAAGCAGTTAGAAAAACTCAAGGAGGACTGAATTTTAGTTCAAAGACCCCACACCTAGGGCATATCAGGTATCTGCTTTATAGGGTATGTTCATCATTATGATCCTGAATAACCAATAAGTGAAATTATGCTGTATATAAGAAATCAGGGAGTGTCTAATTTTAAAAAATGATTTCCAACTCCTAAGATTATTTAAAATTCGATACTCAAAGGCAGCGGTTCTCAACCTTCCTAATGCCGCGACCCTTTAATACAGTTCCTCATGTTGTGGTGACCCCCAACCATAAAGTTATTTTCGTTGCTACTTCATAACTGTAATTTTGCTACTGTTATGAATTGTAATGTAAATATCTGATATGCAGGATGTATTTTCATTGTTACAAATTGAACATAATTAAAGCATAGTGATTAATCACAAAAACAATATGTAATTATATATGTGTTTTCTGATGGTCTTAGGCGACCCCTGTAAAAGGGTCGTTCGACCCCCAAAGGGGTCGCGACCCACAGGTTGAGAACCGCTGCTCTAAGGGTTAAAGTTCAGTTGACCTGGAAAATTAAGGTAGATGTAGATGAAATGTTATCAGTGTGAGAGTATACACTAGGGTAGTAAGGATATCATTTCTCACACCTCTCCACTGAAACAGTTGCTGTGTAAATAATTTCAGGGAACTACTTCAGAAATTGTAGTAGTGCTGATTAAGATGTGCATCAGTCAGCACTAGTGAAGGCTCTGAGTGTTTCTGAATGCTAATTTAAACAGCCTTAGTCTTTCTTTAATTAAAAGGAATTTGTAAATTAATTCCACCCCCGCAACTCATGGCATATCCCAACTAACATCATGTATAAAATGAAATAGATTACAAGCAACTAGAACACAAAGATTAACTTGCTTCAGCTAAGACTTACAGAAGAAATATGGTAGTGATGCCTTACGAAAGCTGAAGATTTAAAGGATTAAATTGGCTTTTAAAAATTTTTTATTATACCTTTATAATAAAGCATTACCTCCCCCCCTCCAGTGGAAAGGTGCTTTGTAAATCTTTTGAATAGTACACTTCGAAATATTTTATTATAGACCACATGCAGTCAGTAAGACCCAGTAAAGTAAGTACTCTTTTGCACTTTGTTGAATTCAGATCAAATTTCTTTCATGCTTTAATTTGTTTAACCTTTATATTTGACATTGCTTTCACTATGTCAGTGCCATGTAGGAAAATTTTGGTGATAACAATTTAATCTTTCTTTCAACCTACTTATTCTTCTTTTTTTTTTTTTAAAGTGCTGTATTAGTCAGGGTTTGTCAGAAAAACAACCATTAAGATTAGATGTGTTTGCCTCGCTCCTTCACCGCCCCCCCCCCCCCCAA
>NW_005371324.1:865951-885876 GCF_000412655.1 Myotis brandtii
TTTTGCCCCGCCCCCCCCCCCCCCCCCCCCCCCCCAACAAACACACACACACACACAAACCAGAAAAAGAGAAAAAGAAATCCCACAATTTGCTGTCTGCAAGCTAGAGACCAAGTTTGAAGGGCTGAGAGCTGTGGAGCAGTGGTGTAGGCATGAGACCCAGGAACACAGGGCAGGATAAGATTGGATGTCCCAGCTCAAGCAACCAGGCAGAGCAAATTCAACCTTCCTTTATCTTTTTACTAGAGGCCTGTTGCACGAAATTTGTGCACGGGGGTGGGGGGGGGTCCCCTCAGCCCAGCCTGCACCCTTTCCAATCTGGGACCCCTTGGGGGGATGTCCGACTGCTGTCGTTTCTCACTAACCTCCCTCTCCCCCCCTTGCTGGTCTGGTCGTCCCATGCAGCCTGCTTGTACACCGGCAGTCGGACATCCCTCTCACAATCCTGGACTCTGCTGGCTCCTAATCGCTCGCCTGCCTGCCTGGTCGTCCCTAACTGCCCCCCCCCACACTGGCCTGGTTGCCCCCAACTAACCCCCCCCCCCACTGGCCTAGTTGCCCCTCACTGCCTCCCCTGCCAGCCTAATCACCCCTTACTGCCCCCCTCTGCTGGCCTGGTAGCCCCTTACTGCCCCCCTTGCTGGCCTGGTTGCCCCACGCAGCCTGCTTGTTCAGTCATTTGGTTGTCCCTCACTAACCCCCCTGCTGGCCTGGTTGTAGGCAGCCATCTCTCACTAACCCCCCTGCAGGCCTGGTCGTAGGCAGCCATCTTGTTAGGGCATGAGGGTTAATCTGCATATTACCTCTTTATTATATAGGATTCTATTCAGGCTTTCTCAATGGATTTGATTACACCCACCCACATTGGGGAGGGCCATCTGCTTTAATCATTTCTCCAATTCAAACACTAATCTCTTCTAGAAACACCTTCACAGACATTCCCAGAAATAATGTTTAACCAGACATCTGGGCATCCTGTGGCCCACTCAGGTTGATATAAAATTAATCATTGCAAGTGTTTGTTACTTTAAAAAAGCATCTGCAATAAATATGTAGAAATGTTTACATTTCGATATCATGTCACATGCCTTTTCTCTGGGACTTCTGTGAATGTCTTGGTAACTCCATTGGATGCCCGCCATGGGAACGCATGTGTTCTTTTGTGCTAAAGTGAGTAGAGTCATATTTTCCCACAGGGCATAGTGTATACATAGGTTGATAAAGACTAGCTACAGTAGTAGATGATAGGACAGAGGCTCTGAGCAGATGGAGCTAAATGTTTATTTGTTGGAGATCCTGAAGTGACCTGAGTGCCTCTTTGTTACACATTTAATCTGAGGGTTTTTTGTTTGTTTTTTAGAGTGGCTTATATGCTTCCTGGGTCATTTTAAAAAACATTTTCTTAAAAATAAGAGTGATGCAGAGTTGTATATCATTTCTAGCAGAAATACCGTCTTCCCTTTTAAAATATATACTCTTCAGATGGCTTTAGTACACATAGATTTTTATGAATGTTAAAAATTTAAGCTTTGGATCTGTTTCCACAGACTTCCCAAGCTGCCATTGGGGAAAAAATTTCTTTGTAACTTTTACAAATGTATGAACTTAACCAAAGTTAAATGATAATACATATGTATGGGAAAAGGCTTAGAATGCGTTCTTGTCCCTTTGTTGGTTTAAGTATCTATGTCTTATCTGAAATTTAATTGTAAAACACTTAAGAAAATTGAGGGTTTTATAAGTTGGAACTGAAAAATAAGAAGCTTGACATATTTAAGTGAAAAGTAGAACTAAGACTTTTTGTTCATTTTTAAATAGGGAGCCTGATTCTTTAACTTTGCAATTTTTCTTTTAAGCAAGGGCTGTAATTAGTGTCATAACTGAAAAATTTTAACAGCATAAAGAGAAAGGTATTTAAAGTGGCAGTTTTAGGCACAACATATTGATTGGATTAAACCCAATTGCTAGCATTGCTTGGGAATAGAGTAACAGGAAAAGAAAGAAGACATAGATTTGTCTATTTAAAAGAGGTAGATAATTTTGTTGTGACTACTTTTATTTAGATTACCAATGATCTGGTTGCTAAAGCAGTTGGATCCTGTTTAGTGTGTATTTTACTTGGCTTATTCAGGGCAGCTTGGTACTGTTGACTACTATTCTGGCCTGGCAACTTTCTTTCCCTTGACTTATAAAAATCTTCTCCCTTGATATTTTTTTCCTTTGACTATTCAATTTCTTTTGAGTATGTACTCTTTTTTTAAAAAAAATATATTGATTTTTTACAGAGAGGAGGGGAGAGGGATAGAGAGTTAGAAACATCAATGAGAGAGAAACATCCATGATGAGAGAGAACTACTGATTGGCTGCCTCCTGCAAGTCCCCCACTGGGGATCGAGCCCACAAACTGGGCACGTGCCCTTGATTGGAATCAAACCTGGGACCTTTCAGTTCGCAGGCCGACGCCCTATCTACTGAGCCAAACTGGCTAGGGCTGCACATTTTTTATATTTTTATTTTTTATCCTCACCTGAGAATATGTTTATTGATTTTTAGAGCGAGAGAAAGAACAAGACATAGACATCAGTTGGTTGGCTCTTGTATGCATCCCAACTGGGAATCAAACCCGCAACTTTTTTAGTGTATGGGACGATGATCCAACCAACTGAACTACCAGGCCAGGGCTTGCACACTGTTTTTTAATAATATTACCCACTCTTGATAGTGATGTCTACACTAAGACACCTACTGGAAGATAAATACAGTGGGGCCTTGACTTACGAGCTTAATTTGTTCCGTGACGGAGCTCATAACTCAAATTACTTGTATGTCAAATCACTGTGACGTTCGCTGCGCCAACTAGCGGTGGGGTATCTGAAGCTGGCTCGTAACCGGAATTTTTTTGAGCTTGCAACTCAAAGCAAAAAATCCGCCGAGAGACAGCTTGTATCTCAAAAAAACTCGTTAGTCGGGACACTGGTAAGTCAAGGCCCCACTGTATATGCTTGACATCTCAATTGAAAACAATGCATCTTTTTCACCTCATTGCTAGACTTCTTCCTTCCTCCTTGTTTCTGTTCTTTTCTTGGTGAACATCATATTTACCAAAGAAAAGATGAAGTTTTAAGTGAATGGTGGTGATATGCACAGAAGGATACATAAAGCTTAGGTTTTCAGAGACATGATTTTTTTCTTCCTCTTAGGATATGTGCAAGGAATGAGTGACTTACTTTCCCCTCTTTTATATGTGATGGAAAATGAGGTGGATGCCTTTTGGTGCTTTGCCTCCTACATGGACCAAATGGTAAGAACGGGGTTCCTCCTTTTGATCAAACTAATTTGAATTTTTAGTTCTATAATGTTATTATATAAGAATGAATTATATTTAGTCAGTTATGGGACTTTAGAAACTTGCTTCATGTTGTTTGTTTGTTTTTTAAATAGCCTTTTCAAGAGGCTTGGAAATGCCGACATTGTTTTTAATACAAAAAATAGAAAGTGCCTGTAGTACAGGAATAATCAGGTTTTAATATCAGTTAATGCTTATATTCTGCAGAAGAGCCATGAGTCATAACAGAATATTGATGAAATAGATGAATGCAATTCTTGTGAAGTAGTTGAACTTTCATATCATCTGTTTCAGAGATAAAGCTTAGTCATACCAAGTAATATCCTTACCTTTTGTGAACATTTTGGATTTTGTCACTGATTTTTCTCCAGATGTGTTTGAACTATTTGTAACACTGACACTTTCTTAGTAATTCACTGTTATTTTTCTCAGAAACATGTGGTTATCAGAGTTGAACTATGTCTATATATACATATTATTACAAAGAACATTTTATCATCATTGATCTATCTTGGCAGTGGAGTTCTAGGACAGTAGTACAGAGAGAGTGTTACGGAAATAAAATAGAACAGTCTTTTCACGTTATCTTTTAGAAAGAAAAAAAAGCAGAGGGTCTAAGAGTAGATAAAGGCATATGAAATTCAAAGACTTGATCAATACATAGGTCACTTTACAATTTCAGAATAAGATTAATATACTTCATGGTGGGCCTTGAAGTCGGATATTGAAATGGCTTGCTTGCAATGGGATAAAGATTTTGAATATGAAGTCATTTAAAATGTTTCCTAGCAATGTAGGGTTTAACTTAGAGTTTCTGGGATAAAAATATGGAATTTGGAAGTGGTACCTTCTTTGATTCGATTCCTTCTATTCATTCTATTCTTCCCCTGTTGCTTACCAATTCTTTCCCCTGCAATTTTTCTCACTTTTGTCTATTTACTCAAGTGTCATCCATGGATTCAACTCATCCTCACTTCTCCTCCTTTTCCACATGCATAATGAAATTTGATGATTTTAAAATATCTTTTGCTTTTAAATTGATAAATATACAAATTATGTAGTTCTTTACTATACACTAATGTTTTTGGATTATTTGGAAAGATTATTAACTGCAGTAATGTAGTAATATCATAGTTTGTCTTCCTTACCTTTTTGATTGATTGATTTTACCTGCCTTCTTCGTTCCAATTACTCCTAAGTGCTCTAGAAACCTGAGGCATTTGTTACAAAGGTCTGTACAACTGATACTAATTGTATAAAAACTCTTGTCTGCCTTCCTTGTGTTTCTGTTTATCCCCTTTTCACTAGAGCTAGTATGTTCCTTGATAAAGGGTTCATGTCTTTGCTTAACTAGTTTAGTTCTCTGGTATGCTTCCAGAATTTTCCCAATGCCTGATATGAGATTGTTGTTCAACAGATTTTTGTAGAATAAACACATGAATATTTCCCCAGTGCTTAGTTTAGACCTCAACTTATAATAGGTACTCCAAGAGTTAACATGAACATACTGCATTTAGTTTATTACAATAATGGTTTTCATAAAACTGAGGAAATTTTGACATGTTCCAATATAATGGCTTATGATACCAAATGCACTCGTATATGTGCATGTATTTAGGTCTCAAATGTAAAGATTACTTTCTGACCACCTGTAATATACACTTGTAATCTATTATTTTTTGTATATGAAGGTTTAAGTTCTGTCTTTTCACAGTAAATGCTCTCTGTGTTTGCCTTTTTCATTGAGGATAGTCTGGGGGACTTTTCTACTCTTTATTCTAAAAAGATCTCTTAATATATTGTCTACTAACATCCCATAATATTTGAATGAAAGGTCAATATGTTGCAATTTAAAAATCTACACAGTTATTTTTCACTGCATTGCTATTGTTTTGGTGCCCTTAAATCAGTGCTGCAGTTGTTTGATTCCATTTTGTGTTACAGCTTTATTTCATATAACCTATTATTTCTTATGTGATGGCTGACCTAATATCTGTAGATTTACTTTTGTTGATATTTACTCACATCTAATGTAGGTCTAGGCATAGACTTTGTTATGGAAATATTATGGAAACATTTGCAAAACGATCTAATGAACTTTCTTATACTCACCATTCATTTTGCCATAAAGTTTAGTCCCTCCCTTCTCACCTCACACCCCCATAAAATGTATATGCATGTGTATATGTATGTATACATTATATGTAATATGCATATATATAATATATGTATGCATATGTGTGCACACATTTATTTATAGATATAGATACAGTTGAAGCCCTTTGTATAATCATATGGATGTTATTTCTTCTCCAGGAATAACTTCTTTTTCAAAGTTGGCTTCTGTCATTTTGGGAGTGCTTCTTTTTATAGCTGAATGGGTAGCAGTGAGGATGCCATGTTGGTACTCCCAAACCGTGTTATAACAAAAATGATGCTGTTTACCAGAGAGTTAATTCTGCCTTTGCCCTACATGACCAGGTGGTAAATGTGAAGAAACTATATCTTTTTTTTTTTTTGTTTAATATATCTTGTTGATTTCAGAGAGGAAGGGAGAGGGGCAAGAGAGATAGAAATATCAATGATGAGAGAGAATCATTGATCGGCTGCCTCCTGCACACCCCTTACTGGGGATCAAGCCCGAAACCCAGGCATGTGCCCTTGACTGAAATTGAACCCGGGACCCTTCAGTCTGCAGGCCGATGCTCTATCCACTGAGCCAAACCAGCTAGGGCGAAACTGTATCTTTTTGAAAGATGTATATATATTTTTATTGATTTCAGAGAGGGAAGGAAAGAGAAACAATGAGAGAGAATCATCTTAAACCTTTATGTTAGTCTGTTAAACTGTTCTTTAAATCATTAAAGAGAAACCAGTTTATTGAGAATCAGTAGCCTTTTTGTTTCTCTTCTACCAAGAATGGGTGATTTCAAGTGTGAGGGAGGGGATGTTCTTCTTAGGCTTTTCACAAGGGGCAGGGTAGTAGGTCACCAAAGAGGGGTTGACGCACATTTTATAGGGCTCAGAATAATCTAAGAAGCCTTTTATTTATTTTGGTTCCCCTTCTCCATCTTTGATGTGTTGGTAGGGAATTTACTTAACTTAGAAGATTTTTGGAAGCATGTAAACCACAGCAGTTCTCAAACTTTGTGATCTTAGGACCCCGTTACACTCTTAAATCTTATTGAGTACCCCAAGAGAATTTGTTTATGTGGGTTATATCTACTGATGTTTATTGAATGAAAATTAGTACTGAGAAATTTATACTTACTCATTTTAAAGTAACAGTAAACATACTACACTTTAACATGTATAACATTTTAAAATGGAAAGTTAGTTTTCCAAAATAAAAACAGATTTGCTGAGAAGAGGGATTGTTCTACATTTCCATTTTCTTTAATGTCTAGTTTAGTCCTACCTGATTCTGGATTGAGTCTTTTGCATTATCACACATTATATAACCTTTATACTTTGGGAGATTAAAAAAAAAAATTGTTGACATTATTACAGATGTTTCCCATCTTGTGAGAGATTTTAAAGTGCAGGATGCAGATAATCTTCTAGTATTGTCATGAAGATGGTTTTGACATTGCAGATTTCCCTAATGTCATCAAATCTAAGAAATAGTTAATTCTTTAAAATGAAACACATTAAAACTAAAATAGATTTTTCATATGATAATTTGAAGAAGTATTTTAAAATGGAAGTGATTTGATGAAAGTTTATTTCCCAAATGTGTTTCCTTTCACTAAATCTCTTATTCCATGTCAGAAATTAGTATGCCAATCAGTCTATAGTTAATTGTTTGCACATTCTTTTTTATCTAAATCAAAGGAATAGAGGGGAAAATAATCCCTAGTTTGAGACCAAGGATTCTCTTTCCCTCTTTTTTAATGTTGCTCTAGCTTTTTAATTTGTTGTGATTTAAAAAAATATAATCAGTATTAGAGGCCTGGTGCACGAAAATCCGGCCTGCCCCCCTCACAGTCTGGGAACCCTCAGGGGATGTCCTACTGACGACTTAGGCCCACTCCCCGTGGGGAGCCGCAGTTTGGCCTCCCTCTGTGGGAGGTGACTGGCCGATCATGGGAAGGCACTGCCCCCATCACCCCCTCGCTGCTGCTGCCTCTGGCCTCCCTCTGCGGGAGGCAGCCGGGACCGATCATGGGAAGGTGACTCCCCCATCACGCTGCTGCTGCTGCCACTGCTTGCCGCCGCGGCCCAGCTCTTGCAGCAGCAGCCACTGCGGCTTTGTCTGGAAGACGTCCTGTCTAATTCGCGTATTACCCTTTTATTAGTATAGATGGTATGAGTCTAACATTTGTTTTTAAACTCATGATTTAGTTATTAGTTAGTTATTCTATAAAATATTTACTAAATATTACTTATATGGTAACATGTGTTTCCTTCTCTAAAGCACCAGAATTTTGAAGAACAAATGCAAGGCATGAAGACCCAGCTAATTCAACTAAGTACCTTACTTCGATTGTTGGACAGTGGATTTTGCAGTTACTTAGGTAAGGTAGTGAATCAGAACTATACCCAGCAAATTGTAGGGTAATTCATGGGGAGAAAAAAATGACTCTTTTAAAGACATATATGCTCTATTGCTGTTGCCAGGATTCCTCTGAGGAATAAAAGTGTGGGACCAAACTGTCTTGGCATGCTTATGTCTTAAAAATATTTTTTTTTTATTTATTTTTATTTTTAAATATATTTTATTGATTTTTTACAGCGAGGAAGGGAGAGGGATAGAGAGTTAGAAACATCGATGAGGGAGAGACATCAATCAGCTGCCTCCTGCACACTCCCCACTGGGGATGCGCCCGCAACCAAGGTACATGCCCTTGACGGGAATCGAACCTGGGACCCTTGAGTCTGCAGGCCGATGCTCTATCCACTGAGCCAAACTGATTAGGGCTTAAAAATATTTTTAAAAAAAGATAGTTATTGTTCTTTTTTATATATTTTTTTATTAATATGCTTTTATTGATTTCAGAGAGAGGAAAAGAGAGGGAGAGAGATAGAAACATTGATCGGCTGCCTCCTGCACATCCCTTGTGGGGATCAAGCCCACAACCCGGGCCAAGTGCCCTAACCAGGAATTCAACTGGCGACCTCTTGGTGCATGAGACAATGCTCAACCAACTGAGCCACATTGGCCAGTCTGTGTCTTAAAACAGTTTATTTTTAAAATGAGTTATTTGTTGTTATTTGGTTGTTTTCTTTTAAAGAAGTTAGCCTGCAAACTTTGAATTGTTCCCTTTAATTAGTAGAAGACAAATTTATAGGACTTTCAATAGCCTAACATGCATAGAGAAATTTGAGTTTGAAATAGGTCACTGTGTTCTGAGATAAATAGCATGAGAGTAAGCCATATTTTTTTTTTCCCCTTCTGTATAGAATCTCAGGACTCTGGATACCTTTACTTTTGCTTCAGATGGCTTTTAATCAGATTCAAAAGGGAATTTAGTTTTCTAGATATTCTTCGATTATGGGAGGTAAGTTCTTAAATTATACAAATGCATTATTTGTTATGGAAAGCAACAATTTATTCTATAGAATATAAATGGATTATACCAGTCTACCTGAAATATCTAAAGCAAGTATGTTTCAAAATTCTGATAGTTTGTTGTCTCTCCTTAAAATTAATGATCTTGAGCTGAATACCTGATCTTTGGAGCCTTTTTCTATAAATTATAATCCTTATGAGATTTGGGGCTAGTTGATTTCCCAGATCCAGTTCTCTAGACCATTTGTGTCTGTGTTCTCTGCTGGGGCGACTTGACTGTGTGAGGCTCTGCCATATTCTGGTATAGGTTGTAGAGTTCAAGGACTTTTTAGCCGGCCAATCAGTTGAGATGGCACTGTATTTATAGTTTGAGATATTGGGAGGGAGCAGACTTGTATTTTGCTTTGTAACAGAAACTTAAGTTAGAGCAAAGTATGAATAATAACATAACACATCCTATTATCTGTATTTAACAGATGAGGAAACCAGAGTTTCAAGAAAAACTCACATATTCTTTTCTTTTTTTAAAATATGTTTTTATTGAATTTTTAGAGAGGAAGGGAGAGGGATAGAGAGATGGAAACATCAATGAGAGAGAAACATTGATCAGCTGCCTCCTACACGCCCCATACTGGGGATTGAGTCCCCAACCTGGGCATGTGTCCTGACTGGGAAACAAACTGGTGACCTCTTGGTTCATAGGTCGATGCCCAACCACTGGATTACACTGGCCAGGCAAAACTTGCATGTTCTTGACCTGGAATCATATTTTTAAAGGTAGTCAATTTTGTTATTTAGTACTCAACTTTTTTAAAAGGATGGATTGAGAATATTATTACCACACAGTTAGAATAACTTCCTAATCTGTGTTTACCAAATATATTGGGATGTTAAGTGGAAACCCTTGGAGGTTAATTGAATTTCATTTAAACTTTAAAAAATTGGGTTAGTCTGAAAATTATTCAACTTGATTTATGCCTGGTAAAAGAAATGAAAACATGTTAAGTATGCTTTAATAGTATGGTTATATGGGTCTTTTTATGTTTCCAGATAAGATATTATTAGGTACATTAAACAGGGGGAAATTAAGGCCTTAAATTTGAGGGCATAAGTAAATATTTAGGAAGAAGTGCAGCTATTGATCAAATATTTTATGCATTTGGGTATAAATTTGGGGTATTTGATTCAGTTTTTGTCACAATATGTGACATATAATATGATGTTTAAAATGTAGAGTTGTCTGTGGGTATTTTTGATTCCATGCATGGTGTAACTGAATCTTTTTTATTTACAGGATTTAGTTTTCTAGAGACAGAAGGTGATTTAAAAGTGAGAAACAGCATGTAATTGAAAGTTCAGGAAAATATTGAAAATGCCTCTAACCCTTATACCTTAAACTTAACCTCATAGCTGTGGCTCCTTAATTAATACTATTCATCATATTGGTTAGACTCGATGATTTGCTTATTGTAGTTACCTAAAGAGCCACATTTGGAATTCATTGTGTTCACAAAATGTTAATTACTTTGTAGGTGAAGGTAAGACTTTCCTTCTCTACCCCTCATTTCCTAACTAGAAAACTGGTGGGCTACCTCATCTAGGCAACTTCTGCTTTGCATAGAAGGCATTTAGAGTTCAACATTGTATATATGAGGAAAATGTTTTAGAATTATTATAATTTAATAAATAGTTGTTTTGTTTTATAGGTAATGTGGACTGAACTACCATGTAAAAATTTCCATCTTCTTCTCTGTTGTGCTATTCTGGAATCAGAAAAGCAGCAAATAATGGAAAAGCATTATGGTTTTAATGAAATACTTAAGGTAGTTATTTCTTTAATTTAGATTTTAATATTTTGTTTTTTTCCCTCTTTTGATACACAAAACATTTTCTTGGAGATTTATTGAATCCCTCGAGTAATTTAAACTGTCAGTGACTCTGGGAATGACAGTTCACCAATTACATATTGGCCAGTAATTAGGATAGAAGGTTCAACGTACACTTTTTTTATAGTTAGTTTTCTAAAAGAATATTGTTATTTTGCTTATAATTTTAAGATAATAGATTTGAGACAGCTGTTAGATTTAATGTTCCATAAGCTTATTAGTTATTTTTCAGCTTTAAAACGGGAAATGATCTAAGAAAAGATGTATTAAATGTTCTGTTTGTTTGTAGTGTGTGGATATTTTTATTTTAAGGATTTTATCTGTAGTTAAATGTAAGTGGTAATTATTTATATAGTAGAACATATAGTGCTTCCAATTTTGATTGTCATTTTATTTTATTGATTCATTTTAGCATATTAATGAATTGTCCATGAAAATTGATGTAGAAGATGTACTGTGCAAGGCGGAAGCAATTTCTCTACAGATGGTAAAATGCAAGGTATACTATATATATATATATAGTTGTTGTTTTTTAATTCTCATCCAAGGATATGTTTACTGAGAGGGAGGAGGAGGAGGGGGGGGGCGGGAGAGAGAGTGAGAGAGAGAGAGAGGGGAGAGAGAGAGGAGAGACATTGATGTGAGAGAGAAACATTGATCGGTTGCCTCCAGTGCACACACCAACCAGGGGTTGAACCCACAACCTTTTGGTGTACAGGATGATGCTCTAATCATTTGAGCTATCTAGCCAGGGCTCAAGGTATACAGAATTTTAAATAATTACAAGATTTTTTGTTAATGTTTTTGGTGGGTTGAGCTCAAGAACAAATTTTTCTTCTTAGAAATAATATAAATGGCTGTTTCAGCAAGTTGAAGGCACACGCAAAGCATTGGCTAGCATTTTGTTTACCATTATAGATTTACAACATGTAATTGAAAACAGTTGGTTAACCATGCTACATGAAAATCATATAATAGGGCAAAATGGCAAAAGTAATGAAAACATTTCTGTGACAACCATCGAGGCTGTAGAATTTTTTAAAAATATATTTTGATTGATTTCAGAGAGGAAGGGAGAGGGAGAGAGAGATAGAAACATCAGTGATGAGAGAGAATCATTGGCTGCCTCCTGCATGCCCCCTCATGGGAATCGAGCTAGCAACCTGGACATGTGCCTGACCGGGAATCAAATCATGACCTCCTGGTTCATAGGTCGACGCTCCACCACTGAGCCTCGCCGGCCAGGCGAGGCTGTAGAATTTAAGCATTGGTATGTATTCTCCAGTCGAATTAGTGAATACAGAATAGGACCTCATATTAAATATGCAGTGTCTCCAAATAAAGACAGATGCTAATCAGAAACGATTAGTCCATGCCATTACATTTGTGTATCATGCTCTTAATTTGTTTGATAACAAGGCAAATTTGATTATCTGAATTCAAATCATTGATGTATTTTGGCTTTTGCATTTTTATGAGAATTCTTATTTGGTCTTTGTGTCATTCGTTCATGGTTCCAAATGCTTATTTTGGTTCAGTTTAAACACTTATTTGGTAGGTATTCTGTTCAAAAAATATCAGTGATACCTTCTTACATTTAAAAGAACCTTTGTATATTGAGGGGGAAAGTATGAATAAAATAGTAGAAAAACAAGGAGAATGAAACAAATGCTAAATATTAGTAACTTTCAATAATAAAGATAAATAAAATATTAGTAACTATATGTTTGTGGGTGTGATAGAGTGGGGTGAAGAGCGATTAATTCAGAATAGATCAGGGAACCAGTTAATGAAAAAAGTGGTTAGGATTTCATTTTGGAGTGAAGAAGGAAGGTTTGAGAGGGAACATAACAATTATAATCTTAGAACAAATGTTCAAATTCTGGAATCAGTGTAGTCTTAATTAGAAGTGTTACTTTGTGGTTAATTTTCCTCTATGGTGAATGATGGTTTTGTTTTTCATATTCAGGAATTGCCACAAGCAGTTTGTGAGATTTTGGGGCTTCAGGACAGTGAAGTCACAACACCAGATTCAGACACGGGTGAAGATGAACATGTTGGCTTGACTGCTTGTTCTACACCTGCGTTTCAGAGTAACTCCTTGCCTGTACTTGCTGCCAGTGGAGCCAGAGATGACAGCTCCACACAGATATCAGTGTCCCCAGATGTTAGCAGATTAACACCTGCATGATCCTTCTTGTTGCTTACTTTTTGAAGAGACACTTTGTTGCAACTTCTTTTCAAGTTTTTGAAAGGTGGAAATTTTAAATCTTGGTAATGATCATGCTTTAAGATTAATGGAAAGAAAGTGTACTGATGTTCTTGCATTAAAGCTTTACAAAGATTTACACTAATTATTTTTGTAGTTACTTCTACCAAATAGCCTTTCTTTTTCAATAACATTCCTTAGTATTTTTATAGCTAAGTACATTTTATTTTCTTGTGGATGTGGATGAACTGGAATCGAATAAATATTACAAGTGGATGAGTTGGAAATTATGCACTTTGAAACCATTCGCTTTGTTTACTCTAAATTTAATGGCTTTGGATTTTATGAAATTAAATGTTGAGCCTTTCTATAGCATTCTAAGCTGAGAAGTAGATTGCTACCCAGTGACAAAATAAAAGAATTTGTTTTTCTCTGTTGTTTACAATAATATTCAGCTTAAATATTTATGCTGGTCGAATGTGATTTAAATTGGACATTTTCATCAATGCAATTTAATGTGTAGATAAAGAGCTACTTCAAGCATAAGAGGATTGGCAGTATATTTTTTACAATGGACTTTTGTTCACTTGTATATAAAGACTATATAAGTACTTATTTATGAGTATAAGAAAGGAATAACATATTTTCTTTAACTGAATAAACTTGACTATTGATTTATATACCCTGATTTGACAAAATTAATACATAGCATCAATATGAGATCTTTTTCAAAACTATTTTCTTAACCAAGCATTTATTTCATGAGGCTACATTCAACCCTATACCTGGTATAATTTTGAAATTAATTACTCGTAACCTCACTTTCCTAATGTTTTATTATCTTTCCTAATAATGTATTAACTACTAATTAATCTGGTCTTTAAATTTTTATAAAATACTCTTTGCAAAAAGCTTATGTAAAAAATTTCAGTATACTATTATAAGTCTCAAAATAGTACTCTTTTGTATATGAACAAAGCTGTTGTTTTTACCATGCAGTGTTGCATGATTTTAAGTTATGTGGAATTAACATAACTGGTTCCGTTTTAATTGTAATTTGTTAACGCCTGTACATATCATTAAAATACATTTGAAGTTGAAGTAGTGTTTTCAGTTAAATCACACCTAGAAAAAAATCTGCTGGTTCTTCATTAGGAGAAAATAAATCCAAGATGGACCCAGTAAATGTCATATTTTTATGTAATCGAAACAGTCAATTGGATGAGTTGTGGAAATAAAGAAATAAGACTTCTTTCATAACAAAAAAGTTTTCACCAGCATGAAATTGGGCATAGTGTTGCCATGGAGGATATAATTATGTGACGCAGTAAAGCAGCTTTCTACAATTGATGCTAATGTAAAATGTGACGCAGTTCTAAAATGATCCAATAGATAGGTTCTCTTCCCCCCCCCCCCTCCCAAACTAGAGAAGCAAATGAAATTTTTTCCTACTTGAGCATTAACTGACAATCATGACAGAACCATTAGATGTTAGTTTTTAATATCATATGTGTTATCTTTCATCAGTTAATAATGAGTAAGCCTATTCAGAAAAAAAAAAAAAAAGTAAACTGATCAAAAACTCAGCATCTCCAGCCTTTCATTTCCTGCTGTTCAGGAAATTGCTTAGAACATCTTGATGTCCTTCTTGTCCTTCCTGGACAGGGGGCTTTGGGGACATTTGTTCCCACTACGTAATGTGATATCTACTTCAGAGTTTTTAAAAATCTTAACACATTTAGTAAGTTGAACTTTTGTCAAGTTTTAAATAAAACTACTTGCTAAAACACTTGATTAAATAGTCTAGCACATTTTTTATACGGAAGAGTAATGTAGTATAGTGCTAGATAGAGTTTTTATTAAAGTATAGTTGACATACAATATTGTTTTAGATTCAGGAGTACAAAGTGATTCAACATTTATATACCTTACAAAATGATCTCACTAAGTCTAGTAACCGTCTGTCACTGTACAAAGTTATGATTTTATAGACTGTATTTTCCATGCTATACACTACATCCCTGTGACTTATTTTATAGCTGGAAGTTTGTGCCTCTTATTCCCCATCACCCTTTTAGTCTTTCCCTCCACTTCCTTCCCTTCTGGCAAACATAAGTTTGTTATATCTATGAGTTTGTTTCTTTTGTTTTTTTATATTCCACATGTAAGTGAAATCACACCGTATTTGTTCTTCATTGTCTGACATTTCATTTAGCATAATACCCTCTTGGTTCATCCATGTTGTCACAATGGAAAGATTTCATTATTTTTTTATGGCTAATACTCCATTGTGTGTGTATATATGTATATGTGTGTGTTTTATATATATACATACCACATCTTGATTCATTTGTCAGTGACAGTTTGGTTCCATATCGTAGTTACTACAAATAATGCTGAAGTGAACATAGGGGTGCATATATCTTTTTTGAATTAGTGTTACTATTTTCAGATAGATACCCAGAAGTGGAGTTGTTGAGTCATATGATCTATTTTTAATTTTTTGATGAACCTCTATACTTGTTTTCATAATGGCTATACCAACTTGCAATCCCACCAACAGTGCATGAGGGTTCCCTTTTCTCCACATTCTTGCCATCATTTATTATTTGTTGTGTTTTAGATAATAGCCAATATGACAGATGTTATATGATACCTTATTTTGGTTTTGATTTGTATTTCCCTGATGATTAGTGATGTCCAGCATCTTTTTATGTGTCCATTGGCCATCTGTATGTCTTCTTTGGAAAAGTATTCAGATCCTCTGTCCATTTTTTTAATCCCTGTTCGTTGTATTTTTTATTTTTATTTTTAAATCACCACCCAAGGATATTTTTCCATTGATTTTTAGAGAGAGAGGAAGAGAGGGAAAGAGAAATATTGATGGGAGAGAAACACATCGATTGGTTGCCTCCTGCACGAGCCCCAACCAGGGCCTAGTCCAGGGAGGAGCCTGCAACTGACGTATGTGCCCTTGACTGGAATTGAACGCAGGACCTTTTGGTCCACAGGCCGATGCTCTATCCACTGAGACAAACTGGCTAGAGCTGTTTGTATTTATTTTTTTGATGTTGAGTAGTATGAGTTCTCTATATACAGGGTGTGCCCCCAAAATGTATATACACTTTGAATAATTATTAATTTCAGTGGGTTAAATCTGAAAAGAAAAAGTGAAATTAATAATTATTTGAAGTGAGTACACATTTTGGGGGAACACCTTTTTTTGGATATTAACCCCTTATATGTCATTTGCAAATATCTTCTCCCATTTGGTGGGTTACCTTTTTCTTTTGATGGTTTCTTTCACCGTGCAAAGCTTTTTAGTTTGATGTAGTCTCATTTGTTTCTTTTGGCTTTTATTGTCCTCTGCTGAGGAGATTGCTTGATAAAATCTTAATCAGAGTTCACAAAATCTAGTTAGCAAATATTTTGTAAACTTCAGCTACTGAGATTGCTGAAATAGTTCAGATAAATTTGTTAGTCTCACTTTTTAAAGATTTGTTTTTTAGTTTTAACAAGATGTTCTGTTCATACTTTGATAACATATAAAATATATGCTGTGTTATGTGATATTTTAAGTTGTTAAAGTTCAGGTAATGTCTAATTTTAAAAAGTCTTTTTACTTCTGATATAAGTCTATGGGAAACCTTTTTGCATTTAAGAACATCCCTAGTTTGATTGATTTCTGTGTCTAGGATTCTTCATCTCTGTACCTTAGGAACTTCAGCCTTGGTGATGACTGAAGTTTTTTTTTTTGAGTAAGGAAAACATTCTTTTGGGATAGATAGTGATTTTTGCTGAACCTGATTTTTCCAAGGTTTTTAATGGATGCCAACTAATTCTTATGGGAAATTCATGTAATTATGACCATTATTAAAGATAGTTTATACAAGTAACCCAAAATGTTTATTGAAGAACCTAGAATTTCACCTGATCCGCTTGCAACTATGTAACAAGGTAATGCTATTCTAGCTTGGATTCCTGTACTTGGGTTTCCAGAAGATGCGTGAACTTCTTACCGGATGTGAAGTCTTGTCTGTATGCATGCATATTTTGGGGGAAAGGTCACATAATTTCTTAAAAGGTTCTCTGGTTTTCTCAAAAGTTGAGAACCAGTGTTATAAATATTTAATGTGAGAATAATATGGCTGATGCTAATAATTTTATATGCTAAACCTCCATTAATTAAAATATCTTCAGAGTGCTCATTTCCAAACCCTTGGTTTATATTAATAAAATTCATGCCCAGGCTCTACTTCAGATCTATGGAATCAGAATTTTTGGCAGGTCAAGGAACCTGCATTTTAACAGGAATTCAAGTGGTTCCCAAGCCTCCCCAATGAGAACTGCCTTTATGTATTGTATTTTATAGGTTAGTGTTTGGCTATGGTCAGGTAGTCAAGTCCCTAAGTTTTAAAAGCAGTTTCTTGGTTTTCTAAGGTGAATTTGCCCTAGTTCTGGTTTTTAGCAAAAAGTGATGTCAGTCATCTTAACCTGTTGTTTTATGTAGATTTCCCCTTTTCACATTGTGAACATGAATTTTCAATGTCTCTTCTAAACATGAAACGATTAAATTTGAAATGATTCTGAAAGGTTTTCATCAGCACCTAATGTCATTACGTGGTACTAAATATCTGCTTTTCATGTGAATGCACTGTCATTTGAATGATGCAGTGTATTTGGCCTGTTCTCTCCTTGGGTCCTTATAATATGGGGATTTTCAATTGTAGTTTTTTGAAGATTGTTGATTACAAATATTTTTCATGCTGTTTTGTTATTAGACTTTTATTTTCCAGGCTATCCATCTTGTCATGGAGAAAAACTGTGTGTTGCCCTTAGATGCAAAGGTAGGGTTGGGTAGGGCAGTTAGACTGGACTGACTTCTGTAACTCCTTTTGGCTATCCAAAGCACTCTCACAGCCCATGGGAAATTACACTATTTATGAACGCACTGTAAAAAAAAATTAAAATCTTTTGCTAAGAACTGCCAGAAATCAGAAATACCATATTTGCATAATGTAGTTCAATGCCTAAAGTTAGAATGTAATAGTTCAGCTATTACATACACTCCTCTTCCTCAAATATCTATGTAGTATACTGCTTCTCACACATCTCTCTCTGTGTAAAAAGAGACAGAAGGAAAAGAACAAATTCCAGTAAGCTTAGCTATGATCAATGAGCAGTCCAGTTCTGGTTCAGCTTTTTTAATTAAAAAGACTTATTAACCTCAGGGATGGGCTTTTACTGTGACAGTAATAGATGTTTTTCAACACCACACTAGTCTTATTGGAGGTATGCTAAACGACCCAGTGGGTTTGTGAACCGCTATAAAAACACTAATAGGGCCATGTTTACATTGCTTTAGATGTCTGGCCTGGTTGTACAAGGGACTGGAATGTCTTCATGGTGAGTTGCAGGCTCACTTTGCAAAGCAATTTGCTCTAGAAACCACTGACATCATCCTGAGTGCTCAGCAGTTACACTGCAAGCAGTTGTCAATGGTGGACACAGTATGCAGGATGCACCCAAAGAAAACGGGCCACATGCTTTTTGTTAGCTGAGTCAAGTGCTAAGTGTGCCAAAAGGAGTATTTGTGGACTAGAAAGTCATCAGTAGTTAATAGTATCTAACCCATTGATGATAAATAGATGATATAAAGACAAATCATTCAGTTTTCTGAGTGAAATTGTACTTTTTGTACTCTTAATAGAAGTAATGCTATTAAAATACATAGATGGTCCTATAGCCTCACCACCTTTCTCCCCCCAAATGACAAAATTCAAGATAATGTTCTTGTGCACATGTCAAGGTGTAAAGAAAGCAAGTTAGAAAACATTTTTGTTAAATTGCTCAGTTTAAATTCAATTTCTGGATAACTTTGGGACAGATATTCTTTTGATTTACAGAGCTTTTAAGGATTCTATATACAAGCTACTGGACTTTCCAAAGGAGGAGAAACTCAGCCTTGTGGTTCTCACTAGCTTCTTTCACATCCTATTAGCTAATAGTGTTTTTTAAATTAGCCTTTAACCATTTCAGTGTAGTATGATGTGCTGAAGTTTCAATTGGCGAAGGTAGGGAAGAAAAGAAACCCTTTCATTGACATTTTATACCTAAGAGGGGTAACAAAAGAAACCCTAGCTTCATAAACGATTACGTATGGAATGGATGGGTTAGTCCTGCCAGAGGCACATCTTAGGAAATTTAAGGAATAAGAATGCATCAACTGCCCAGCTGGCGTGGCTCAATGGTTGAGATTCAATCTATGAAACAGGAGGTCATGGTTCAATTCCTAGTCAGGGTATATGCCTGGGTCTGAGATCAATAGAAAAAAATAACCTTAAAAAAAAATGCATCAACTGAGGTCCAGAGGTTTGAATTAGATGGCAGAATCCTGGAGCCATTACTCAGCTTGAGCAGAATCCTTTTTCCTAATCTATTCATGTGATCCTAACAGGACTACAACTGAATCATTCCAGATATGAGAACCTATCTACCCTCTCCTTTTACAAAAAAAAAAAAAAGATTCTTTACCACAGAAATTTCTTTTGGTTACTCTCTAAACTTGATTTTGTAATATTTTTCACATGTCTGGATTGCTGAGTTTTTTTATCTCTCCAACTCAGTAGTTCGGAATTAGACTAAAAAGGAAAATTTACAAGAATGGAAGTTTATTCTGTGAGAGGGTTCAAATAATTGTGAGCATTTATGTCCCAAGTCTAATTTTTTTGGGTTGATTTTGTGTATCGTGTAAGATAGTGGCTCCCAGTTTCATTCTTTTGCATGTGGGTATTTCATTTGAGAGTTTCACAGTGTGGAATGAATCCATGAAAGGCATGGTCTAGGCCAGTGATGGCTAACCTTTTGAGCTCGGCGTGTCAGCATTTTGAAAAACCCTAACTTAACTCTGGTGCCGTGTCACATATAGAAATTTTTTGATATTTGCAACTATAGTAAAACAAAGATTTATAT
>NW_005371324.1:885947-916689 GCF_000412655.1 Myotis brandtii
GCTCTTTGGCCCCTTCAGTGTGGCTCTTCCACAAAATACTGGCTCTTCCACAAAATACCGACTTCCGCGCATGGGCCACAAAGTTTCAATCGCACTGTACGTGCACGCCCGCACGTGGTGTTTTGTGGAAGAGCCACACTGAAGGGGCCAAAGAGCCGCATGTGGCTCGCGAGCCGTGGTTTGCCGACCACGGGTCTAGGGGGATCCCTCTTAGTCTCTTTTCTAAATTTATATTAAGGACTCTCACATCATCTGAGAGCATCACCATAGATTTAAAAATATATATCCTTTGTTAAACTTTTTAAAATCTTAGAAGCTTTGCATACTTTTTCTCCTCATTTACCTGCCGTCACTGCCTCAAAGTTTCTTGGTAACAATTCAGAGCTCCATACCTAGGTAAACATACATAATATGAGTTATGCTGATAGTGTAGCAGAGTGAAGTGCTTTATTCAAGCCTGCTTTGTTCCCACTGCCTTCAGGCTAATAGCTTCTGCTTTAGACATGCTAGTCACTAGAGGAATTCTGCTTGGGGCTTGAGGTTTTAAAAGGTAGCTCCTCCCATTTCCCCTCTTCTTGACATAAAAGAAGCCTAAACTCTGTACTTTTTTTTTTACCCCCCAATATATTTTTAATGATTTTAGAGAGGAAGGGAGAAGGGGAGAGAGAGAGAAACATCAATGATGACAGAAACATTGATCGGCTGCCTCCTGCACACCCCGTACTGGGAATCGAGCCCACAACCCGGGCATGTGCCCTTGACCAGAATCGAACCCGAGACCCATCAGTCCATAGGCAGATGCTCTATCCACTGAGCCAAACCGGCTAGGCCCCCTGTACTTTCTTAAGATGTTTTTAGGAACTACTAGGGCTCCCAGCTTTGTGGTTGGTGCCTTCTTGATCAATAAACCTTGCCTTGTTCCAAATTCTGAGGTTCCTTTGAAGCCTCAGGCACACAGACTTGGGACTGGTAACAAGACGTGGTACTTCTGGATAAATAGTAATGGTAACTGGTAATAATAATAGTAACCAGAAACAAGTGGTGGCATTTCTGAACTAAAAAACAGTTTCTTTTACATTGTTTCTTCAAGGAGTTTGAGGTGGCTTAAGGTGGAGTGTGGATGCTTGGGTCACTTTATACTTTATGTTCTTGGCATAGAGGGAGAGTTTATTCTATGAGTTCCAGGAGTCAGATGTTGGGGGCGGGGACGGGGGAAATTCAGTCAAATTGATGGAATTGTTCATTACAGAAAATGTCCACTGTACTTAGGAACGTGAAACAGAAGGGTTAAGCTATTTGGGTAAGGACACAGGTTATGGAGTCAGCTAGTCATGGATTTGACTACGTTGCTCCTTAGTTTTGTGATCATAACCATTCTCTGAGCCCCTGGTTTCTCATTTGTAGGTGGGAAAAATACTACCCTAGTTGTGAGGACTAAGTGGAGTACATATAAAATGTTTAATACGGGGTGCCTGGCATGATTAAACCTTAATAAATGCTATCATTATTATCTGATGGCAACCAAATAGATACTGCCACAGGCCATCTTTTTTAATATAAAGCTCTGTGGTTTGTTTTTCTTCCCCAAACATTCTATCCTACAGAAACAGCCTTGGGGCACCATTTGGTTTGTTTCCTGTTGACGGGGGTAATTTTTATTTCAAATCTGAACTGTATTCTGGTTTCATCTGAGCTACTGGCTCACTGATCCCAAAATACATCATTATCCTTTTTGTGCTTCAGTTTTATACCCTTCAAATTGGGCTTAAATATGCTGGCCTTTTATCAATCTCCTTTTATGAAAGTTGTTAGAAAGACAATGAGAACACTAGTATAAGATACATTTTGCTTATAAATGAAGTCTGATCATTCTCAAGTCAATTTTCTTGGTCAATATAACAAATAATCATAAAAATTAAAATAACCACAAGCCATGTCTGCACTGAGCATTTTTAGTAGCATGGAAATTATAGTGACTATTAGTCCATGGACATTTAATCCCATTACCTGGCTGGAGTCTAAATACGTGGCCAGGCGTCTTCTCCTGGCTGGACTACTTCAAGTCCTAAGTGGTTTATGTCTTTCAGTCTTGTAGTCCTCCTCCAGGCCGCTACTTTTTAAAAATACCAATATGGTTATGCTATTGTCATGCAGAAAACCCTTTCAATCATTCTTTTTCACTTGAAGAATGAGGTGAAGTGCAAAGCCCACCGATGCCATTCAAGGTTTATCAGGATATAGGCCCTGCTTTGCTCTTCAGCCTTATCTCTCACTGGACACCCCTGCCTCCAAACCATTCTCTACCATTGTTGAGTAAACACTGTGCTTTCCATATTTTCTTTTTTCATAATTGAGATTTTATTGTTTGTTTTGAGGATCAGTACACAAACATTTCAATTTGTACACAATTCTGAACATGTGTACCAAAATTGTAGTCACCTGAGCTATTCATTTCTAAACAGTTACTCCAGTGACTTTCCAGCTTAAAATTTTTGAGGCTACTTTTCCTAAATAGAGTATCAAGTACCAATATCTTTAAATGTTGATACACTTACATCAAAGCCCCACTAATTTACAATTTAATATCATATATACTACATTATCAAATTTTCAATCTTTTGCAGCACATTAACAAAGTTACTAGGAAAATGACTACCACATCAAAGATGCACAAAATTCTGGAAGGGAGAACCAAGATCAAGAAGTGTTTTGTTTGTTTTTAAGGAAAGAATTCTACCCAAAACATGTGAATAGAAATAATTTAAAAATGTTCAAGATATAGCAGATGCACGACTGACTCTAAATTGCCATTTAGTATGCTTTGTAGTATAGGATATAGAACTGCCCCATCTATGGAAAGTTAAGCTGACACCCAAGACAAAGCCTCCCATGTTCAATTGAAGCATCCATCTTATATAAAAACTGCTGTTTGAAATTTTAAGCCTGCTATTTTGGCTTCTGTAAATGCTTGCTTGCTTAAATAATAAGGAAATAAGACTACTCCCAATCTTCCCCAGACGAAATTATCAGTGCTGGCGCCAGGCCAAGCCTTTGTTTGAGCTCTCAAAGCCCCAGCACATAGGGCTCTTCAAGAACTTGCAAAGGGAACCGGAAAAACCCCATATTTGGGAGACAAAGAGGGTAAAAAGGTATAAATACAGGAAACTTCCTGTGTGACTTCGCCCAGAATTCTAGAGACATTTTTCTCTGGGCCCGCATGTAATAATAATAATAAATGTAACTCCATCTCTCTAAGCGTTGCTTGGTTCTTCTTCGGTCTTCTGTAACACAATATCCCACTATTTTCTGGTTGTAGCAAAAAATAAACAACCAGCAAATGATTTCACCTCTTAAAATAAAAAAGCATTTACACTTAAAAAAATAGGATGAGGTGGAATTCCCTCCTTAAAAATGTTTCTAAGGCTACTAAAATATTTGCATTTGTAAAATAATTGATTAAAATATTGTTCTGGATTGATAAGAAGGGAGATGGGGACCACTGATAAGACATGGTCTATGACATTAATCAGACTTGGCTTCTCCTGCTTCATCTGAGGCGGGACTCTCCTCGTATTTAGTTCCTCCATTTTCCGCAGGTAGCTCTCCTTTTAGGTTCCTAGTCAGTCACTTCGGCCTGCTTTCCCTTTGCAGATTTACCCTTTCCTGCCACCTTTTTTGGGCTATGTTTCCACTTTTGCAGGAGCAGGTTTGGCTGACCACCTCACCAACCTCCTCTTGGGCTCCTCCTTGGCCGACCCTTTGGCAGAGCTGACCTTCCTCTTGGGCATTGTAGCAGTGGGGCGGGCATGTGCTGGGTGCCTGAGGGCTGCAGCGCACCTAGTGACTGCGAGAACCTGGCCTGCCTGGCTGCTCAGACCCCCATATTTTCTTATATTGTTTTCTGTTGATGAAATATGTCTCTGACCATTTCCCGTTCCCTTCTGATAACACAAACTCACTTTTATGTTTTAAAATATATTTTTATTGATTTCAGAGAGGAAGGGAGAGATAGAAACATCATTGATGAGAGGGAATCATTGATTGGCTGCCTCCTGCATGTTGGACTGAGCCCGAAACCCAGGCATGTGCCCCTGACCAGAATCGAACCTGGGACCCTTGAGTCTGCAGGCTGATGCTCTATCCCAGTGAGGGAACAAACTCACGTTTAAATATTCAGCTCAGGCACACCTCCTACAAGTCTCTTCTGACTCCCCTAAGGTAGCATTAAGCACTCTCTCCCTTATTCTTTAATGTTTCCCTATGAAGTCAACATATTTTGTTCACTTATTTATTTGCATGTATGGTTTTTCAGCTAGTCTGTGATATTCTAGAAGGTAGGCACTGTATTTCATTCATCTTGCATCCTAGGATTCAGTTTCAATGCCTAACACAAAGTGAGTGCTTAACAAATCTTTGTTGAATTACACATCTTCCCAAACCCTGTTTTGCTGAAATAATCTATGCCTGGTTTCCTGAGTTTAGTTTTTTTTTTTTGTTAAGATGTTTTTCCTTGTTTGGAATATTCAAGAAGCTATCTAATGTAATAGTTGAGAGCAATGGATTTTGGAGCCAGACCACATAAATTTATATACTGCCTCAATTACTCTTTAATTGTATGAACCTAAATTCTTTGTGCCTTAGTTTCTTATATGTAAAATGTAAATAATATTGATTGGCTGCCTCCTGCATGTTGGACTGAGCCCGAAACCCAGGCATGTGCCCCTGACCAGAATCGAACCTGGGACCCTTGAGTCTGCAGGCTGATGCTCTATCCCAGTGAGGGAACAAACTCACGTTTAAATATTCAGCTCAGGCACACCTCCTACAAGTCTCTTCTGACTCCCCTAAGGTAGCATTAAGCACTCTCTCCCTTATTCTTTAATGTTTCCCTATGAAGTCAACATATTTTGTTCACTTATTTATTTGCATGTATGGTTTTTCAGCTAGTCTGTGATATTCTAGAAGGTAGGCACTGTATTTCATTCATCTTGCATCCTAGGATTCAGTTTCAATGCCTAACACAAAGTGAGTGCTTAACAAATCTTTGTTGAATTACACATCTTCCCAAACCCTGTTTTGCTGAAATAATCTATGCCTGGTTTCCTGAGTTTAGTTTTTTTTTTTTGTTAAGATGTTTTTCCTTGTTTGGAATATTCAAGAAGCTATCTAATGTAATAGTTGAGAGCAATGGATTTTGGAGCCAGACCACATAAATTTATATACTGCCTCAATTACTCTTTAATTGTATGAACCTAAATTCTTTGTGCCTTAGTTTCTTATATGTAAAATGTAAATAATAGTTTCTGTCTTGTAGGTGCTTTTGTGATGGTGAATCTCTATTTTACCTAAAAAATATGCTTAGAATGGAAATTAAAAAATGCTAAGCACTCAGGAATATTAGTTAATGTTACCATTATTTCAGTCGATGTATTTAAACTTGAATTTCCTCTTAGCTGGTCATAAATGATTTTTAGAGAAAATGCAAGTCAAATAATATTTCCAAAATTAGATAAAATAATGTTTGCCCTCAAGACTCCAGGAACAATGAAAATTCAGTTAATATTAGTTCACCTATTTCTGTTTTGAGATGTTTAATCTTCTTTTCTATGTCGACAAGCAGTGTCAGCCCCAGGCTTTGGTTAGTTTTGCAGTCAAACAACTGCATTTGGTCAAGAGTCATCCATCCACCCCTCAAGAAGGTGGCAATAAATGAATTTCATGACTTCTGAAAGTTTGAATAAGTATATCAATTGATATGCATTTCAAATTGAATTGTTGGATTTGATCTAGTTACAAGTGGAGAGGAAAAATTCACTAACCATATGTAATACCCTAATCAATAAAGAAAAAAATTTTAAAAAATTCACTAACCATCAATAGCATCAAAAGAATGACTGAATGGACATTTTTCTTCCTTTCCTTTTCACTTTGGGAGAAAGATTCTAGGGTTAGTGTCTCAACTATATCTATTTGGTTAGTCAAACATATGGCTAATCTATGTATGTGTGGCTAAATCAAAGCCTCACATTTTCTTTACAATTGCCTATTACCACAAAATGGCATCACACAATTGCAAAGCAGTACCTTTATGAAAGCCATCACACATGCACACGTCCACACACAACACATCAGATCAGAAAAAGCTTATTCATATAAAATAAAATGGCTTAGGGATTCAGCAGTGCTGATTTGTCTCAAAAATTTTTCCTTCTTTTGAAAAGAAAGCACAAAATCTTTGAATTCAGAGTCACCTAAAGGCTGAGGTTAACTTGCCAGTAGTGGGTTTGAGAAATGAGAGCTAACATCAGGCGACAGATATTTTCTTCCACAAATAACACCCTATTATGTATTGTTCTCCATCACCCACGTCCAAACGGCTACTCGACCTATGAAACAAATCGCATCATGAGCACAGATAACCCCAGGCTTCAGGTCTGTAATCTGACCGTGGCCATCAACAGCCAGAAATGAGTTTCTTTCTAATCAGCCTTCCATCAGTCCCCAGTCACTCATATAAAGGAGCCCTGGGAGGGGAGGATTCACATTGCTCTTCAGCACCAGGGTTCTGGACAGCGCCCCGAGCGGGCTGCTGTTCTCAAGCTCCTTTCTCAATCTCCACCAGCGCAGCTGCTACCCCTCTAGTCCCCCCTGCTGCAGAGAAAGAAAATTACATCGGGATCCATGCAGCCGGCAATGATGATGTTTTCCAGTAAATACTGGGCAAGGAGAGGGTTTTCCCTGGATTCAGCGGTGCCCGAAGAGCATCAGCTACTTGGCAGCTTAACAGTGAGTACTGAGTATCTGGGACTAGTCTAGAGAGTATTTTCTAGGGTAGCAATGGTCTCATCCTGCCATATTGTCATATGGACACCTGGTGTAGAGTAAGCACACACACCTCAACTCCTTCCTCTGTGTACCCTGCCTCCCTCCTGTCTGCCTCCAGTCTTCCTTCTCTCTCCATAAAGTAAAGCAGGTGTACTGATGGCTACATGCTAAACTTTTCCTCAGAACGTATAAGTAGAAAGCAAAGAAGGTCCTGAATATCGACGAAAGGTTATATAGGCCAATGTCGTACACCCACACCCTCAAAAGTGTGTAGAATTTTGAAAGGCCATTTATTATGAGAAGAAACAGGGAGAAGAAGTGAAATAGATTTTCAGGGTTCCTGAAAGATTACTGCATCTCCTATACCCCATTCCAACTACAGAGTCTGACCTTCAAACACAGAAGTAATCTTTTCTACTTTACTCTATAGGTGTTGGCTATTGGATTAAAAGAAAGATTGAGTTCCTTTCAACAGTTTTCCTGCATTGCTCAGTACTCCATTTTATTCAGTTTAATTGATGGACTATGAAAGCAACACACCAATTGTTTCAATATTTAAGATAGTTTTTATATTTAAAGATTAAGAGAATAAAAAAGTAATATTTTGCAGGATTTTAGATTCTGATTTGAGGTAATAGCCATGGAATTTAATTTAAAAAAAGACACTGAAAGAAAAATGTATTCATATTTCTAGTCATTAAAAATATTAAATGATATTTCATTATTGTACTATTAGACTTTATCAACCAATAAGAATTCAGTCTGTATCATAGAAAAATCTGTTTTAGTATTGTAGCTCCAACTCTGTGCCAGAGGGTTGTATTGTACTGGTGTATTATTACTGCTAAAAATGTTGAAAAGTAATCAGGGCAAGTTTTGTAGAACTATTTAAATCAATATGCAAAAATAAGACCAAAAAACTTAAACATAGATTTTCTAACATTTAAATATCATGAATATTTGGATGAGATATTGCATGGAAGAATTTTAAAGTTATACTGTAATGCTAGAAGGCAAACAAAGAAAACTCAGAGTTATGCTACTTAAATATCCAAGATCTCTGTGTTAGGTGGTGAGGAGGAGGCAGATGGTGAGAGTACTGCGACATTTGAACTTTTAATGACAACATGCTATCAAACTCCAATATCTGCATTAAACATTTTTCTCCCTTAAGTCATAGGTAATAAAGTATTTGTACGGATATAAAAATCTAGTGAGTGAGACAATACTAACATGAGAAAATAAAGCCAGTAGAGAAAACAGAGGAAGACATGGCAAGTCACTATTCATTGGGTTCCATGTCTAAGGTACTTTCCTCAGTTTCATGAGGAACTAATAGATTGGTGAGATTGCATTAAATCCCTTTTTGTCAGGGATAAAGTTCTCTGTTTACCCAATTCCTCATTTGCATGTACAAAAGAGTACACCCTAGGTTTGCTTTGTCAAATTAAAGTTTCCAGCTTTTTTTTATTCTGCATTTCTGACAATGTGACCTGAGTTTCTGGAATCTGCCATTTGTATCTTTAGCCAAAAGGACTAATAGTCATTACTTAGTCATATATATAGTCTCTTGAATGGCTAATAAAGTGTTAGTCTTTTTCAGTTTCTCAGATTTTACTCTTTGTGTCTAATGACTAGGTAGTTCGTTCTCTCTCTCTGTCTCCTCCTCCTCCTCCTCCTCCCCTCTCTCCACACCCTTTTTCTGATTTTTTCCCTTCGTGCTGAACTTCTGTAGATAGATACCCATTGGCCATGTGGACCTAACTGCAGAAAGTGAGGTTATCAATGACAGTGCATGTCTGGACATATTTCAGAATAAAAAGAATACTTTGTTTTTAAGATTTAATTGAACCTAAAATTATTGTGAAAAATATACATTTGGTCTTCTTTGTGTTGTATTTAGTAATAATATAGTTTTCATATGGGTCAACTAGGCTAACATTTCACATTTTATGCTGTAGAGTAAACTTAGAAAGGCAGGTATTATTCATATATGAGATTTTTTTACTTTATGATAGTCAGATGTTTGTTGCTCTTAAAGTGGATCCAATCTGGTCCCCCTTTTAATTGCAACCACTGGATGATGTCTTAGAGCAGTGGAAAATAGTTTCCCAGAGCCAATTAGACCAACATTTAGGATCAAAAGTTATGAACTGACATAGCACCTTCTTGAGTTTATATGATTCCTGGGGCTTCCAGCATATGAATGGAATCTCTGGGAAAAAAAATACAGAGAAAGAGAACTCTGAAATCCTAACTAATATGTGTGCATGTGTGTGTTTCTACCTTCTTAAAGCTAAATAAAGCAAACTCTGGCAAACATGATGATAAGAAAGGCAACAAGGGAAGCAGCAAAAGTGAAACTGCTACTGAAAGTGGCAAGACGGCGGTTGTATTCTCTTTGAAAAATGAAGTTGGTGGATTGGTCAAAGCGCTGAAACTCTTTCAGGTGAATGTAAACTATCACTACATACCTTTAAAAGTGACTGTGTGCCTGGTTACAAATCTGTCGTCTGTTACAAAACATCACTGAGGCATTTCTGGATACTGTGTTGAAAGGTTCAAAGAAAATAAACTTCATAAGGCTCTACAAGGGGAGTTGGTTTGCCAAGCAATGAAATGAGCAGATTCATGGGAACAATGTTTTATGAATTCAGAGTTAGCCTACTAGTAATTCTGCAGACTGTTGCCAGGTGAAGCAGTGATTAAAAAAATGTGAGCCTCACACCTGGAAATACAAACACAAAAAGAGCCAGGATCTCTTTAAATATTAAGAGCCTGCAGCCCAATTTGATTTGACATTTGAATCATGCCCGTGTCTTGGAAGCACATTTACTGCATAAAACGAGATGCCTGAGTATAGGCATTTGGTATTCCCCTAAGCCTCCTTGTTTCATGAACTTGCCATTTGTAAAAGGATGAGTCACTTCCTTATATCTAAGTTCTCTCTTTCGCTTAAGGAAATGCAGTAGCCTTTTTTTTTTCCAGGCCCAAATGGGTGGTTTAAACACTGAAGAAAGAGCCTGGTTGAGAATGAGGTTAGAAAAATCCAGAAAAACTACTGCCTGCTTGCCAGGGCATACCCGATGGTTCCTCTACTCTTCAGAAGGCACCCTCCTTTACAAATGCATTATGGGGGCTGCTGATTAGATAAGATAGGGTGCCGATCTCTGAGGTGCCGGGGGCTCCTAGTGCAGTGAAAAGATGGAATTACAGTCAGAGGATTCAGATCTGTGTTCTCCTGGCTTGGCTAAATCATAGCTGCTTCCTATGTTCAATTTCTTCATTTGTGAAATAGCAATAATTCTTCCTACCTAACAAGGTTGTTGTGATGAAATAATATGAGTGAAAATGCTGGTCAAGTATACAGATATGAGGCATTATTGTAATGTCTCTTTGATGACTGTAGAGGGGGAATTAGCAGCCCGATTTGGCAAATATTTCCTTGTTCTCTTTTGACCTTGGAGAAAGGATCAGGCACCATAAACAGTTGTAATGGAAATCTGGGGAAATATTTCACACATAATTATATCATCCAGCGCTGTCTGCATACAGTGCCCAATGGCAGGGCAATTCAATTAGACAGCTGGGTGCAGTGGAGAAAACCCTGGAGAGAAAGTTAGCAACCCTGCGTTTTCACTTGGCCATCAGCTAGTCATGGGGTCTTAGCTAAACCACTTAACCCATCTGGACCTCAGTTCCCTTGTCTACAAAATACCTACTCGGCTTCAAGCAGAGGACATTAAAAGTCCAAAGGGACACAATCTGCGTGAAGACTCTTGAACTTTGAACTTCATATTAGTCTTATCTTTATCATCGGCCAGTTTAGAAAATGTGGCATTAGCGCAAAGGTTAATCAAAACAGAATTATGGCATTTCGTTTCCTAGTCGCAGGACTAGTTTCTTTATACCGAGGAGGATGCTGCTTGATTGGCACTGGAAACCACCTCTCCTGCTCCTGTGCTGAGGATTCTGGGACCGCCCAGGACCGTGCTAGGAATCATGCTGATAATCAGAGCGCCATCCGGAGTGATGGGGAGGGGCCTGCTTATTGGGGGTGGGTTAGGGTGAGAGGAGAACTTAAGTCTTCAGTTAACTCAGGGGAAAGGAAGACTACATCCCCGGGGAAATTTAAACCTGAGGTTCAAGTATTAAATTGCTGCCATCACTCAAACACCTTATTGTAAGGAGACTTTTACTCCTGAAATCCATCATGGGGTGGTGATTTCAACAAAACATTCTTGTATGAAGCTAGCCTGGAGGTTGCTGAGAGAACAGTTACTAAGTGGTCTCATTTAGGGTATTTTGTTTGCGGTTTGGTTTCTCGGCCTTCAGGGATCCACACTTGGCTGCTTTTCTTCCTTTTCTTTGCCTACACTGTGGGCTACACTTTGGCCCATGTTTCCCAAACTTCAGCCATTTCACAACACCGTCCCCGTTTCTGCCTCTTGTACTATTTACTTATTTTTTTCAAAGATTATTTTATTTCTAAACGTTATAAAGTTCATTTTTAAACTTTAAATTACAGTGGAAACTTTATACCACTATAAAACCAGGGTTTTGAGTTTTAGTCATGTTTTTTGGAAGCATATGAAAATAGAAATATAAATCTGGGCATTATATAACTTAATGCCCCTCCCGCTCCCCAAAGAATCAGTGGGATCTGGACTGCTCTGGGAAATGCCGATGTTTGTAATTTTATAGGGCCCTTTATATTAATGTCCTCCTCTTTATTATTGATTTCAGAGAGGAAGGGAGAGGGGGAGAGAGATAGAAACATCAATGATAGAGAGAATCATTGATTGGCTGCCTCCTGCACGCCCCACACTGGGGATCGAGCCTGCAACCCTGACCGGGAATTGAACTGTGACCTCCCCATTCATAGGTCTACCCTCAACCACTGAGCCACGCCAGCTAGGCCCCCCCCCTTTTTTTTTTAATGAGACAAGAAAACTGATTACAGTCTCTATTCCTATTAATAGAAACACTGGAGGAAACATTTCCATGTTTCATTAACCAAAGAGGGAGGAGGATGTCTCTTCTTCCTTTGTGGGCAGTGGGAGAGATAGAAACATCAATGATAGAGAGAATCATTGATTGGCTGCCTCCTGCACGCCCCACACTGGGGATCGAGCCTGCAACCCTGACCGGGAATTGAACTGTGACCTCCCCATTCATAGGTCTACCCTCAACCACTGAGCCACGCCAGCTAGGCCCCCCCCCTTTTTTTTTTAATGAGACAAGAAAACTGATTACAGTCTCTATTCCTATTAATAGAAACACTGGAGGAAACATTTCCATGTTTCATTAACCAAAGAGGGAGGAGGATGTCTCTTCTTCCTTTGTGGGCAGTGGGTGCCTTGTCTGAGTTGAAGGAGAGTAGCTGTGGCATTCCTTTCATGATGCCTGGAGGTGATTCAGAGGTGTTGCTTATATCCCCACAGGAAAAACGTGTCAACATGGTTCATATTGAGTCCAGGAAATCCCGGCGGAGAAGTTCCGAGGTGGAGATCTTTGTGGACTTCGAGTGTGGCAAAACAGAATTCAATGAGCTCATTCAGTCGCTGAAATTTCAGACTACAATCCTGACGCTGAATCCGCCCGAGAACATTTGGACAGAGGAAGAAGGCAAGGCCAGTTTTTGCTTGTCGGGTGATTTTGCAATCTGACAAACGTTGCCAAGGGGAACACACAATCTGTGAGCTAACATGTTTGATCCTGCACTGTGTTTTCAACAGAGCTAGAGGATGTGCCCTGGTTCCCCCGGAAGATCTCTGAATTAGACAAATGCTCGCACAGAGTGCTCATGTATGGTTCTGAGCTCGATGCTGATCACCCAGTAAGTGTCCCGTAAAATCCATTCCACACCCGCTCTCCCAGTGCCCTCCATGTGCCAGGCACTGTGCCATGTTCTGTGCTGTCAATGCTGTACTGTAGAGCAATTTATTATTTATTCCCCATAACTGCGAGCAGACTTTTAGATGAGAAAGCTCCCCTGTAAATATGCGTTGGCTGGAAGCAGGTTAGAAAGATGGCATTTCCACAAAGCATTCATTTTTTAGAGGGTTGGACAGAGGCGGAGATTCTGAAGCTGGGAGATGATTTCTGTAGAATGAGACAGCCTGAAATATACGTGCAGATGGTGACCCTTGGAAGAATGACGAACTGAAATTGATCACTCTTTGGGGAAACTAGGGAGGACTTGGCATTATGGGGCTCAGTGAGAGCATAAAATTCTCCTTGCTATTTTCCTTGACGGGAGGTAGTTAGGAGTAGAGTAATGGAGTGGACTTCAGTCTCAATGGAAAGGCAGAGGGTATTAGAATAAGGCTGTGATGGAAGACGCATCTCTTCCCGCATCCGCCCGGAATCTATTTACCACCATCTCTCCCCTATGCCAATAAAAATGACCACCTGGAAAGAAATATGATACGTAGGTAAGCATTTCCCATGATTCCCTCCCCCCGCACCTTTACATTCGTTTTTATTTAACACAAGAGACCGGGAACTTCTTTATGGTCAGAATGAAGTACAGTTAATAGTCTGGGAGAAATAAGCTATGTCCTCATTCGTTACAAGCATGTTTTCCCCCGGTGCCCCTTGTCTATAAACAGGCAGATAAAAGGGCGAAACCCACGCAGATCAGTCATGCTTACAAGAGTGTTTGTGGTCTGAGGGCAATGGCTTATAGGTATTCATTTTATTTAAGCGGAGGAAGTCTGGAAATCTGATAGTGGGACGACAGGCAGTGGTACTCAAGTGTGGTCCCGGGACCAGCTGCATCAGGAGCTGGTGGTAACAAGCCCACACTCGAGTCTGAGAGCTCTGCTTTGAAGAAAACGATGACAACTTCAACAAGAGGAACATTTTCAATCAAACCATTTGGCATAATAGACCCACTCAAACTAATTCATAACATATCGTTCAGACAAATGGTCAAACAGATCTAATTCAATTGCATTATTTGCATTTTTTTTTCCCAAAAAGTTGAATTCACTCAGACACAGAGTGTCATATCTGCCATCATAGCCTAAAGTTTCAGGATAATTCACAGGGAAGACTCCTGAACATTAAATAAACACTCAAAAGCGCCTTCAGCCATCATCTATTTGTCATCTTCCCCTTCCCCACCTCCAGGGGAGTCAGAATTAGCACAGAGGTTTGATTTAAGAGCTTAGCAGTGAGATCATTGCCTAGACACCAGCTGTTCACTTGCAGGATGACCTTGGGCAAGTCTCTCTACCCCCGTGTCTCAAATTCCTTATGCAAAAGTGGAAATAAAATTCTTATTGACCTCAAAGGGGCATTTGAAAAGCATAGTTAATAAAACAAGTGGAAAGCATTTTGGCGAGTAAATACCCAATTCCAGGAATCGAAGTGCTGTATTAAATCATCCAGATCAACGCCTGGGCAGTAAAGGATTTCTTGGTAACCTCTCTCCAAATGCTCCCCTCAGTCTAGTTTGAAAATTACTTACCTGGAGAAAGGGGGTCAGCCCTTTTGATGGAACAACCACAGGAACCACTGACCTTGCTGTGAAAAAATGTATTCAATACTCAGTGTACATTGTCCTGTGCTTAATTTTGTTCCATTATCCCTAATTACACCCACCTTATGATGCCTTTTCTTATTTTCTTTACAGCCACTTTAAATAATTGCAAGTAGTTAGCAACCTCCTACCTCACTCATTTTTTTTAACCACACATCTTTCTTTTATAAGCACACCAAATGTTCATTGTGCACACTTTGATATTGGTAAGTTGGTGTTTTTTATGTTATTATTTGATGAGGACAGAAATGTTGTCCAAGGCCCTTTTGTGCTTCAGAAGAACCCTGGTCCTGAGAGGGGTTATTGCACGAAGATGGGCCCCCTCGTGCTGGGAGGGCTCAGAAGGGGCCGGGGGTGTAAGAGTCAGCCACGGAGGCGCCCTGGAAAGGGTTAACTATCTCAGCCAGGGCCTCCCAAACGCTAATGGACAAACAAGTCACCCGGAATATCTTCTCAAAATGCAGATGAGTTCCCGAGATTCTAGAGAGCTTCCTAGCATTTCCAGCGAGCTCCCATTCGAGGCTTATGCCGCAGGTTTGGGACCATACTCTGGGTAGCAAGGATCTAGACTGGTTCAAGGTCCACCCATAAGGTGCTTGTTCATGAGCTCTAACGTTTGAGAACGAATGTCCTAGCTCAGTGCTTCTCAGCCTAGCTTTCCATTCAAATCATCTGTGGGGAATTAAAAAACAGACTGAAGCCTGGGCCTCATTTCAGGGTGCTTAAATCAGAACGCCTGGGAATGCGCCTGGGGTTTGAGTCGTATTTAAAGCTCCCCGGTGCGTCTGAAATCCCACCAGGGTTGACTTACGTGGGATCGCTCCTTGAGTGCCAGCATACAGTTAGCTGAGCACTTCGGGCTACCAGCCTGGCTTCAGTTTCCCTTGGCTGAAACTGAGAGAGGAAGGGTGGGTTATCCAGCAGCTACTTTCTGGGTGCTAGGGTTGCCAGATTTAGCAAATAAGTATATATAGGATGCTCATTTACATTTTCATTTCAAGTAAACAACACATAATTGTTTCTTAGAAGAATGCCCCAAATATTGCACGTGTCCCATATCTTTATTTTATCTGGTACCCTTATCCCTGGCCTCAGTCCCGAGTGATGGAATGCGGTGTCTCTGATCCCCAGGGTAGCCAGCATCCAGTTTACTTTGCGGGCCCAGGATTCAGTCCTGGAAGCTGTGGATTGCCCACACGTTCATGTAATCGCCGCCACCCTGGGCTAATGAGGCGTGATGAGTGAATCACTCTCCGCATGCCTGGAAAAGGTGCAGGTGTTCGCTGAGGAGAGACAATCGAGAGTCTTCAGGAAGCCCAGCAGATTATGATGCTGTTACCATGGTGTCCAGTTTGGCAGGAACTGGGGAACAGATGCTGTGCTTTTCACACGGCTCTTTTCCTTTTGTCCTGGCCTGCTTTCTTTTTGAGTAATACAGGTGCTTGGATCTCTTCAGTTTCGCCATCCCAGGTTGCCTGGCGTTCTCAGTGAGAGCTGAAACTCACACTCTCTATCTAGCAGGATCACATATCCCCTCTGCAGCAGGAGTTTTCTTTTGAGGTCCCAGGCCCATTTGTGAATGTGGTAGCTCTGGTCACGAAATTTTGTATGCACTCATTTTAAGGCTTCCCACGCCTGCCTATGGGCCCCAGTTTAAAAACTCCCAATTCATAGCAAAAGGAAAAAAGTGCTGGCTTCCAGGGCGGGAAGCTTCGTGGCTGCAGGGGTCTGGGTGACCTCAGGGCCCTCATCTCCCTCCCCATCAGTAACTCTCTTGTGCTTCCCGAGAGAAGGGCTGTTGGTGATTGAAGCTCTTCACTTCTGTCCAGCAGAGTCCTGGGAAGGCTTCTGGCTTGAAGGCCAGTTCTTCATCTGGGAGAGAGAATGCAACGGTTTTCTATGTGTTTGAGTTACTGTTGAACAGCCCACCTTGCAGAAGTTGCAGCATGGGGCGGCTGGGCCTGTGTGGGCCTGTGTGGGCCGTGTGGGCCTGTGTGGGCCTGTGTGGGCCTGTGTGGGCCTGTGTGGGCCGTGGCCTGTGTGGACCTGTGTGGGCCGTGTGGGCCTCTATGGGCCTGTGTGGGCCATGTGGGCTGTGTGGGCCTGTGTGGGCCGTGTGGGCCTGTGTGAGCCTGTGTGGGCCGTGTGGGCCTCTATGGGCCTGTGTGGGCCGTGTGTGCCTCTATGGGCCTGTGTGGGCCATGTGGCAGCTCCCCTCTCAGACCCGTGATCTCAGTGGCCTGTCCTCTTGCCTGGCCTCCCTTCTCAGAGTGGCCACTGCTTCCTGCTTATCTTTTGGGGCTGCATCAATAGAAAGTTAAATTGAAATAATTCCTTCTGGGCTCCCAGCACTTGGAAGAAACACCCTCTGAAGGGAAAGAAAATGGAAAGCCTATTGACAAGAGGGGAGATTTTCGAGTAAAACAAGAAGTCCTCTCAGAAGGATTCCACTTGACTGAAGAATGACAGACAGGATGTTTAATTTCCCAGGTGTTATGACAATGAATAAAAGTCTTGAATTTGCTAAAAACTCATCAGACGCATGGGAATTCAGGGTAGAATGGAGCAGACTCGGTGTCCTGTGCATGAATCTCTTAAAATTGGTTTTGCATCGTGTGGCTGTACTCATAAGATACAGCAAAACCTCTTTAATTCATACTAATTTGGGGATTTGAATGAATGAGTTTTAAATAAATGAACACTTATTGATCATTTACACAAAGAAATTAAATTTAGGTTAACTTACTGAATAATCAGGTTAAGGGGACCTGTTTTAATGGAAAGGATAATATTAATTTATGATGAAGATCAATTACATGCAAATGAAAACCAAAAGATATAGTCCACAGCATCAATTTGCTTAACTAAGCCATTCTGCCCACTTGGTGGAAAGGTAAACTTTAGCCTGAATTCCCACACATCCCAAATTAGTACAGTCCCGGTTTAATGAGGTTTTACTGTGTGAGCGCAGTTTGCTTCTGCCTGTGTCATAAAGATGTCATACAAGGATACACATTTACATTTGAATTGAGTAGTCAGTCAACACCACAGCAATTTTCTTTGAGGCCTTCTGCAGCTCACTTTTTGGTTCTTGGTTAAATAACGTCATCTCTTTTTCTGTTTAAGGGATTTAAGGACAATGTCTATCGACAGAGAAGAAAGTATTTTGTGGATGTGGCCATGAGTTATAAATAGTAAGTACCTGTGTAACTGTTTTCGGCAACTTGTCACTGGCTGGTTAGAAAAGCACATGCTGTGTTAAACAGACCCACCTTCTCTTCGCTTTGACTTTTCCGAAGGCAGATAGGAACCATTTTTAAACACCCTCCAACTCTGTGGGCATTAAATACCAACACTGATGTTTGACATCTGTGCACAACTGTGAAAGAATGAGACCTTTGGGCCTCATGCCAAGTGCTACATTTTCACCATTGTGTTCACAGCTCCACAAAGGAGCCACTTTTGTCCACTCTGCAGGGCCCAGAAACTGTGTTTTCATTTTGCTTTTGATTTGAGTTTTCCGTAACCTCCCTCAATGTCTAGCGTCCCTAATGAAAGTAGGGAATTCAGCAAGAATGGCCAAAGGGCTCATGTGAGCAGCCGAAATGAAAAGAGATGTGTTTGCTTTGTGTGGAAAGGGAAACTTCCTGGAAATTGGAGAGTTTCAGACCCAATCCTGGTTGAGGGTGGGGAGGAAATGAAAGAACCTAAGGATTGGGGTGAGGACCGTGCATTGTGCATGGTATTAGATGGCCTTGACAGGGTACTGCGACAGGCGATGATGTAGTGTGTTGATTGCAGGCCGTGTCTAGAAAAATGGAGTATACAGTAGGCTTCTATGTATTCTGGTCACACCAATAAAACTTGTAGCCCATCATGGTGCTGCCTTTACTTTGTCTGGTATGTGATCAGCTACATAAATCTGTCATCAGGACAAAATATAAATCCTACCTGGCAGGAAAGATTCTTTCTTATTCTAGTTGAGACTAGGTGAGAAACTCAATTGTCCTGGGGCAAGTTTGTCCTTGGTGAGAATTTAGGACATTACATGTGTTATACAAGGTATCAGTGTTTCCTTCCCTCCCCCCCTCCCTCCTTCCTGCCCTCCTTCCTTTCTTTCTTTTTAAGGAATATGACACACAGGCGCTTAAGGCAAAAATGGGAGGATTTCATGCCACACCTCTGTTCGGGCCAGTCATTTGCTCATTTCTAACTTCCCCGGATGCTCCGGTGCTCTTCCTTTCCTCCTACCAAACCGCATGCATCCTTCATTCTTCCTCTAGTATGTTTTTAATCCTGAAAACCAGGACTACTTGGCACATGCTTTTCCACATGTGTCTTCTCCATTCTCATCTCTTCTGTTCCACGCAGCTCCTTGACCCTTTTTTAACTACTGTGACCTTCTACCCCCTCGCAATGTCAGTGTGCTGATGGCTTGTCCAGGCCCAAGCCCAACCTCCTGCCCCCTTAAGCCCTCAGCACTGTCTCTCTCTAACCTTGTCTTCCAGTGTTTCCCCGTCAGGTTGCCAAGACAGCACTCTGATGGCCGTGCTCACTTGTTCACATCAGGCCCTGATCAGTGGTCCTGAGTGTTAAGATGAGCTCCCCGCCCAGCAGCATGGCTCAGTGGTTGAGCAGTGACCTGCGAACCAGGAGGTCACCAGGTTCGATTACCAGTCAGGGCACATGTCCAGATTTCCGGCTCGATCCCCAGTGTGGGATGTGCAGGAGGCAGTCGATCAATGATTCTCCTCATCATTGATGTTTCTATCTCTCCCTCCCCCTTCCTCTCTGAAATCAATACAAAAATATTTAAAAAAAATAAAAAGACGAACTCCCCTAGGTTCACAGACCCTGCCTGTGGAACCAGGCCATGCCTGCAGAGGTGGGTCCTTAGAAAGGGGTGGGCAGGGCATGCCTTTGGGACCTGAGGGGACACAGTCAAAGCTCAGGGCTTGGCAGAGCCTTTTCCTTTAGATAAAAGATAGATGCAAATGTATTTCATATGCAGTATATTATATATATGGTGGTATATAAAGGATTTTGTTAGCATAGTGATCAAGGAGTTAGCTCAAATGTCATTTATTTCTTCTTGACAGAGCCCACGCTGGACAAAGACAAGCTGCTATTGTGATGACACTAATAGAATTGATATATATGAGTCAACCCGTTTTAAGAAGCATTGTTATGGGGAGTCCTTTGGCGTTAAAGGAAACATGTTTGTATAGAGAGGAGGGGAAACGGGCACATAGTAGAAATGATGGAGGACGAGGCTCTCAAAGTATTCACAAGTTTGCCTTTGCCATTTTCCCTTAGCGCAAGAGGGACACGGAGATGTGGTGTCTATTGGAAACACAAGTCAAAATTGGAGGCTGGAAATGGTGGAGATTTTATACAAAGGTGGGCTGGCTGGGGCCGGAGGGAGCTGCAGTATTCCAGGGTCCAGCCCCAGCTTACAAAGTGGGGCTGTATTCAGGGTCCAGGGCCTGATTCTCCGGAACCGAAGGTTCAGGAGGCCGAGGTAGGCAGGACACCGGTGAGTCATCATGTCACAGGGAGAAACTACTCCCATGGGACTCACGCCCGCTCCCTGTTGTCATGACACCAGAGAGGCCAGATGATAACCTGAAGGCTATTTTGGAGACACAGTCAAAGCAGAGGATATTTAAGAGAGTTTGGGATCCAAGACCATTGCAACCCTCTCCCCTGGACAGTGCTGACTCAGGCTGAGTGCCCAGAATAACATGATGGGAAACTGGGCCATTGGAGCCAGACTATCTGGGGCTGGAGTCCTGACTCCACGGCTTCCTCCTGGGGTGATCAACATCACCTCGCCCCAGTTTCTTCATCGGGGAAGAGTGTCTAACAATAGAACCCATCTCGCGGGGCTGGTGTAGGGACTATGAAAGGGAACCCATGGCTGTGCTTTGCACAGTGCCTAGCGCGTGATTTGTGATCATAACTGTCAGTTATTATTACATCCTCCCCTTTCCCTTGTCCACAGACTGTCTTCAGTTTCCAGGTGACCTATTGTTTAATTCTTTAGCTGTGTTAACACCATTGTTCTTGCTGCCACCTTAACAAATACTGTAGTTCAAGTGTCCCTGGAAGTAATCCTGGGAATAAAACTCCTTCGGTTTCCCACTTAAAGACTGTTGTGTCTACCGATGCGTTTTGTGCTGACCGACATCCTTCTTTGTGGAGAGATTTCATAGCGAGCAGTTACGTTCCCGTGTGTGTGTGTGTGGGAAGCTGCAAATACTGATAACAGATCGCCGGTTGCCTCGGGTGCTTCTTGTCGTGGACAGAGTGGGGAAGGTGCCCAGGGAGTGCTTCAGTCAGGGACTTGTGGGACGGAGAGAGAAAGCGGTCACTGCTTAGTGTCCGTCATGCCATCACTGCTGTGGCTTCTCCGGGTATGAGTTTGAGGATGGATACGGGCCAGCCATTTCTGTGTATGTAAATACATGTGTGTTTGTGTGCAAATACCTGTGTGTTTGCAAGCTGAGGGCAGGGCTCAGGCCTGTATTCAGGTGCTGGTCGGGGTGGGGCACAGGTACTAGCAAGTCCTAGTGGGGCCTGGGTCATCATCTCCAGCTTGCCACGCGGTAAGTGAGGTTTTTATTTTATTTTTTATTTTATTGATTTTTTACAGAGAGGAAGGGAGAGGGATAGAGAGCCAGAAACATCGATGAGAGAGAAACATCAACCAGCTGCCTCCTGCACACCCCCCACTGGGGATATGCCCGCAACCAAGGCACATGCCCTTGACCGGAATCGAACCCGGGACCCTCCAGTCCCCAGGCCGACACTCTATCCACTGAGCCAAACCTGTCAGGGCGAGGGTTTTTTTTTTTTTTTGAGATTTGCTTTTATTTGACAAAAAATAAAGCTACAGTTTCTGGTTGAAATAGATCTTTTTTTCCAGTGCTAATGGCTTTCTGAGTGAGCAAAGGAAAAAGATGTCGATACAATAATTACTTAAAATAAGCGCGTTTGAGTGGCTTCTGGCCGAGTGCTGGGATCTGATTTCCAAGCCAAAGCTTGAACCACAGGTCTGAGAAGCAGATCATTTGAAACTGGGTGGTGCTGGAAACCCCCAGCGCATGGGGTCCCTGCAAACATAGTTTGGTGATAAAATTAGAGACCAGTCTGACATGGGGAGACCAATTCAACTTCCTGTTGATAGTTCGTTAAGGCTTTCAGGACACGGAGAAGAAGTCAAATATATGGTCGGAAATATAGACAAAGACGGAGCAGAGATGATTTGGGGGGTGCCGTAGGGATTGGCGGGATGTCGTCTGAGGGGTGCACAGGGGAGGGAAGGAAAAGATATGAAGTACCGAATCATATCTATTGAAACATGGCCAGGAAGCCCTCTGGGGCATTTGTGTTGAATACTATATTTTCTGTGATAGTCTTGAAAGGATAAAGCCGGGGGGAAGAATCAGCACATGCAGAGGAAAGTGAAACAATTCCACTCTATGATGAGAAAACAGCAGGCTCGTGTCCGTATAACCATGAGCCTGAGAGAGGAGAGGGCCGGGGACCGTGCCAGCACACTGAGAACTATCCATAGGTGCCACTCAGGTGCGTCCCTGATTGACAGCGCTGCCGAGAAACACGATTGATTACCCAGAGGCCCGCTGCTGCCTGCAGACATGCCTGAGCGCTGTGGCCACGCGTGTCAGGAAGACCTAGCTGCCTCCCCAATAACGGCGGAGGAAGCATTCATTAGTGCAAATATCAGTCTCCCTAGAAGCCCTGAGAATGCAGGCCCTGGAATGACAGGGCAGTGTTTTAATATCATGTGTAATGGATGCGGGTCGCAGCCTGTCCTCCCCAACCCAAAGGAAAGAAATGCGAGTGTAAACAAGCACAGAGGACCCCGGGAGGAGATATGTGAAGCGCATACAGACTTGCAGTCACTGGCAATGGAAGTGCGTGGGGGGCAGATGGCATGTGGAGGAGGGGAAATGATGACTGTGATGTTGGAGCTATAGGTTTGTGTGATACTCTCCAGGTTTCTGTCATTGGCACCTTCATATTTTAAGCTTGACATTAGCTTTCCTGCATTTCTGTGGGTTTCACAATTGCTATATTGTTGGAGGAAAAATGAGTAATACAGGTGTTTTTTTTTTTTCTGGTTGACTAGAAATAAACAGATTTTTCTTTGGGGGCTATTATAATGATTATTCTCCAACAATATGCATGCATATTTAATTTAATTATATTAGTGGTGGTGGTGGTAGTGGGGGGGGCAGTAGTTATTTCAATCTATCGTACTCTCTTGGAAAGAGGCCCCGAGCTCTGACTTTAATATGCCCCTCTTGTTTGCTTAAATTGATTTTGAATATTACTGTGATTGTGTTTGGTTACGAATGTGCTTTCTCCTGGTTGAAATTAAGGTGGTATGTGAACCTCATATTCTTCTCATGGGGCTGCCTCCTTTTTGCTTTCCTTATTTTTTTTTTTTTAGTCCATGGAATCTGAAATGCAAATAAGTAAAAGCAAATGTCAGTGGGTAAGGTAAACAAGGGAGTTTCAACATGTCATAATTGCTTTAATTAAAGTTGGAAAATTCCCCAATTTTCCAAGGAAACTCATTTGATTTCAATTCCAAGGAATCCACCCTAGCTGGTTGGGGCATGGACCTCAGTTACAGGCTCGAACCTCAGCACTGGTTGGGCGCATGTGGGAGGCAACCAATTGATGTGTCTTTCACATCTCTCTCTCTCTCTCTCTCTCTCTCTCCCCTTCCACTCTCTCTAAAAGTCAATGGAGCCCACCAGCATGGTTCAGTGATTGAGTGTCGACCTATGAACCTGTAGGTCATGTTCGATTCCTGGTCAGAGCATATGCCTGGGTTGGGGGCTCCATCCCCAGTGTGGGGTGTGCAGGAGGCAGCCAATCAATGATTCTCTCTCTCATTGATGTTTCTATCTCTCTCTCCTTCCCTTCCTCTCTGAAATCAATAAAAAAATATATGTAAAAGAAAGGTCAATGGAAAAATATCCTCGGGTGAGGATTAGCAAAAACCAAAACAGAACAAAAAACAAACCCAGGGATCCAGATGGTTCCTGGACACTTCTCAGCCTCGGTGTTCTCTATAAAACAGAGATAACAGTGTCTCTCTGCCTCTCCCCTGGGAGAGTTTTAAGGATTAAATGAAATCAATGGAGCATTGCCATGCAGTGCACTTTACTATTAACTTTATCAAAACAATAATCGACACCTCCAGGCCAGAAGCCTGGGGTTTACTCAGACCCCTGACCTGCTTGCAAGGCTTCAGTTACTTTCTCCAATTTCTCTTTCAATCTGAGAGGCTGTGCGTGGAGTAATTAAGAGTTGTAGAAGTTACAGCTGGACTGCCGGGGGTGAATTCCAGCTTTATCACTGCCAGCCAAGGGACACCTGCAAGTTATTTGTCTTCTGTGCCTCAGTTTCCTCTCTCTCTCTCTCTCTCTAGCTCTCTCTCTCTCCCTCTCCCTCTCCCTCTTTCCCCTTCCACTAAGGAGAGTGATGAGATAAAATTAGAGACCAGTCTGACATGGGGAGACCCAGAGCCACCAGTGTCCTGCCTACGTCGGCCTCCTGAACCTTCGGTTACGGAGAATCAGGCCCTGGACCCTGAATACAGCCCCACTTTGTAAGCTGGGGCTGGACCCTGGAATACTGCAGCTCCCTCCGGCCCCAGCCAGCCCACCTTTGTATAAAATCTCCACCATTTCCAGCCTCCAATTTTGACTTGTGTTTCCAGGTCGAGCCTGCTGTTTTCTCATCATAGGATAACCCTACTTCTGCTTTAGAGGATTATTATAAGGGTTAAATGAGCTAATATACTAACAACACTTAGAATACTGCATAGGAAATGCTACTTTAAGTATTTGCTAATATTTTTATAACATTCGTTTTCTCACTTCATCCGATCTCGCCTTTTTCTCTAACATCTCCCAATCTTTTTATTACCTTTAATACCCTTCTCCACCACCTTGGCCAAGACTTTCTATAAGCCCTGAAGTCCGTCTGATTATTACACTGTATTAGTTATTCATCGCTGTGTAACAAACTACCCCCAAATTGAGCAGTTTAAAACAGCAAATACTTATTATCTCACAAAGTTTCTCAGGGTCAGGAATCGGGGAGCAGCGTGGCTGGGTGGCTCTGGGTCAGGGTTTCTCAGGAGGCTGGAGTCAGAGTGTTGACCAGAGAAGCAGTCATGTGAGGGCTGGGCTGGGCTGGGGCTGGGAGACGTTTTCAATTTGGTCACGCACATGGCTGTGGCAGGAGGCCACAGTTTCTGGCAACGTGGGCCTCTCCACAGAGCTGCCGGAGTGCCCTCAAATCAAGTGACCCAAAGAGATCGAGAAAGAATCCATCTAAACTCCTAATGAATTCTATTGGTTTCATAGCCCAACCCTGATATACTGTGTGAGGGGACTGCACCTGGGCATGAATACCAGCAGGTGGGGCTCACTGGGAACTGTCTTGGAAATCGGTGAAGACATACATTTAATTTGTGTTTGATATTATTTCTTTAAGACCCTCCCTAACTGCTCTTCCACAATGGGTGCTCATGCACTGTCTCTAGAACTAATCTACAGAAGGCAGGGCAGCATGGTGCAGCAGAAGGTGGCGCAGAATGTATAGGTGTTGGAGCTAGACAGAACTGGGTCTGAATTCCTGCCCTCCTCACAAGCTCTGCGGCCATGAGCATTGACCTAATCTCTCTGAGTCTCAGCGCTCTCATCTTAATGTGTACCTGGTATCATTGGGAGGATTAGCAATGATTACAGAGCCCAGATGCTGACTGGTGCAAGTGGGTGTGGAATCTATGATAATGTGATTATTATCATCACGGTTAAGTTGCTAATGGTTCCTTAGTTCCATATAACCATTTGTTAAGCTCATTTATACTGAGTAAAGGACTTTAAGGAGTGAATGAATTAAGGAATTTTTGGCTCCATGGTGGACTGGGTTAAAAAGGAGCTTTTCAAAAAATCTGTGTGTGTGTGTGTGTGTGTGTGTTTGTGTGTGTGTGTGCGCATGCGCGCCTGCGCATGCAGTTTCAGTTTCACGTAACTCATGCACACAGCTTGCTTCTTTAACCTACAAAGTGACCCTCTGCAAGGCCTTCCCAGATCAGCGAGTCTCAGCTACAGTTAGAGGGTCCAGGTGGGGGCTGCGCTGTGTGGGAGGCATCCCTGAATGGCTGATGGTGGTAGAAATGTTCACCATACTCGGAGCTCTTAGCTGGCTTATTTGGGTAGCTTCCTTCAGTTAAATTCTGTCCCCATGCTGGACCCGTGTTAAACGCATTGCTTATGTTTTCTCATTTAACCTCACACTAAGCCTTGGTGACAGGTGGCATTATCGTAACTTGGTTTGAAGGTGAAGAATCTGAGGTTTAGCGACATTAAGAGACTTGCAAAAGGTGACACAGCTGATTGTCATCCACATAAACACCAGTTGTTATTCCTTTAACTTCTCCAAAATCGAGCAGTAAATTGAACACTAGAAACAAAGCAAATATCTATAGTCCCAGGTTTATTTCCCAGATGACCAGAACAGTTTTAGAACAAGGTCACTCTCGGGGGTTTCCCGTGTGCCTCTCTGATGGGATCTAAACCTCTCCTTAGCGCAAGAAGCCAGATTGTTTTTCTTTCTTTTCTTTTCTTTTTTTGGAAGTGGCTGTAACACTTCACTTGCCATATGTGTTTTCATACACAAGTTGAAAATAACACTGAAACAACTAAGTAAGTGACTTGGAATTTTAAAGAGTCATTCTCTACACAGAATTCTCAGCATATCTGAGATGCATCGTTCTTTTTTTAAAAAAAATATATTTTATTGGTTTTTTACAGAGAGGAAGGGAGAGGGATAGAGAGTTAGAAACATCAATGAGAGAGAAACATCGATCAGCTGCCTCCTGCACACCCCCTACTGGGGATATGCCCGCAACCAAGGTACATGCCCTTGACCGGAATCAAACCTGGGACCCTTCAGCCTGCAGGCCAACGCTCTATCCACTGAGCCAAACCGGTTAGGGCAAGAGATGCATCGTTCTTGTATGTATTTGATACACTTGAGATTTTATGCAGCCAGGACGCAAACCAGCCCTGTCTGGCTCCAAGGCCAAGTGCTGTCTCTCGTGGAGTGGGTGGGACATCTGCCTGGCCCTGGCCGGCGGCCCACCTCCTCGCCCTGCGCAGCAATTATGCTCCCCTCTCAGGCCCTGTGCTCCCCGCCTGCTGGAAGCCTGACCCTCGTGGGGTATATCATGGATGGAAATAAACACAGCTGGGCCGAGGCTTGAAAAACAATGTTAGAGATTTGTCTTTCTCTGGCTTTTTCTAGTTGCTAGCCTATTTATTTCTTGATTTTTTGATTGACAAAATTGCACCCTTTGAGATTCATTTGCTCTGAGGGTAGGTACACAGCTAAACAGAGACTAAAACAAAACAGCCCCAAATGGAGACTAGCGTATTTGAAAAGTGCAATCACCAGCCCAGCAGGCACATTCAATTTGGGTGAACTTGTGAATATTCCACTCAGCGCCATTACAGAGGGAGCATTCTCTCATTCAACAGGGAATGGTGATGAGAATCTAACCTCCTCTCCCCATCAAAGCAGAGAAGGGCATTTCCCCCCTGCTACCCGCCTTCCTCTCCCCACAGCCCCACAGACCACATGCTGTCATAACAGAGCCCTCTGGGACTGAGATTCAGCAATATGCCATGCATTTTAAGATGCTGGATAGACACAAATGATGGAATGGATGAGCCTTGGAATAAACGTATTGGGCTCCTAAGCCAGCGCCTCACTTCTCAGGAGATCTTCTCAGTTTCCTCTTTTCCTTAGATGACTCGGCAGGAGTCAGCCACAGGTTGACAAAGGAAAGGAAGGAGGTGGGTGATCAGAGACAAAGGTAGGCTCCCTCGAGTAGAAGTGTTGGGCAGATATTGGGTAGAGCTGTTTGCTGCTCTGTCAATGACCTCCCAATGCTCAGCGTTAAAACAACTCTCACAGCTGGAAGGTTTTCTGAGGGAAAGGGGGTCTGGAGGCCTACACTGGCCAGGAAAGGACCAGGTGCTGGGGCCTGCGGACTGAACCAGCAGGCGCAGGGCACCACGGACAGGCAACGTGTGCCCTGAGCTGGAGTTGACCGGCACTTTCATACGTTAGGTTTGGGGAAGGAAGATGTAAGTTCTGAAAGATTTACATTGGCTACAGATGAGGAGGGTGGGCGGGAAAAGGGGAAGCGGGGCAGTTCTAGGCTGGATGCATGGTCTGTAACAAGGAAACATTTGCTACTTTTGATGGCTCGTAGGCAGCAGTCGTGACCATTCACCCGCAAGCAGGGTCCGGCGTCTAGTGGGCGGCTAATCGACGGCCTGGAGGGTGACACAGAACTCCCACAGGCATTCAGGAGTGTGAGCAGTCTTTTGTCAGTTGTTCCACAGCTACTAACTGGTTAGCAATTCTTGTCTGTTTCTTACCCTCCGCCGTGCTGTAATTTAATGTAGGACGCCTCAGAATTTTTCTCTTGTTACCAGTTCTGTGCATATTGGGGCTTCCAGGTAGCTGTGACGATTTAGCTTTTGTTTGGGCTGCAGGATTACCATTCATTGCGGAGTTTTTTCCTAGGAGGCATTTGCAATTATTGCAACTTGCAGAAAAATAACTGGGGTGGCTCCACCTCTGCACCTTTCCAGAAATTTTCGTTGACCTTAGCATTTCTCATTTCATGCGAGAAGAGGCATGATTTATGGGTCCTGCTTGGTTTCAGAATGTAGCTTAAAGGAATACATTACTAACAGGAGTCCTGAGTGCTACATTACCTATTTTTAGATAGGCGAATCTTAATTGGAAACAAAACAAATAGAAGGCAGAGGAAGAACGAAAGGGAAAAGTTATGCTTTCTTAACAGGGAAAAAAAAACTTAACTGGGGGGGTCGTGGTTGCAAGTTTTTATCTTTAATGACATTTTCCTCATCAGTTTCTTGAATTGTGGGCTTTATTGTGTTGTGGGTCCAAGGTTTAATTTTTTTTATCTTCTCTGTCTTTTTGAGAAGAGGCACCTTAGAAGGCAAATATGTTTTCTTCTCGACCGAGCTAATTTTATCCCATTTCATTATCCTCCATTGATTTGCTTTCCCGGGTTTTGAATGAAGCTGAGATATATGTGGCTGTTTGGGTACTTTGTGACTCCTGCGTAAACACTAGCTGTTGATACTTTAATTTCTTTGAAATGGAGCGGTAAATTGAAAAGTAGAACAAAACCAAATAGTTGTAGTATTGGGGTCATTTCCCAGACGACTAGAATAGTTTCCGAAGAAGGTCACATTAGGGGTTCTAAGAGAATCTAAATATCGTTCTCTGCCCAAGGCCACACCCTTTCTTAAAAAAAAATCGGCATAGCAACTTCTATTTGACACAGGTGGAATCAATCAAGTTGAAAACAAGAGCAACAGAATTAAATGGCTTGGGTTTTTAAAAAGTTATTCTGCTCCACAGAATTCTCGGTGTACACGAGTTCTTGTAAGTATTTAAACGATCAGGCTTTATGGGAGAACCATTTTCATGCCGAGCGTTTCTCACTACCCGAGGTTCAGCTCAATGGCGGGAAGGAAGGGGGCCTGAGAGTCGCAAAGAAAAACAAAAGGGAAAATTGGTTTGAAAAAGGTTTCTCCTTTTCATGTTGGGGGCTTGATGGGTTTGTTAGATGTGCATAAATGCCTCCGTGGGATGTTGTCTGATGACAGCATGGCTCCCACAGCTGTGAGAAACATGAACACAGTAAGGCCGGGTATTACTGACAAGGCCAGAAGCTGCACCAAATTCTAATGTTTCACAGAGAACGAGGTCTGAGTATTTTTACGGTAGAATGATTTCCACGAACTTGAAAGATTAAAATTACTTCCACAAGTCCTGTCCAAGACCTGAGTGGATTTACCCGAAAGACTGCTGCTTTGTCATCTCCAGACCTATTTCTGGCCCTGCAGGGAAGTGATGAAATTTTATTCATTTCTGTACACCCGGAGGAAGAGACCCAATTATACTGAGTACCCGTTAGCTACTGGCCCAGGTGCTTTACTGAGGACATGTCTTTGGATCTGCTCAGTGTTGTGCAGTTGTCTTATTCTCCTCTGTGTCAAATGAGGAAGCAGAGGCCAAACTCCATGCAGGATACCATTAGGTACTCAGTCCCTGACAGGGAGGCGTATTGGTTGAGTGGGATCTCTAGAGCTAGTCTTCCAAATTCTGAGTCCTTGCTATGCCAGTTACTAGCTGATTGATCTTGGGAAGATTACCAAGCCTCAGTTTCCCAACCATAAAATGGGGATGCACACAGTCATTTAATCCGCCTAGAAGGTGAGCAGCATATGCCATAATCCATGTCCTGTGCTATTATATTATTGTTGTTATAGTTAAATGGATGAATGAATGAGTGAGTGGATGCTATTGTTAGGCCATGAACTGTAGAATAACTGCATTCCCACATCCACCCCTGAAAGAGGTGGGGCCCGGTAGTTAGTAACATTCTGTCCCTGTGTGTCCAGATGCAAGATGTATGGGATTGGAAGTGGGCTCTGGGAGAACCTCACCTGGGTCTCTTCACCTCCGTGGCCTGAGACTGTTGACTATGGGGCTCGGCTACAGTGTTTGGACAGGTTCAAGCCTTGGACTGAAGGGAGGGCACAGTCCTCTCGTTGCCACGTGCAAGTCCCAGCTTGGAGGGCAGAGCCTTCCCAGCACAATTATAGCCAACAGCTATAGTTGTAAGCTTGAACCTATGGTCTGAACACTTGGCCCCACGTGCCTGTGTGATAGAGTTCAGGTGCATGTAGTTGAGTAGGGTTGAAACCAACAAGAATGTTGTAAACATCTTGGTCACGCCCTTACTTTGTCTCATGGCATCAGCTATAAAATAAAGACACGGCTTGTGGGCGCTGGCGCTGTCCATCAGAGGGGCAGCATCCCACCGAGACCCAGCTTTCATTCTCTTGTCTGTCTTTTCTAAGCCTTTCATCGCCCCCACTCAGGGTCACTGAACCAGGCTGAGCTGGCATGAGTATGCCATGGCCATGCTGGCTCCCCACATATGACGCCCGACCAGGGACTGAGTTCTGGGACCAGGGACTGAGTTCTAGGGCCAGGGACTGAGTTCTGCGACCAGGGACTGAGTTATGAGGAACAGGGCCTGAGTTCGGGGCTCCCCACCTATGGCGCCCGACCAGGGACTGAGTTCTAGGATCAGGGACTGAGTTCTGAGAACAGGGACTGAGTTCTAGGAACAGGGACTGAGTTCTGCGACCAGGGACTGAGTTCTAGGAACAGGGACTGAGTTCTGGGACCAGGGACTGA
>NW_005371324.1:916744-928910 GCF_000412655.1 Myotis brandtii
CAGGGACTGAGTTCTGCGACCAGGGACTGAGTTCTAGGGCCAGGGACTGAGTTCTGCGACCAGGGACTGAGTTATGAGGAACAGGGCCTGAGTTCGGGCTCCCCACAGTTGACTGCTATTGAATTTAAACTCTTTTCTGGATGGCCTTCTTTGAGTTTGTTGAGCATGCACATTTTAATGGCTGCTTGACCCATTGTTGTTGCTGTTGATGTTTAATTTCATGGTAGTTTTGGCAGGAGAAAATCACTCCTCTTGAATGTGCAGAGGGCTTTCTGCAAGGTGAGAAAATGGTGGGAAGCCCTATCCTGGGGCACAGGATAAATAAAAACAAACAATTTCCCGGAGCTAAAGCTCCTCTCTCCCCGAGGCTCCCTGGGTACAGTAGTTTGTTTTCATTATGTCTCTTACAAAGGCAGCACCAATATTAACAATAGGAACAAAACAGACGCACATTTTTTGCTTTCTAACATTGGAAAGTTCCTTAGGGCCCATAGACTCATTTAGGAAAATTCATGTGTGCAAAACTCATTTGCAAAAGCAAATAAAAGATGTGATCACAAATGCTCTTTCCCCGACTGGCCTAGGGGGCCCGCTGGAAATGAGTATGCGCCTTGATGGTTCCTCACATAGCTGAGCTGACGTAGGCCGCCAGTCTCCTCATCGAATGAACCCTATTGAGCCACTTTATGTCAGACAACTTGAATGATTGGAAAGCTTGGTACAGCTCAGCTGGTTGTTAAGTCACTGTAGTGATTCATGAGTTTCCTTTTTGAAAAATAATATTCAATCCTCATGCCCTATGGCTTTGAACATATCTTTGGAAGTTCATTCATTAAGATGTCCAGCCAAGGAAACATGTCTGTGTTTAGTTAGGCTTGGCTTTTATGTCCCTTTGGATTGGTAGATGCTGCTTTCTTTCCCGATAAAATTTTTGGCTGCAAGTGTGATGGGTGACAGTGCCTAGGAAACCGGAGTTGAGATCATTAGAAAAAAGGAAACCTTACCTGTGAACTATGTATACATAAGGATAAATGAAGCTACCAGCAATCTGATTAAAACCTCAGTCTTTGAGCTGCTTTTTCCATAGCAATTAAAGTATATGAAGCAGAGATGAAGTAAGATGAGTACCTATCTTCAAGACTGTCTGATGAACAACTACAATTTTTCTCAACCTTTTAATCTGTGGCTTGTTTTGGCCTAATTGGTTGATTTACTTATTCCACAAACATTATTTACTGAACAGCTATGTATTCCAGGCTCTTCTCTGGGTGGCAGAGTATAAAGATGAGCAAAGCAAACAAAAATTCCTGTCTTCATGAAGCATATATTGTAATGGGGCAATAGATTTAGCAGAGTAATATTTTAAGAAATTTTACTTCTTTTTTACCCTTGAGTATTACTAATAGTATTTTGTTATAAACTTACTAGAGGCCCAGTGCATGGATTTGTGCACATTGAAAGGAAATTAATTAGAAGGTGGCCGGTGGGGCGGTACTGGATGAGATGGGCTGGACATGCCCTGGAGCCAACCTCCCCAATTCCTCCCTGGCTGGCTGCACCTGAGGCAGCTCCAGGGTTCAAAGGCCGTATGTGGAGTGAGTGGGGTCCCTCCGGCAGGTGGGGGTCCCTCAGCCTGGCCTGTGGGGATCGGGCCAAAACCGGCAGTCTGACATCCCTGGAGGGGTCCCGAAGTATGAGAGGGCACTTTCCAAAGTTGCTGTCACTCAGCAGCTCCTGTGTTGAGAGTCTGCCCCCTGGTGGTTAGTTCGTGTCATACCTACCGGCTGGTCGGCTGGTTGGCTGGTCACTTAGCTTTTTATATATATAGATTGAGTGTCCATTATGGTCTGAATTCTGAAGTGTAATTTTATCAAATGTGGGAGCCTTAGAGTTTTCTCATGGACTCTTAGAAATCAGTAGAAAAAAAAAAGGCATTTGCTTTATGGTATAACTATAATGGAATCCATCCATTCCACTTAGGAGATATATATAGATATATATTTTTTTTCCCCTGGCTTGTGGCCACATTTAAAAAAAGCCATATATATTTTTATTGATTTTAGAAAGGAAAGGAGAGGGAGGGGGAGATAGAAACATCAACGATGAGTGACAATCATTGATTGGCTACCTCCTGCACGCCCCACACTGGGGATGGAGCCTGCAACTCAGGCATGAGCCCTTGGTGGGAATCGAACCCGGAACCCTTCAGTCCGCAGGCTGATGCTCTATCCACTGAGCCAAACAGGCTAGGGTGTGGCCACATTTTTCCCAGTCTCAGGGACATAAGCCATCTTCCTGTTGAACACTCACTGACTACATGGCTCCACTCTGGAGATGCCTGGCTGCAGAGTACTGGGTTGCACTATGGTTCCCAGCTAGAGTAAGAGTCATAAGAACTGACTGACATTTCTGCACACTGCTGTGTCACCTCAGTTGTGAGACATGTAACAAACAGCAAATTTTGTGAATGCTAAATGTTTCTTTTAAATTAAATTAGGCCAAAATAAAGATTATTCTATAATAATGTTAGAATAACGCCAACGTCGCTGTTCTATACTCTTCTGTGCTTTCTTGGATGGGCAGGGAAGATGATGAATTACAGATAGCTCCTTGGGGATGGTGTAGAATTCAGGGTATGCTCATTGAGGAGCGCGGAACAAAGATAGAGACCTCCTGCCTTCCTTTCCCCATAATCTTTCTCCAAAGGCTCTAGCAGGCTAGAGCCTTGGAGGACCTGCTGATTGTTAATGAGTTGCGAAGTTGATGGAACTTCACATTCACCTCCTCTCCGTTTCCTGCTGCCATCCCCAGGTGGAAATGTCAATCAAGAGAGAAATGTCTAAGATGGGGAAGGAGAGAAAAGATGAGGCAGCGATGAGAGAGACAGTCTATTCCAGGCAGATGAGCAGCTCTTGAATAAGTCAGGCATCTCCTGCCCCTAGGAACACAAAATGAAATAAAAGAGAAAATGAGTTCACTCCTAACTATTTCTATCAGATTCACCCGTCCCCTTAACCAATTCTCTGTTTACCTTCTGCTCTGTTTGGTCCTTGCCGCCAAGGAAATCCAGCTGTTTTCAAAGAACACAATCCACGTTGTGTTTCAGCCAGTCTTATCATCTTGATGTAAATACTATCAATTGCAGCCTGTCACATCTTCCTCCACTGAATAAGTGCATTGCTTGCCGACACCGGAGCTTCTCTAAAGATAACACACAAGCAGAGAAATTGCATCTCACATTAGGCATGCTCACAGCAAGGGCTCCAGGAGGCGGCCAGGACACACCCCATAATCACATCTTTCCCAACCCCACCAAATTAAAAAAGACACATAGAAGGAAAAGAGCTTGCTGTTGGACCTGCTGGGGGAGAGGATCAAACAAATAGTCAAATCAAATGAAAGCATTGTTGCTTATTCACCTGGCTGTGTACAGAACCCCAGCATTTCCGCCTCAGCGGGGTACCTGTCCCTGGATTCCAGTGTCAGAATGGCTTTGTTGAACAGCTCTGCTCTAACAAGCTCAGGGCTTCCATAGCAGAACTATCTGTGCCTGCTCCCCCTCCGCTCCCGCCCCCCGCCCCCCATGAGGTTTGTCTGTGCACTTTCCAGTCTCTCCTTGCTGCAGGGATAAGATAGGTGTTTCAGAATCACCCCCCTGCCTCTAGGAAGAGTGGGGTTTAACCTTCCAGGCAGAAAGGGGCCTCCCACAGCCTGCACTGTCTTCTTAGAGAGTTTTTGTCATCTCTGAGTAACATCGGGCACCAGGGAGTTTTCCCCATTGTCAAGCCGAAATCCCCACCGTGACCGCCTTCGTCCTCTTCCTGGTACATCTTGGTGAGCACGGGTTCCCTGTGGTGTCTGTAAGGCCTTCGCCTTCCTTGGCCAGGGGGCAGGATCGGCCGTGAGCGGAAACCTCTGAGATTGACATCTGTTTTTCTCCGATGACTTAGAGATCTGTGACTAATAATTGTGGTAGTTGTTGAGAATTCCAGATCCCAACGAATTCCATTTATGTGGAGGAACTCCCTAGGGACCTGATGATAATGTTTAGGTATAATGAGTTTCTTAAAGAGTCTCATCTTGTTGGGGTTTATACCGACATCAGATGGTTTTATTTTCCCTGCTCGCTGCGCTCCACTGTATTGTGTTGAATCCTACTTTCCTGCTGGGGAGCTAGTTTCCTAGCAACGTCTAATTTCCTGTCATTTTCAATTATTAGTGCAGTCTCATTTGGGTATTTAAGACCTAGTCCCGTTCATTTAAAAAAAGATTAATATCAAACTTGATTCAATGTGTATCCGCTCCCCCCCTCTCCCCGTTGTTATTGGTAGTGTGTGTGTGCGCTCTGCTACCCAGATACCTTTTCCTTTCTTCCAGGACCTAGTTCCTCTGGAGTGGGGGTTCAGGAGGAAGGGGGCAGTTGAGGGGTTTTTATCGGATTGTTAGAATGTCATAGGCGGGCAGGCCGGAGTCCACATCACCCTGGTTCAGACAGACTCTTTCCGATGGGGTGATCTCTGTTGAAATGGTCTCTGCACAGTGTTCTATGCAGTTTTCTTGGGGCGAGACCATTCCCTCCACCCCCACCCCTGCAGCTACGCACCCCCTTGACCTTGCCAGTGGTCACACCTCCAGCCCCTCTCCAAGGCGGGCACCACAGCTGGGCACACACCTGCCCATCAGTGCCTCTTCTTCAAGGGTGATGGGACCCCTGGGCATTCTGCCTCCTAAGAACTTAGCAAACTGGAGGGGTGAGGCTTCCCCATCTTCCTTCTGGCACACCACATTGGATCCCATGGAAATCTCTAGATTTCGCTGGGCAGCAGGCTCCATGTTTACAGGAACCTCAAATTTCAGATGACGCACAGCAGGGATCCCTCCTCCTCCCCACAGCGTGCCAGACTCCCAGGCTTCCAGACACAACCCCAGGACTGGCTCTCTACTGCTCCCCTCTGCGGCAGCACCAGGGACCGCCTGTGCCCCTGCCGCTCAGCCGGAGTCCAGTGGGCCGTGTGATGCCAGACTCCACTTCTAGGGCATCTGCAGTCCTTGTAAAGGGTTCTCGTGGCGCAGCCCGCCCTCCTCACGCAGGGAAGGGGAAAGAACCGGCGTTTCCCTCGACCCCTGGCCTCCTCACCGCCCTACACATCCCTGGTTCTCTGTTAAGACTGGTGGGTGGGGTCTGGGGCGGGCAGGGTGATGGAGAGGACTTTGTGGGCGGTAGGGCCATTTCTGCTGCTGCTTACCAAGACCTCCAGGGAGATGGTTGGCTCCAGCTGCTGGGGCTTTCTCTAGAACGAGGAGTATTTAAGTGACTTTAGTTTTGGACCAGAGGAGTGTTTTAGGACATTGAAATATATGCATTATAATGTTTATCCGCAGACAGGTGCGTAATGATACATGGGTGTGTATCCTAGGCCCTAAAATGACCAGGACACTGTTCTGTCATCTTTTTCACATACGAGTCACAAAACCCTGTGAATCCAAAGTACAAGCAAGTGCCATACATTCTGATTTTCTCCATGACTACAAATCTCAAAGTGTAGAGGAAAAGAACACAGGTGTTCCTGCATTCCTTGTTCCCTAAGCACAGGTTTATTCTGCAGGGGAACCCAGCACTACATCCCTGTCTTACTGAGAAGGTTCAGTGAGTGAATAAATAGGAAAGTATCTACAAAATTATGTGATCTCCAAATATACACGAGCATCATGATTACATATCATTGTATATGCGATTTTTACATATGAACACACATACCCACAAACCTTGTTTTAGTTTGGCATGTGAAAGTAAGTTGGTGCCTAGAATACCTTTTTTAAAAAAAAATATATTTTATTGATTTTTTACAGAGAGGAAGGGAGAGGGATAGAGAGTTAGAAACATCGATGAGAGAGAAACATCAATCAGCTGCCTCCTGCACACCCCCTACTGGGGATGTGCCCGCGACCAAGGTACATGCCCTTGACCAGAATCGAACCTGGGACCCTTGAGTCCGCAGGCCGACGCTCTATCCACCGAGCCGAACCAGTTAGGGCTGGAATACCTTTTTTATTTCATTGGTATGTACTAGTCAATCAAGTCTCCAGCCAAACTGACTGAGTGGTAAACTTGACGCTATGATTCTAGGCAAATAGCTTAATCTCTCTGAGTCTCTATTTCCTCATCTGCAGATAGAGATAATAATAGTGTCTACCTCATGGAGTTGCTGTGAGAGTCTAATGGGTTAATTCATATAAAAACACTTAGCCTTAAAAAATTGTCTGGGACCACAGTTAGCTCTCAAAGATGAGCTAATATTATATCCCTGTATTAACTCCCTAGAAAAATGGGAAATTCCTTATTTTTTTCTGTATTTTGGATGTTTTAAATAGAAATTAAATGGATAAAAGTAGCCTTTACTTTGTGGTGAAGCTGATTTTTAAACATTTCCCTTAAAGATGATCTGGGGGAGGGTGGGGTCAGAGCAGTGTGAGCAATCTCGTGACGGGACGGGCAATCAGACTTACCTGAGGTCGGTCCAGGTAGCAGTGCGATTCGGCACCAGCCATTCACTCAGAAGAGCAGGCTAGTTAGCTACGCAGGCAGGACAAACAAGCAGCAACAAATGAGAATATGCATGACCATCTGCATGTCCAAGATTGCAACACCAGGCATTCATTACTGAGTGACAGATCTGTGCGCCTTTCTTTCTCCCCTAACTCACACTTGTTTTCCTTCTGCTGCTTCCTGTGGGACATAGCCCGCTCCCCTCTGAAAGGCGGCATGTTTGCAGATTGGTGTCAAAGGGAAAAGTTTGACCTAACGATTCTTTTCAAATGGCTTCTCAATATTTCATTTATCGTTTCAGCCTCATCGCTTTCTTACCTTCCGACTGTGCACAGCTCTGATTAGCTGTATTGGCTTACCCGACTCAAATTGATTTTGTTGAATTTTCTGGACCGTTTATATATTTATTTCCTATGTCCTTTCTATTTTTTTTTATCTGTCCATTTCAAGCTTTCATTCTGAACTCATCCAGATGCTAAGTCTTAGCAGTCTTGACCTTCTCAGCCAATATTCACCAGGTTATAATTTATTTGCTATCAGCAACCAAATTTAAACAATGCTAATCTTGTTCTAATTTGGTTTGTATCAGCTCTCCTCTTGGTAGTTAGAAAAAGCAAATGTTAATGTCTGGTCTCCCTTCTATGGGTGTTATTCCCTCATCCTTCATGTACTGCAGTTAATAAAAAAGAGAGATTGGGGCCCTGGTTGGTGTTGCTCAGTGGTTAGATCATCAGACTGTGCACCAAAGGGTCTTGGGTTCGATTCCTGGTCAAGGACACATACCTGGGTTACAGGTTTGCTCCCCTGCCCCTGGTCAGGGAGCATGCAGGAGTCAACCAATTGATGTATCTCTCTCACATTGATTTTTTCCCTCTCTCTCTCCCCCCTCCTCCCTTCCTTCCACTCTCTCTAGAAAGCAATGGAAAAAAATATCCTCAGGTGAGGATTAAAAAAAAATTGGGGCAGTGGGAACCATAATTTTACCTGAATTTTAAACAGAAAGCATTTTGGCAAGAACACTGAGTATGTAGAGGGTGGGGGGCAGGAGGCAGTTTGCGAGCCTACTCTGGCTGTGGTTCTCTTTCCCCATTTTACCTCTGGGCAGGGGCTGGAGTGGTGGGAAGTGGGGGTGGTCTCAGCTGGTGGAAGATGCCCCACAGCATCCCTGAGTGCCTGCCGCTGCCTGGGCACAGGCTCCTGTGGTGGCTGCTGCCATAGGCGGGATTATGTGGCCTGCTGGGGTAGAATTCCTAGTTTTCTGTGTATATGTTTGGGCTTCCATTCATTGTGTGCGTATATTTGCTGACTTCAGGGGCAGAATTTCTGAAAAGTGGCCAGGGTAGGCAGAGGGGAGCGCTGCAGGTGGCTGTTGAGCATGTCGTGAGAGGTTTTCTCAAACCCTAATTTCACTTTCCAAGCAGGTATTTTAATCAGAGGCTAAATTCAGATTCTGGACCCTCAAGCAATAGTTTGCAAAAGCTCACGTCTGTGTTCCCTTCCAGGTCGCAGCAGGAGCTATGCTCCCTCCTCATGGCTGCTGGCTACTGTTATAACAGCATTTCTTTCTCTCCTTTCTTCCTGTCGTGAACTCACAGGTCATACCTGGCCAACAAGGCTCAGCTTACGTTGTGCCTCCTCCAGGAAGCTCTCCTGACCACTCCAGTCCAGGGCCACCTCTCAATAGTCTAAACCAGGCATCAGCACATGCTGTTTGTGGGCCAGGTCTAGCCCACTGCCTGTTTTTGTAAAGAAAGTTTTATTAGAACATAGAGCTATGTACCCGAGACTAATACAAACTAATATTGCATGTAAACTGCAACTGAAAAATAAAATGCAAAAAAATATGGATAATATGTAAGAAAACATATAGTTACATTCATTTGTTTATGTACTGTCTAGGGCTGCTCTCAAGATGCAATGGTAGAATTGAACAATCGTGACAGAGACTATATGGCTCACAACCCTAAAATATTTACTTTCTGGCCCTTTACAGAAAAAGTTTGCTGACCCCTCTCCTCCACTGAGGGGCTTAATGTGCACGTCTCTCAGCATGATGTGTAATAAATGCTCCTTTTTTACAGTTTGCAAAACTCCTTGTTTTAAACTTAGCATAGTCTTTTAGTATTTATCAGATGTTTTTCTCACTGGACAAATATTCTTAAAATTACACTTGGAGATTGGGGTGAGTTCCCCACATGGGACAGAGAACCCACAGGCAATTTTATTTTCAAGTGACAACATTCATTTGTTATTGTTGTCAGGCGATTGCCGATAAGGCTCTCAGAGCATAGCTTTGTACCGAAACCATTCCTTCCAACCCAGAACTCTTACTTGTTACTGATCTCAGAGTAAGAACATAAATCTTATCAAATTTCCATAAGGACAGGGGAAGCTGTAACTTAATCAAACCATTCATATGGAAGTCTGAAAGCACACACAATTTTAGAAGGTTAGCACTTAACTCTAAAAAATAATACTGATGGGCCCGGCTGGCGTGGCTCAGTGGTTGAGCATCGACTTATGAACCAGGAGGCCATGGTTAGATTTCCGGTCAGGGCATATGCCCGGGTTGCAAGCTTGGTCCCCAGTGGGGGGTATGCAGGAGGCAGCTGATTGATGATTCTCTCTCATCATTGATGTTTCTGTGTTTCTCCCTCTCCCTTCCTCTCTGAGGTCAATAAAAACATATTAAAAAATAATAATAATACTGATGGGATCCTCTTAGACACTCAGGTGTCCCACTTTGTAAGAATCTGACTTGCGCTAGGTATGAAGGCGAGCATACACTTAAGTCAGTGACCCAGAGCTCGAGTCATCCATTCATCTTCTCTCCTGCCTAGCGGCCAGCCCATCCCCAGGGTGGAGTACACGGAGGAAGAAACGAAAACTTGGGGCGTTGTATTCCGGGAGCTCTCCAAACTCTATCCCACCCACGCCTGCCGGGAGTATTTGAAAAACTTCCCTCTGCTGACTAAATACTGTGGCTACAGGGAGGACAACGTGCCTCAGCTTGAGGATGTCTCCGTGTTTCTGAAAGGTAAGGCTTCACACAGGCTTCCATCCCGGCCAGCATCCTCATTTGCCCTCCAAGGACACCTATGCCCTCCTCTGACTCGGACGCTCCCACCTCCCTCTTATAAGAAGGACCCTGGTGACTATATCAGCTTGACATGAATAACCCAGAGTGAGCTCTGCATGTCAGGGTCCTTAACTTAGCACATCTGCAAAGTCCACTTTGCCTCGTAAGGAAACGTCTTCACAGGTTCAGGGGATTAAGGGCCATGGATATTTTTTGAGGGCCATTATTCAGCTTACCATGGCCTCTTAAGTATTGCTACTCGAGCTTTGTGACCCATTGTGAATGCTCTTTTCTTCCCACTCCAATGCCACCACTCAAGTTGAAGTCCCCTTCACTTTATAACCTTGACGCCCGTGTCCTCTCCCCTCTGCTCCCCTGTCCACTGCTTCCAGATAAAGCTCCCTATCGCATGACTTTCTTCCTGGCATCTCTGCTCAGAAATATCAGTGCCTCTCCTTTGTTTTATTGGGGTTGGCAAACTTTTTTTTTCTCCCCTGTAAAAGGCCAGATGGTAAATATTTTAGGCTTTGTGGGCTGAGAGGCAAAATGAAGGCTCCTATTTAGGTACTTCTATAACCATTTAAATATGACGGTTAAAGAATGTAAGAACTGTTCCTAGCTCATGGGTGTACAGAAACAGGCTGCCAGCGGGATTTGGACTACAGGCCATACTGTGGTGGGTCTGGTTTACATGGTCAAGTTCTGAATTGCTCAGCCTCAATTCAAGGCCCTGACCCAGCTTTCCGAGTTTGTCTCCTGCTATGACTGAGCCGCTCACAGCCCTCTGTTCCAGCTGTGGGCCCTCACACCTTTGCTCAGGCTCTGCCCCTGGCTAGGCAAGTCAGCCCATTTTCACCTACTCAGATTCTACCTACTCTTTGAGGCTCAGGACAAATCCTGCTCCTCTATGAATCCTGATCGTAACAGCCTTGCTGAGCTCTCCTAGATCACGTGAGTGTCAGGAGGGAGGTGGGTGTGGTCTGACAGCTGGTACACTGAGCACCACACCCGGCACCAGGGAGGGTGAGCACCACCCATGGTGTGTGTTACTGAGGGACAGAGATGGAGAATCAGCTTCTGTTATATTGTTTAACTAGATTACATTTCCCCCAAAGCCTTGCCTCTGACATGCCCCTCTGTTTCCCACAGAGCGATGTGTATATTACATATTTACCATGGGCCTGATTGCTCACCTACGGGGTTTGCTTCTTACTGCATTGTTTCTCAAGCCCCTGGAATTAGAACACCATCCCACGAGTTTTGCCACATCTGTCTCCCAACTTAGCATTTGTGTTATGAGAGGTGGAATAGCATATAGCACGGATTCTGGAGGAGCCTGCGTGCTGCCGGCTCCTAGCTCTGTGGCCTTAGATGAGTTACCTTACCCTCTCTGTGCCTCTGGGTTTCTTCTCTGTGAATGAAGATAATACTATTATCTAGCTCACGAGGGCTGGGAGGGGAAACTAACCAATATAACTTAAAGCCCTAAGATTATTGCTTGACACACATTAAATGCAGCAGAGTCTTAGTGATTATTACTATTATTGTTGTTGTTATTGTTTTTATTGCTGTTTCTCACGACCCTTGGTGAACTGGATACTGGGAGTGTGGTTTGCATCACTCATTGGTTCATAGCAAGCACAATGTCAGTGTTCTTATTGCTTTTAATCGACTGACTTTTAAAATATCTAATTTATTTTAAAAGAACACTTTTTAAGCAATGATATCCACAAATTCAAAGTTCTTGCTGTGGTAGGTACATCTTTTAAAAAATTTATATAAAAATACAGTACATAACTATTAAAATAAAGACTGTTCCTCTGGGTACCACACTCATGTCCCCCATGAGTGGGACACACTGGCTTAATGGATACAAAATAGAAAAAGGAGAAAATACACTTCATCTTTTTGATATCCAGTGGGGAGCAACCCAAAGCGGAAGCTTTGGCATGAGCATAATACTGTTAGAATGAGGGGTCTGAGGAGGCCTGAGGACAGGGTAATGTCCACGCAGACACCAGGAACTCCACGGAGACTGGTTTTATAAGCTTAATTGCTTTTTGTCCTTATAACCATTTCTGGACATTCTAAGGTGCTCTCCTAATGCGGGGAGGTTTTCAGAACGGGAGCCTTTGGTGTGCTGGTGTCCGAGGGAAGACGGGCCTTCCTGAGGTAAACGCTCTGGGCCTTGACCAGGAGGAAGCAGGAGGCAGCCCTTAACGGAGACGCTGATGATCCATCCACAGCCTAACTGAGCTGGCAGCATAGAGCAGTTTCATAGATTTTATTATATTCTGCTTATTTGATTCCCTCTTACTATAAACCAATAAAGCATGTAGGGCTTTCATGTCCCTCTTCAAATTGGAGTAATTGATGTGACTGTTTTCATAATATCACAGAAACAATAATACAGAATGAAGGAGTTAGGTGGTATTGACAGTAGGAAGCTGGGATGTGAATTGATTCCATGAAGCTAGTGAAGGGAGTAAATGAGCTGCTAACTGACCACATACCCGAAGGAGGGATCCCTACCTGGGGGA
>NW_005371324.1:928961-975830 GCF_000412655.1 Myotis brandtii
GAAAGATACCAGGTAACATCACTTTAGATTGTAATCCTCTCCTGTGTATTTGAGCCTTCTGGTCCTAAATTGGCTTCTGTATTTAAATCCTTCAATCTTTTTTCACCTTTTCTTTCCATTTTCATAGATGTCTTGTTCCCCTGGAAACCATCACTCGACAGTGTAGTTTAGTAATCAGAAGCCACTGACGTGATAGCTGTTTGCAATACAGTTGACCCTTGAGCAATCCAGGGGCCCCCTGCACAGTCGAAAATCACATGTAACTTGACTCTACAGTTGGCCCTTCCCATCCCGGATTCAAACAACTGTAGATCAAACAGGATTTTTGATCTGCGGTTGGGAAAACACGGCGGGGACTGTGACAATAGGTTTTTTGATCGCAGTTAGTGGAATCTGTGAGTGTGAAACCTGCGGGTAGAAAGGGCTGACTGTATTTATTGAAAAAAACCTACGTGTAAATGAACCTGGGCACTCAAACCCGTGTTGTTCAAGGGTCAACTGTGTATGTCATTCAATTGTCAAGAGGTGTAGGACCTTGATTACTTTGTTTCCAGAACACCCTTATAAATAACAGAAAGCCCTGGTTGGCCCAGCAAGTCCTGTTGGTTTAGCATTTAGTTGGCTCTTTCTGTTGCCTCTTTAGAAAGATCTGGCTTCACCGTGAGGCCGGTGGCTGGATACCTGAGTCCGAGAGACTTCCTGGCGGGACTGGCCTATAGGGTGTTCCACTGCACCCAGTACATCCGGCACGGCTCGGACCCCCTCTACACCCCGGAACCGTGAGTACCCACACAGGAAGCCTGGGCTGGCGGGAGACACCACACTGTGAAGTGACCAGGCCCTCTTTCCCCCCTGACTTCACCCTTTGGCCAGTGAGGGGCACAGCACTGACCCCGAGAAGGAAGAGCTTACTGGATGCTCAGGCTCCTCAGCTGGGCACACGGGGCCTCTGAGTCACGTGTCGCTTTCATAAAGCCATGGTCCATATAGACAACGTTTCATGGAAAGAAACGCAGAAATTCCAATAATCGGGACAATTCCTACCTTGCAGGCTCTGCTCTCATCAACTCATTTAAAAAAATGTATATTTTTAAATTGATTTCAGAGAGGAAGGGAGAGGGAGAGAGCGATAGAAGCATCAATGATGGGAGAGAATCATTGATCGCCTGCCTCCTGCACGCCCCCCTGAGGATCGAGCATGACCTCCTGGTTCATAGGCTGACGCTCAACCACTGAGCCACACCAGTCGGGCTCATCCACTCATTTAATCCACATGGCAACCCTATGGAGTAGGTACTGTTATCATCTCCACTTTTACTGATGAGAAGACACAGGCAGGAGAGGCAAAGCTAACGTTGACATGCGTGCCTCTTGCAGGAGCAGGCTCCTCTCACACTCACCCCTCCTCCTGTGGTCCTCACATCACCCCCAAACTCAGAACTCTGTGCCATGCTCTCCCTGCTGTCCTAGTTTTCTGCACGCTCCTCGCCCTACCCACCCGCCTCTAGATTCATATGGCGTTTGTGATTCTTCTTGGGCTCTGTCAGGTTTCCTCAAGGGAATTCGTCTTTGGGACTTTTATCCTACCTCTCCTAGACAGTGGGTGGGCTAGGTGTGCAGAGAGAAGCGAGTGTGTGGGCTAGGTGCGCAGTGGGTGGGCTAGGGGTGCAGTGGGTGGGCTAGGGGTGCAGTGGGTGGGCTAGGGGTGCAGTGGGTGGGCTAGGGGTGCAGTGGGTGGGCTAGGGGTGCAGTGGGTGGGCTAGGGGTGCAGTGGGTGGGCTAGGGGTGCAGTGGGTGGGCTAGGGGTGCAGTGGGTGGGCTAGGGGTGCAGTGGGTGGGCTAGGGGTGCAGTGGGTGGGCTAGGGGTGCAGTGGGTGGGCTAGGGGTGCAGTGGGTGGGCTAGGGGTGCAGTGGGTGGGCTAGGGGTGCAGTGGGTGGGCTAGGGGTGCAGTGGGTGGGCTAGGGGTGCAGTGGGTGGGCTAGGGGTGCAGTGGGTGGGCTAGGGGTGCAGTGGGTGGGCTAGGGGTGCAGTGGGTGGGCTAGGGGTGCAGTGGGTGGGCTAGGGGTGCAGTGGGTGGGCTAGGGGTGCAGTGGGTGGGCTAGGGGTGCAGTGGGTGGGCTAGGGGTGCAGTGGGTGGGCTAGGGGTGCAGTGGGTGGGCTAGGGGTGCAGTGGGTGGGCTAGGGGTGCAGTGGGTGGGCTAGGGGTGCAGTGGGTGGGCTAGGGGTGCAGTGGGTGGGCTAGGGGTGCAGTGGGTGGGCTAGGGGTGCAGTGGGTGGGCTAGGGGTGCAGTGGGTGGGCTAGGGGTGCAGTGGGTGGGCTAGGGGTGCAGTGGGTGGGCTAGGGGTGCAGTGGGTGGGCTAGGGGTGCAGTGGGTGGGCTAGGGGTGCAGTGGGTGGGCTAGGGGTGCAGTGGGTGGGCTAGGGGTGCAGTGGGTGGGCTAGGGGTGCAGTGGGTGGGCTAGGGGTGCAGTGGGTGGGCTAGGGGTGCAGTGGGTGGGCTAGGGGTGCAGTGGGTGGGCTAGGGGTGCAGTGGGTGGGCTAGGGGTGCAGTGGGTGGGCTAGGGGTGCAGTGGGTGGGCTAGGGGTGCAGTGGGTGGGCTAGGGGTGCAGTGGGTGGGCTAGGGGTGCAGTGGGTGGGCTAGGGGTGCAGTGGGTGGGCTAGGGGTGCAGTGGGTGGGCTAGGGGTGCAGTGGGTGGGCTAGGGGTGCAGTGGGTGGGCTAGGGGTGCAGTGGGTGGGCTAGGGGTGCAGTGGGTGGGCTAGGGGTGCAGTGGGTGGGCTAGGGGTGCAGTGGGTGGGCTAGGGGTGCAGTGGGTGGGCTAGGGGTGCAGTGGGTGGGCTAGGGGTGCAGTGGGTGGGCTAGGGGTGCAGTGGGTGGGCTAGGGGTGCAGTGGGTGGGCTAGGGGTGCAGTGGGTGGGCTAGGGGTGCAGTGGGTGGGCTAGGGGTGCAGTGGGTGGGCTAGGGGTGCAGTGGGTGGGCTAGGGGTGCAGTGGGTGGGCTAGGGGTGCAGTGGGTGGGCTAGGGGTGCAGTGGGTGGGCTAGGGGTGCAGTGGGTGGGCTAGGTGTGCAGTGTGTGGGCTAGGTGTGCAGTGAATGGGCTAGGTGTGCAGTGTGTGGGCTAGGTGTGCAGTGAATGGGCTAGGTGTGCAGTGTGTGGGCTAGGTGTGCATTGTGTGGGCTAGGTGTGTAGTGGGTGGGCTAGGTGTGCAATGTGTGGGCTAGGTGTGCAGTGGGTGGGCTAGGTGTACAATGTGTGGGCTAGGTGTGTAGTGGGTGGGCTAGGTGCGCAGTGTGTGGGCTAGGTGTGTAGTGTGTGGGCTAGGTGTGTAGTGGGTGGGCTAGGTGTGCAGTGGGTGGGCTAGGTGTGCAGAGAGAAGCGAGTGATGATGCTATGCTGCTCTATCATGGGGACCCGAGGGCAAGCTGTAAACCCCTTCTTGTTAATGACTTGGCCTCATGACACATGGCGTTGTACACTCTCTCAGTGTAAAACACCGTAGGTCCTTTTCTCGAACTTTCTGAAATTTCCACTGCCTTCAAGGTGAACAGTGTTTGTCTTCTCTGGCAAACACTCTCTCACCATCCTGTGCACAATCACTCCTTCAGAAAATTTGTCATTCATTCTCCTTATTACCCACCTGTTCGATGTATTTAACCATGCTAGCTTTTAACATGTTATACTGTGTCTTACTGCTTCCCAGAAAGTGTAAAGTACTCGAGTGCTCTGAATTTTACTTCTTTTTGTGCTTCCAACAAACATTTATTGGAAGACTACTATGTGCTTGGGTAGTCTGGGGACAAGACAAGGTCCCTGCCCTCCTGGAAGGATGGGAGAGACAACGGACAGCATATACTAGTAAAGAGAGCAACGATTTTCCACCCTTTCTACCTCATGGCACACGTAAACTAATTACTAAAATTCTGCGGCATGCCAGAAAATATTTTTTGCTGATATGACAAAAAATAGGTATATTTTTTGATTTGTTCACAGAGAATGGCTATTGTATTGGCTGTCGTCATTTTTTAAAGTTGACAGTCAGCGGGAAGAGAGGTCGGTGCCCTTGACTAAATAGTCAGGAATTGCATGTTTAAAAAATTTTTGTGGCACACTGGTTGAAAATTGCTGAGATAGGTAGATAATATGGTAGCAGGTAAAAGTGCGGTGATGTGCTAAAAATGCTATGAAGACAAATAAAGCAGGTGATGTGAGATGTTTTTTTGGATTGAGTCATTAGGGCAGCCTCTTGGGAGGTGACATTTGAGTAGAGACCACACTGTATCATGGGGAGAGAGAAGAGCAAAAGCAAAGACCGAGGCTGGGAGCTGTCACTGCCCCCCTGTGCTCCATTCAAATGAGTGCCTCATCCTAATTTTAATCTAATTTGTTACCCATTTGTAATAATGTGATTTATAGTAAGAAATGCATATTTGGTCTTTGCCCCCATTTCTAGTACAGAGCTTCTAAAACCTTTGAAAATTTCCTTGGTGAGAGAGAGAATGTCACATGTTATATTCATGAGGTAGCTTTTGGAAAATCCTTAGGTCATCTAACAAAGTAAGCTGGTTGTCAGGGGAACCAACCCTGATTGAAGGGTTGGAACTTTAAGACCCACTCTCCTGGCCTCTGGGAGTGAAGAGGGTTTGGAGGTTGACTCTGTTGCCAATGGCCAATGATTTAACCGGTCATACCTGTGTACTAACCCAACAGGATGGTGTTCAGAGAGCTTCTGGGAAGCTCTTCACCCGACCCACATACATGCCCCACATGTCGCTTCAACTGGATGCTCATCTATATTTTTTATCATATTTTTAAAGATAATATAAACCAGTAATCTAGTAAATAAAATGTTTCTCTGAGTTCTGTGAGCTTTTCTAGCAACTTAATCGAACCTGAGGAGGAGTTCAAGGAAATTTCTGGTTTATAGCCAGTCAGTCAGAAGCGTAGGTAACAATACAACTGGTGTCTGAGGCCCAAGGCAGTGGTTATTGGAGCCTCCAACCTAAAGCAGGTTGGGCTAGAGCACCAGTGACAACCTGGACTTGTGTGACTGGGGTCTGAAGTGGGTGGGGAGGGCAGGCTTGTAGGACTGAGCCTTTACCCTGTGGAACCCAACGCTAACTCTGGGTAGGTAGTGTCAGCATGGAGTTAAATTGTAGGACACCCAGCTGGTGTCTGAGAATTGCTCTTGTTTGCGGGAGTGGCCCCTCTCCAATGTTGGGATTGGGGCCAGGAACCCAAACGACCACTGTTGTTCAGGCCACTGGGGTTGTCACTTTACTTATGATGCTGTTTTACTTCAATAATCTTGTGATTAACGGACTGCCATGGTCTCACTGGGAGCAGAGAGCCCTTGGAGGTTTAAGCAGTTAAGTAGCTGATGGTGGAGCGAGTGGGCAGAGATTGGAGTTGAGCCTGCGAAGTCCCCTCCTCCTTTTAGGTGGGCATGGAGCTCACTGACCAGGTGGGTCCCTACAGAGTCTACATTGTTTTTTTTTAAAGCTCCTTTCAGCTTCCCTGAAAGTGTTTTCAGGGTAAACAAAGGTTACTTATAGGACTCCAGACACTTGGAAAAGAAATGCTTCTTAGAGTGGAGTGAGGGCTCAAAGGAGTGTTGTCAGAGTTGGAAAGGCAATCTCTAAATCTAGCCCAGAGGGTTTACAAATGGCCCTGTTTACAAATAGTAGGCACTTTGTTAGTTCCCTTTGAATACCTGGCCCTCCTGAGACCAGTGATAGCGTGCCAATTGGTCTGTGTGCGGAGTGAGAGGGCAAAGAAATGAGATTTTAGCCACAGAGGTCTATAAAATTTTGGGATAATGTGTTACATTTTTATTGAAGTACTTTTAGCCAATTCATTCAGCAAACATTTATGTGCAATGCTAGCAGGGAGGTGCAGTGGATTCAGCGATGAATAAAATATAGCAGGTGCTTTTTAAAGCAGCCCACATTCTGGCAGAGGAGATAGAAGCATAAATAATTATAAGAGAGTGTGGCGAGGGCTATAATGGGCTGTGTACAAAGTCTTAGAGGAGCATAGAGGAGAGAGCAGTCCCAAAAGGCTTTTCACAAGAGGTATAAACCGAGTGGGGGTCGGGGTGGGGGATCTGGAAAGGGAGATAGGAAATTCTTTTTTGGACAAGGCAGGGTGTGAAGGGAAGGGAAAACTTTCAAGTCAAGGAAACAATAAGTGCAAAGTTGTGAAGGCACGCAGAGGCATGAATGATCGAGGCTCGTTAGGCCAGAGAGGCCAGAGCACAGGTTATGTATGAGGGATGAAATGTTTCTTCAGGCCACAGTGTAAATGGTTATTTGTCAAACTAGGCCCTTTGGATTTAATTATGTAGACAGGAGGGAGCTATCCAAGGTTCTTAGGCATGATTGGATAATCTTGTTTGAGAAGAATGAGGGGGTGGTGGTGGTGGTGGTGGTGGTGGTGGTGGTGGTGGTGGGGGGGGGGCAGGGGTTGGGGGGAGGGAAGTGTGGAGAATGAACTGGATGGAAAAACAGACAGGGAACTCACATTCCACTGAAAGGATCTAGTTTATAAGGTGTTGAACTAGAAAGCGTCAATGGGGTAGGACAAGAGGGCACCTGTGTGCAAAGAATCACTGAGATGGAATGAACAATATTGGGTGACTGTAATAGGGGTGAGGAGAGGGGAGGGTCCCGAAGGTAATGCTGAAGTTTTTGGATTGGGAAGCTAAATGGGTAGTTATTGCTAATAGTGACTGAGAATATTGGAGGAGGATCCTACTTGGAGGGAAGAGGGAAGGAAGAGGGAAAGGAGGAAGTGGGATTGGGGCATGTTGTTTTTGAGGTGCCCTCCAGATGTTCTGAGAAGCTTCTGGCAGCTGGAAATACTGGTTGAAATTCAGAAGTAAATTTAAAGTGCTCACTATAGATTTGAGTGTTTTCCTCTTCCCTGACTCCTACTATGACACAGATGAGCAGAGTTTTGGGATTTGCTAAGTTAGGGCTGTTTCTTGGAATTGGTGGGCTCAAATACCATTCTTTAAAAAACATAATTATTTTATGAATAGGTAACCCATGTAGATGATTCAGAATTCAAAGCTACAAAAGGGTACACACTGTGAACACTGAGTTTCTTTCTCTCCTCTGCCCCCTCGACACCCACTTGCTCCTCCCCAGAGTAGCTGGCCCCAGTTTGCAGTGCATCCTTCCAGAAACACGCTACGCAGACAGAATCCTCAGTACTGATTCCTTGAATCCTTATGTGTTGCAAAGTCCTAAGTGCCTCACCAGCCACAGTTTGCATCGATGGGACAGTATACTGGAAGCGCCGTTTCCTGCCCAAGCACTTCCACAGGCATTGTTCTGCAATGAAATTCCATTTCCTCGATTGAAAACCAACAAGAGGGCAGATTCTCCAATTTGTGAAGTGCAGCTTGGCTAATGCCTTTGGTGCTTGTACTCTGCTTCCAAACAACTGCCTTCAATTGCCGAGCTGTTGCTGTGGAGGCAGCGCTAATGAGACAAAGTTGACCCTTGGAGACGCAGGTAGAAAGGAGAGTGAAAGCAACAAAAGACATTATCTGAAAAAGGAATTCTTCTTTTTCCTTTTCAGTCTGTGTAGAATGCATTTTGGTGTCATAGCTTTCAACACACGTTGGGTTTTAAACATGTCTTTGGCCTGCATTTGCATTTTAGACTCTGGATTCTCTCAATCTGGCCAGAGAATGGAACTTGAATTTAAGAAATGATGCCAGGTTGGATTGGTTTCCTGGGGGAAAGTTTTCTGGCCTGGAGGACAATGAGGAAGTCCTGGAGAGTCAGGGACTCCTGCTTTTCTTGGTGGGAGGAGGGGCTTTCTGTGTGCTTCTCCCTGGATTGAAGGTGCTGCTGCTGGTGGAAGTAGGGACATCCTCTTGCTCTTTCTCTCTTTAAGCAGCACCCAAGGCAGTGGTTCTGCACTTGGCTGTTGCATAGCTGCAGGCTTTGATCAGCTGTGATCACAAGCAACTTTGTCACTAATTGAGTATTGAAATTTGCAAATGATTTCCTTTAAAAAATCAATTGGGTGAAATTCAAGGTTATTCCAATAATAGCATCCCTTTCACTCAGTAGAATGAGAGGGAAAGATCTAGAGTTCCTAGGTGTATGGGTGTGTGAGCATCACCCAGCATGTGGGTAGTGGCAGAGCAAAAGTTTGAGAAGCCCCATTATCTCCTGGCTTCCTTTTTGCCTCTCTGTGCCATGCTGCATTCTCTGGCCTCCTCATCTTCCCTTAGGGCACGGTTTCCCAACCTTGGCACGATTGATATTTTGGGCCAGACAATTCTTTGCTGTGGGGAGCTGTCCTAGGATATTTGCCAGCATCCCTGGCTTCTACCCACTAGATGTCCTGCAGATATGACAACCAAAAATGTCTCCAGATATTGCCTAATGTCCCCTGGGGGTCAACATGGCTCCCAGTGAGAACCACTATTCTAGAAGAAGAAATCTGACAGGTCACATGAACACTGCTGCGCTGTCTGCTAATTATTACACTTCTTCCTCTTAGAAGCAATCTCTAGACATTGTTTCCTTCTAAAACACAAATCTGAATGTAGCTTTCTCTTGTTTAACCCTGTTGGTTCCCTGTTAATACAGGGAAAACATCTGATCTCATTAAACCATGTCTTCTGCTTTTCTTTCTGCCTCTTCTAAACCTTATGCTCCCGCCACACTGACTTCTCAACATCCCCATGAGCCTGCTGATTCATGCCTCCATCCCTCGCACAGGTGGCTCCTTCTGCTTGAATGCTCTGGTAAAATCCTTTCATTCTCTAGGATTAAAGCGCAGCCTCAACCTTCTCTGTGAAGACTTTTGTAGGCAGAGCTAGATATTCCTGTGGCACTTGGCCTTACTTCTATTTCATTGCTTACAACACTGCATGGTGATTGTTCATGCGTCAGTCTCCTTCCTAAGGCTGTCATTAGCTCAAGGCCAGCTGGCGAAGGCAATACAGAAACAAGTAAAAGCTGAGTCCAACGTGGGCTGGAGCCATGAGCAGCACCACCACCGGGATGTGCCAGGTTCGAGATATCCTCAGATCCCAGATCCCCCTGAAATCTGTGGAGTGAGGGAGGGTGGGGAGTCCTGGGGACACAGTATGTGGCAGTCGAACCTCTTTCTGGAGGGCTACAGCCCTCTATTGGTGAGTGTCCTCCACTCACCCCAACAGCTTTACTCTAACTTTAGGGACTGATGCTGGACATCCCTCTATGAATAAGGCACTTTTGCACTTCAGTGTCTTCAGGCAAAATCATGAACCTCTAATGGTGGAAATGTAGACACCAGTTGAAGCTATTGGACCACTACTTGAAGAACAGCCTTCTTTTCAAATCATGCCCAGCAACGGGAAACCTGTTTTGCTCATCTATTTTGTTTTTGGGATAAAGTTAGTTTCAGAATGAAGAAGTTGTTATTCATTGTGAAGCTGAAGAAGAGTAGGGAAAAGCAACGGGAAGATTTCCCCCACCTCCTCTTATTAAAATGAGAGAAAGAGAAGGAGAGAGGGAGGGAGGTAAAGAAAAAAGAAAGCCCCAACCACATCTCACATGGTGCTAAAAAATGTACATTTTCTTCTCTTTTGGGTAACTAACCTTGAATATGATCCCACCCGAAAGGCAGGGAAGCTCATTGCCTTACCTTTAAAACCAATGCCACTCTGTGACACGATCTAAATTATATTTGAACTATTCAAAATACTGTGTCACGAGGTAATTCTACGAGATTGGCAACTTCTGCCCAACATTAGAGCAGGTCCCTACAGGACTGTCATGTGGATGGATGTGTTGTCCGTGTCTGACATGGGTGGGTGCCCCTCCCTCAGGAAGGAGAGTGGATCAGACATTTGGGAACATGTCCTCATTTGTCTGTAGAAGCTTCTTGCTGGAGGGTGGTGATGCTTCAGTTTAGGAAAGTCTTGGGCATCCTGGGCATCCTTGGGCATCCCCAAAAACAAAATAGATGAGCAAAACAGGTTTCCCGTTGCTGGGCATGATTTGAAAAGAAGGCTGTTCTTCAAGTAGTGGTCCAATAGCTTCAACTGGTGTCTACATTTCCACCATTAGAGGTTCATGATTTTGCTCTGGTCCTCAGGGGGGTGCTTTGAATTTCTGATGCTCTATTTACCCTACTCTTCCTAGCTCTGCCTTGGTTCATTTGCCTTTTCTTCCCTTGGCACTTCCTTCTAGGGCAGGGGTGGGCAAACTTTTTGACTCGAGGGTCACAATGGGTTCTTAAACTGGACCGGAGGGCCGGAACAAAAGCATGGATGGAGTGTTTGTGTGAAGTAATATAAATTCAAAGTAAACATCATTACATAAAAGGGTACGGTCTTTTTTTTTTTAGTTTTATTCATTTCAAACGGGCCGGATCCGGCCCGCGGGCCGTAGTTTGCCCACGGCTGTTCTAGGGGATCTGTGGTCTCTCATCTTTGTGGTTCCTACAGACTTGTGTTTTGTGTGAGGTGGATGTTAAATAGTTGCCAACTGAATGTTCATTGTGCACACGTACTTGGGTATACTCTTTGCAATTATAACTGGAGTCCTGATGGTCAGTGGTATCTTAGCAATGCAGCTCTTTAATTAGAAACACAGTTTAATGAAACCATATTTTCCTAGGGCCAAATTTCATGCTTTCCTTCAAAGCTTAATGGACTGACTGAGGTCTCTGAAATGAAGGGGGTAGGACAAGAAGACACTATTTTCTAATGTATTACTCCTATATATATGTAGGAAACTCCAGCCTTGTTCTCTTCAATATAGGTCAAACCCACTCTGATCTAGATTTCTGGTTGGAGACCAGAGGTTACCAGATGCCTATGATTCTCTACTGATGCCCTTTGGAACATAAAACATTGCCCAAGGCAGTGTTGAAATACACATCCATACCACAAATCCTTACCCCTCGTCTATTGTTCAGGGAGAAGCAACTGGGAATTTAAATATAAAATATGCTTTTTGACATCAATTCTCTGAGGTTGAGTCAGTACAATATTTGTCTTTCCAAAAGAGCTATTGCAATTTTGCACTAGAAATCCCTTTTTAAAAATGCTTTAATGAAAACATTTTAAAATATTCATTCCAGTTTACATATCAGATGTTGAGCTTAACATACTAGTAACAAAAATACTAGTGTACTTGGCTCAACATAACATAAACTTACTTCATTGAGGAGTTCTAAATTCAAGGCTGCAGTGGGATGCCTGCTTATTCAGCCCATCTGATGTGGGTGTATCGTCTGCTCATTCCTGGTGGGTCACTTTTCAAACCAAAGAGTAAACTAAGTCTACCCTTAGGAAATAATTCAGGACACTAGTGACTAATATTGCAATGTTTATTGCATAGTGCAACTAAATGCCTTTGCATCAAGGAAAACCTTTCTTGTTGCAGTTAGCGTTTTTAGGGCAATTAATGTTACTTTATTAAATATAACTTTTAAAGTTTAAAAAAGGTTTTGCAGTCAGGTGCTTTTTCTTATAATTGCCACCATGTTTCAATTTTACAAGAAAAAGAAAAGTGAATTATTTCTGACACTATTTTTCATCTCTTTTTGAAATAAATTAGACGAGTTTTATGCCTAGCCCTGCTCATTAGAACAGAACACCTTCTAAAACTGGCAGGCGGTGCCATTTCCTTCCTTTTCTTGCGACTCAGACCTTAGTCCTCATTTGTTAAGTAACAATATCAGCAGGTAAAGACACAGGCTTTCACATTTATAAGGGTTAGCTGCTCCTCTGTTGATCGAACAGATGCCTCGCACTAGGTCTGTAATGAGAGGAAAACATAGGATCTTTCCTTTCCCAACTTTCCCTGCGTGTTGACATCTGAGAGACTGGGTCTGTGAACTTGTCTGATTTAAGCCCTGGCTGTCCTGGGTGTTTTTAGAATCAGGCCTGGCTGGCTGAGGTCAAGGCTGGGCAAGGTCTTACTGCAGAGCCGGGAAGATAAGCCAGAGCTTCGTAGACTTTAACCTTCATTCCTAGGAGCTCTGTTCAGCTTAAACCTGCTCCTTCCCGGGGGACACCCGAGCCCGAGCCAAGCTTCCTGCCCAGCAAACTGGCTCCCTCCACAGCGCTACTTTCATTGTTGCTGCTCAGGATTGCAAGCAGCATTCCTACCACGATTTTCAGAAAATGGCATGTTCCCTAAAAGCCGATCCCATCTGGCCTCTCTTTCCTGTATTTTAGCCCAAAACTCATAACCCCAGCATCACAGCCATCTTATCCCTCAGGAGAAGTTTGGTTGGGGCTACACCCAGGGTCAGTTAAGATGTTTAAGGCCCCAAGGCCTAAAAATACTGTCATCTCTTCTATCTTTCAAATTAGATAATTTCAACAACAGCAACAGCAGCAGCAATATATTTTTATTGATTTCAGAGAGGAAGGGAGTGGGAGAAACACAGAAACATCAATGATGAGAGAGAATCATCAATCAGCTGTCTCCTGCATATCCCCCACTAGGGACCAAGCTTGCAAACTGGACATATGCCCTGACCGGGAATCGAACCGTGGCCTCCTGGTTCATAGGTCTAATGACCAGAGCCTTGCCAGTTGGGCTTAGTTTTAATGAGCGGCCTGCAAACCAGGCATGTGCTCCTACCAGGAATCAAACCATAACCTCCTGGTTCATGACCTCCTGCCGCCCAACCTCAGTCACACCGGCCAGGCAGCAATATATATTTTTTACTATTAATAATAAACAGGCATATATCAACTATTATGTGCTAGGCACTATTTTAAGTGCTATAGGTGGATGAACTCAATATAACAACCATTTAAACTGGTACTATTATTATTGTGGATAATATTATTGTTTATGGATGAGGAAACCATAAGAAAGGTTAAGTAACTTGCCCAAGGTCACACAGCTGGTAAGGGACAAAGTCAGGATTTGAACTTAGGAGGTAGTGCCCACATCTGTGGGAATAAGCACTGATGTATGCGACACAGTAGTGCTAAACAGAAAAACTCAAAACTCCTCTGTGTGCTGAAGCCAAATAGCTCCTTTCTTGGCTTTCTAATTACCAATTCTGTATAAGATAGTAAAGTGACACTTTCTTACTTTAATTTAAGTGGCCCTGCCTTGCCAGAACCCCAAATACTGCCTGTGCCCATGGGGTGGTCTAGTGCTATGCTGCCCTGTCCAGTCTTTGGTCCAACTACTCGTCTTGCTAGAAGCATACCCTCTCCTTTGACATTCACAGGGCCCTGTTAACTTGCCCCATTTACAAAGAGGGGGCATCTCCTGTTTCACTGGGAAGAAGGAGGGACAAGTGCGTCACTACCGTGTAGTAACGCCGAGGGGAGGCTGCTGTGTCCTCGTCCTTGGGCAGAAGGACCTAGGACTTCATGCCCCCAGACCCAGGCCCCTCTATCAGCTCTCTGTATGACTGGCAGCAAATCACTTAGCCTCCCAGTGAGAGAGATGATGAAAGAACGCTTTGATCTCTGGAGAGGAAAAGCTTTGGATTAATGCCAAGTAGGTCCACACTTACTTGGCACCTAAATTCACGTGGCGGCTGATGTGCCTCAGAAATTCCAGTGCATCCTCAGTTACAAGGCACGTTCCTAGCCCCGGACTCCCAAGTTTTCAGTCATAACATCGTGTCTAGTTTTGCCAAGTGCCTAAAAGCAAAAACAAGACTTTTTACAGAGGCTTTTGTCTCAAGAGCTCCAAGCAATCTAGCAATGGACATTCTATAAAAACAAAAACAAAACAAACACCCTATACATTTTTAAAAACCTATGGATTTTTCAAACCAAATTTGTGTCCTACGTGCCTGCTGGAGTCCTGTTCTTGTTCTTTTAGGACTAATTGGGAATGGCTTGGGATAAAGCTTTCAAATAATGTTTAAAATTTTTATTTCTTGACAGATTCAAAGCAGGTTTCCTTTTTCCCGCTGTTCCAAAGATTTGCCTTCCTTGTGTGATGCCTATAATCCAAAATTAGCTCTCGTAAGCACCCACACCTATGTCATAATTCACAGTCCCTCAGTGTTACGCTGTGGGGGAGGAGCTCACTTATGTACTGTCAGATGGGGGAGACGGAGATGACCTGGGAGAAATATTTTCAGGAATATTTGCATTAAAAAAACCCCCTCACCTGAGGATATTTTTCCATTGATTTTTAGAGAGAGTGGAAGAGAGAGGAAAAGACAGAGAGAAACATCGATGTGAGAGAAACAGATTAGTTGCCTCCTGCATGCACCCCGACCAGGGCCTGGGCTGGGGAGGAGCCAGCAACCGAGGTACGTGCCCTTGACTGGAATTGAACCCGGGACCCTTTAGTCTGCAGGCCGACGCTCTATCCATTGAGCCAAACCGGCTAGGGCAGGAATATTTGCATTTTTAAATTGCAAGTTCAGAAGAAGCAATTCAAAATGATTGATTTTTTTTTTTTTTAGGCAAGGAAGCGGTAGCCACTGTTCATCCCTTTCACTACCGTGTAGAGAATGACATCTATTGACAGGCACAGGAGCCACCACAAGAGAGAAGGAAAAAGGGACCTGATGTTTCCCACACACATTCTGTCCGTTCAGTGGGACTGTCACCATTTTACAGATGGCAACTCCAAAGTTCATAGAAGTCAGGTGTTCTCCCTGTGGTCACACAACTAGGAGATGGCAAAACCAAGGTAGAGTCCAAAGCCCTGTGCGACGCTGAGAATTAGGAACACTATAGTTGGGTTTCACTTTACCTCTATAGGGAGCAGCAGAACCCTGCCATCACTGCTCTATTCAGTTGAGTTCAAAATGTAGCCCTTGGGCATCTATGATGTGCCAGGCTTTTCTGAGCACTGGGAACCACAAGATGAACATGGCATGACCTCTCTCCCAGAGAAGTTTACTGCTTCTTGTTTAAGCGATAAAATATCCCCCCAAAGAGCAAAACTTAGGGCAGTACAGTAGACTTCGGTGTAAGTATAATTGAATGTAATATGATGAATAATATATAACTTGTTGGGAGCTTATGTTTAATGCATTATCTTACTACACTGTTTAAGAACTCCAGGAGATAGCGACCCTTTCAGTCTCCACTGTATAGTTGAGAATGCAGTACACTATGCTAGAGAAGTGGCTATTTAAAATGATTAATTAAAATGAAATAAAACTATAAATGTAGTTCCTCAGTAGTGCTAGCCACCTTTTAAGTGCTCAGTAGCCACCTTTGCCAAGTGGCTACCATACTGGACGATAGAGATGCAGAATATTTCCATCATAGAGGAGATGCTGTGCCCATGTCCTCAGCAGGAGGTCCTATTGCACAGCCACCTCTGAGTCATTTGCCTTGGGAGGGATGGACTTAGGTCTGACTCCAGGGTATTAGCTTTTAACCATTATGTTATATTGCCTCCTTAATACAGGTGTCCCCCCAAATGTATACACACTTTGAATAATTATTAATTTCAGTGGGTTAAATCTGAAAAGAAAGAAACATCAATTGAGCTATCAGCTGTTAACGTGTGTATACATTTTTTGGGGACACCTGTATGTTGTGAAATTTAGGAGGGGCAGGGAAAGTATTAAAAGTCTCTTATTTCTTTAAGAAATAAGAAATAGCTGAGATGGTAGGGAACTAGAGACATTGAAAGTTTTCCTTGCAGTGTTTTCTTTTTTTTTTTTTTTAATCTGTGTGTGTGTGTGTGTGTGTGTGTGTGTGGTACTTGCAAGAACTGGAAACTTTCTTTCACTGGTCAGGAAAGTTAGGACTTGCTGTTTGAGCTTTTATGGAAACACTAGAGGCCCCATGCACGAAATTTGTGCATGGGGGGGGGTGTCCCCTCAGCCCAGCCTGCACCCTCTCCAATCTGGAACCCCTTGGGGGATGTCCGACTGCCAGTTTAGGCCCAATCCCAGGACTGGGCCTACACCAACAGTCGGACATCCTTCTCACAATCCTGGACTGCTGGCTCCTAACTGCTCACCTGTCTGCCTGCCTGGTCGCCCCTAACTGCCCCCCCCTGACAGCTTGATCCCTCCTAATTGCCTCTGCCTGTAGGCCTGATCACTCCTAACTGCCCGCCCCCACCGGCCTGGTTGCCCCCAACTGCCCCTCTGCTGGCCTGGTCGCCCCTAATTGCCCTCCCTGCTGGCCTGGTCACCCCTTACTGCGCCCCCCCGCTGGCCTGGTTGCCCCACGCAGCTTTCTGTTCAGTGTTTGGTTGTCCCTCACTAACCCCCCTGCCGGCCCAGTCGCCCCACACAGCCTGCTGTTTGGTCATCTGTCTGGTTGTTTCAGTCGTGACAGCCCCTGGCTTTTTATGTATTAGGATAAGGTGACTTTTGCTAAGAGTTACATTCAGAAATGCCTTATTTCCTGTTAAGCCTCAGTTCCTAACATAGTACCTGGTCCATAATAGTCACACAGTAAATGCTCTTGAACTAAATTTCAAAAAAGACAACTATAGTATTTTCTGCCAGTCTCAAAAGAATTATAGTGCAGAAGAGTAACATCAGTGGCCTTACTTACAATTCCTAAAGGGAAAAAAGTAAATAAGACTTTCTCCGGGGCAGTATTCAGGTGCTCGGATTCATAAAAAGAGGGTCACATAGGTGTTTATCTACACTGTGATAAGGATAAAAGAGGGAATGATCATAAGGGCTGCCTATAAACTGGCTTGGATTATATAGTGCGGTATTTTAAACCTAAGCTAAAGAATCTCTGTATAAGGCTCCAAAGCAAACACTGAAAAAATTTTTCTCAATACGAAATGAATTTCTGTTATCATCTCCTTAGTGCAGTGAAAACAAACCAAGTCACCCCCTTTCCAATGCATCCGGGTGTGTTATCCCAGATGACTTGCATTTACCCACCAAATGTTGTGTGACAGCTGAGAAAAGTACCCTATTTTGGCTCCCAGCTCATCTTCTTTCTTTTCATCATCGTGAACGCCCCACCCCTTGCACCCCTCTTCCTTTCTCTCTCTTTGTGACATAGCTACGTGTTGGCTTCCGTGTCATTTAGAACAAACAAAACAGATGACTTGCATTTACCCACCAAATGTGTGACAGCTGAGAAAAGTACCCTATTTTGGCTCCCAGCTCATCTTCTTTCTTTTCATCATCGTGAACGCCCCACCCCTTGCACCCCTCTTCCTTTCTCTCTCTTTGTGACATAGCTACGTGTTGGCTTCCGTGTCATTTAGAACAAACAAAACCTGTAGAAATATGGCTTAAAAGACAGTCGTGCAGATTTGGGATTGGCAGCCAATGTTGGATGCTCACTCATGGCTTCTTAAAGGTTTTAATTTACGGCAGGAATTGAAAGAAGTGTTCAACACATCCTTCGTAGCTGGGGGAGTCAGCTTTGGAAAGCGATAAGAGGGAAAAAATGCCAGGCTCGTTTTGAATTTAACAACTAGGACCCTTGTTTCTCGATGCAGCAAAAATGATGGCAACTTTCTGAGAATGACTTAAGGATTCCCTGGAGGCATTTTGCCCAGGCCCCTTTGCAGGCCCATTTCAGCAGGCTTTAGAGTCCTTCTGAAGGGCTTATCAGAGAAGATTCCAATTTAGAGCAGCCAAAGTTTAGTGTCTGATATCAGCTCTAGCTTTTCATCCTTTTTCTTTTCTTTTTTTTTTTGGTCAAAAGGAGACATGATGTTTTACAGTGTTAACAGTTTTGAAAGGCCCTACATTTTCAGTGAACAGAGCGCTATTGTGTAAAGGGCTCTGACAAGCATTATTCAGGCGAAAATACATCAAAGGAATGTGAGTTAAAAAGAGAAAAAGTTTGCCGATGTAGAGATTGGAGGCAGCATGTGCTGACAGGTGCAATTATGGCCAAATAATTGGACCTTTTAAGAAGGATCTGGTGAGATAAGGCAATAGCTGTGGACTCACATCAGAAACCTGTTCATAATTAGACACTCAGGGGTCCAGCTGTGGATGCCGTAACTGAGGCAGGGAACTACTTTACCTGCAGGACATGAAAGCTGTCGCACTTTGTAAAATAGGGTGAAATAGCATGATTCAGCCCAGCGGAACTGAACTGAGGTGAAGGCTGGAGAGAAGGCTTGGTCTCCCCGCTCAGGCTCCCAATAGTCTGGAACCTCTTTCAGCCCCGGAGAGTTGTCGTCAACCTAGCGTCTAAGTCCTTCAGTCTCAAAGACATTCAAGAAAATGTCAACTTCTCAGAGTTAATGAATTGATTTTACTAGTTAACATCAAAGATCTTTCCACTGCAGTTTCCTTGGTCTACACCCCGAAAATTATCAGAAGACACTGGGATAGAGAATAACCTGGTGTTTCTTTCTGAGAAAGTTCCACTAATGTCAGAATAGGTAATCATCTTCTTTCTGGTGTTAAAATGTGGTGCTCACAGCCTGGCTCAAGGACAAGCTGGTTCCTGTACGTACCGCCTCTCCACTGGCTGGGGGATCCCAGCGGCAGTCCTTTGTTGGGTCTCCGCCTGGACACGGGGCTGAGAGAGGGCACAGAGGATCGAAGTCCTGAGCGATCATTTCTGCTTCTAATGGGGCAGAGGGCTCCCCTCACGTGCCATTAAAGCTTCTGTTAGACATCTTGCTTCAGGCTTTCATTTTTTTTTTTTGAGAGAGAGAGAGAGAAAGAGAGAATCATGGATGTGAGAGACATTGATCAGTTGCTTCCCAAACCATGGCCAGGAATTGAATCTGAAACCTAGGCATGTGCCTGACTGGGAATCGAACTCGTGACCTTTTGGTGTAAGGGTTGATGCTCCTACAAACTGCGAGCCACACTGCCCAGGGCCAGGCTTTCACTCTCAGTGAAACAATAGAACTTAAACTGCTGGATTGTATGATTTTTTTTTTCAAGTTTATAATTCCTCTTCTAGGTATAGTTGGATAACCTCGCCATTGTAATGCTATTAAAGATGCCTAAATTGGCTGTGAGTTACAGGTTTCTGATAATGGCGCGTTAATTTAAAATCCAGGAGACAGCTCTCTTTCTACCACAGAGAACTAACTCCTTAGTGTCTCGGGATCTCTTGTATTTCCCTTGTTCTCTACTTTCCAATCACCAGCTTTTCACTTTCCTTTTTACCTTTAGACTCCATTAGGATCTAGGTCAGTGGAACCTATGACACGCGTGTCAGAGGTGACACGCGAACTCATTTTTTTGGTTGATTTTTCTTTGTTAAATGGCATTTAAATATATAAAATAAATATCAAAAATAGAAGTCTTTGTTTTACTATGGTTGCAAATATCAAAAAATTTCTATATGTGACACGGCACCAGAGTTAAGTTCGGGTTTTTCAAAATGCTGACACGCCGAGCTCAGAAGGTTCGCCATCACTGATGTAGGTAGATGGAAGGCTGCTTGCTGCAGCAGCTTCCTCAAGTACATAACGAGCTCAAAAGTAAATCCGGTACCGCACCAAGAATTTACCAGCGCAGTAGGCACAACCTCTCCTATGCTCACATTATGAGCACTTAGCTCTGTGCCTGACCCACAGCAAGCATTTAATATGTGTTGGCCACAAAAGTTAGTTTTGTTTCTGCTCACTTTGCTTATTTATACCGTGAGCTAATACCAGTATCAGTATTTCCCTGGAGTTTGACATCTGGTCTAATTTTGGAGTTATTGCCACATTTTCCTGCCTGGATCAGTGGGATGCTTTAGTATTTACAGTGGTGAATTCAGATTTAAAAAAAAATTCCAACAGTGGTGCAGACAGCATGACCTTTTAAAAAACTGATCACAGGTGTGAGTCTATGGGGTCCACTCCTAGCATGGAAGTATTAGACATTTAACTGAATCAAATACACACAAAGGAATAATTAGCTACCTGGTGACCTTTCTGTCACCTCCTTTCATTATTCTCTGGTATTAATGATGTGGTTTTAGTGAAATTAAATTTGGGCGGCTCAAAAGTACATACTCACATTCAGCTTCAATTTCAGGTACTAGTTGCTTGAAGCTTGCTAGCAGAGCTCCTAGCATCATCAGTTATGAATTGGGTCTCCACTCTGGCTGTGTCTCATTATCATCCAGAAAAATTAAAAAAAAATGTAGATGTTCAGCCCTGGCTGGTGTGGCTCAGTTGGTTTGAGTGTTGTCCTGTGCACCAAAAGGTCGCAGGTTCAATTCCAGGTCAGGGCACATACCTAGGTTGCAGGTTTGATTCCCCATTGGGGGGCGTATGGGAGGCAACTGATCCATGTTTCTCTTTCTCTTCCTCTTCATTCCTTTCTCTCTAAAGTCAATAAAAAACATATCCTTGGGTGAGAATTTAAAAAAATACAGAGGCTCAGGTCCCAAAGAGTCGGCCTGAATTGGTGTTAGGTGGGACCCATTCACTGGTATCTTTAAGAAGGCTCCTCAAGTAATTGGGAGGGTTGAAGACTACTGCATAGTTGTACAAGAGACTTTGGATATACTGACTACATTTTTACTTGTGCTAACTAACTTGGTTTAACTCTCCTCCTCACAAACCAAGGCCCACCTCCCTTCTCATTTACTCTACAAATACAAGTTACAATGATAGAACAGAAAGAGCATAGCTTTAAGGCAGATGATTTCAAATCTTGTCTCTGTCTTTTATTAACAGAGTGACCTTGCAAAGATGCTTACATTTACTGACTTTTAGCTTCCCCATTTGTTAGGTGGGAATAATAATACTTCTTTGTAAGTGAAGGTTAAAGTAATAATGCGATATGAAAACATTTCGTACAGTCCCCAGCACACAGTAAGAACTCAATATATGCTCTCTTTCCTTTTATTTCTTTCTGTTTTTATTTTCTTTATGGGTAAAACAAGAGGCTTGGTCCCCAATTCTTTGCCTTAAGCATTGTGATTAGAGAAAAAACAACAACACATATTATTCTCCACACATTCAGCTTATGTTCAAGAAGAAAGCTTTTGGCACACAGTTGACAAAGAATGAATTTGGAGTTTCTTTTAGTATCATGTCCAAATATGTCAATTGGCTGCCCTTTCACTTGATGTGTCTATGAAGTGGCTGGCCAGTGGGGATGTGGTTTCAGTTGTGGGAACAAGATTTTTTGATTGAGTAATGCCATCTGTTTTATGTGGGTATCAATCTTGTGTCTTTGACCACCATTCACTTGCTTCAACCACATAACCATCCACTACTTTATACTTGTAATATGGTGGTTGCACCTGGCATTTATATTATGGCACCTGTTTGATGTGATACACTTCAGAGGAGCCCAGGTGAAATCAGGAAATATCTTTCAATTACTACCTGGCTAATTGGTTTTTGTAAAGAAAATAAAATATTGCTGCCTCTTGATCCATTTCCAGAGAGGCATAGTTCCAATATAGTGTGGTTTCAGGAAACAGTCTGTGATTCATGGAGATGACTCAGTAAGTCATCTGCCTTGATAAATTGTGACACATACTGCCTTTGCCTGGTCATTTGGCTCCAAATGGAAGCTCAGGCAAATGAGCAAGGCTCTAAGCTTCTTTTATTACTTAGTTCAGGTGAGCCAAAGCAGAGGGCTAGGAGGGTCTTGCATTCTGCAGGCTCAAGGGAATTGCTTGTGTTATAGGCAGATAAATTGACTATGGGGAAAGCCACTTTGATGACGACAATATGATCCTCTGCTGTTTCCCAGAGCCTGGCAAAATGTAACATGAGATGCAGTGCAACTGGAGGGTTAGGAGCAAGAATTTGGAAATCATAACAAGCTGGATAAAGCCACATTTTGGTTTTATCACTACCTATAGCAAGTGTCAGCAAGCTTTTTTTCTGTAAAGGGCCAGCTAGTAAATATTTCAGGCTTTGTGGGCCATATGATCTCAGTCACAACTATTCAACTCTGCTGTTTTAGTCAAAAGGGATCACAGACAATACATAAATGAATGAACATGACTGTGTTCTAATAAAACTTTATTTACAAAAACAGGCAGTGGGCCAGATTTGGTCTATGGCTGTAGTTGGCTTACCCCTGAGCTACAGGATCTTGTACTAATACGTTACTTTAATCCTCTAAGTTTCTCTTAAGATACACACACACACACACACACACACACACTAGAGGCCCAGTGCATGAAATGTGTGCACCAAGGGGGGGGGGGGTCCCCTCAGCCCAGCCTGCACTCTCCAATCCAGAACTCCTCAGGGGATGTCCAACTGCCAGTTAGGCCTGATCCTGTAAACTGGCAGTTGGACATCCCTCTCACAATCCAGGACTGCTGGCTCCTAACTGCCTGCCTGCCTGATCGCCTTGGGCCCCCTGCTGGCCTGGTCACCCCCAACTGCCCCTCTGCTACCAACCTGGTTGCCCCCAACTGCCCCCTCTGCTGGCCTGGTCACCCCCAACTGCCCCTCTGCTACCAACCTGGTTGCCCCCAACTGCCCCCTCTGCTGGCCTGGTCACCCCCAACTGCCCCTCTGCTACCAACCTGGTTGCCCCCAACTGCCCCCTCTGCTGGCCTGGTCACCCCCAACTGCCCCTCTGCTACCAACCTGGTTGCCCCCAACTGCCCCCTCTGCTGGCCTGGTTGCCGCTAACTGCCCCCCCTACCCGCCCGGTTGCCGCCAACTGTGCCCCCTGCTAGCCTGGTCGCCCCTCACTGGCCCCCATGACGGCCTGGACACCCCACACAGCCTACTGCTCAGTCGTCTGGTCGCCCCTCACTAACCCCCCTGCTGGCCTGGTTGCCCCACATAGCCTGTTCGGTCATCCATTCGGTTGTTTTGGATATGACGGCCCTTGGCAATATATATATACACACTTATCATGTGCTTGATATAAAGTAAGCACTTGTAAATAGTAGTCACTAATACTTTACTAAAAATATTATATATCATAATTTAAGATGCCATTAACTGTAAGGTACATCTGGATTTCAGAGTTGCTAAAATGTGATAAAAGTCTTAGAATTGATGAAATTAACATAACTTAATTAGAGTAAACATATCAAGGTATGTTTAGGATTTTAAGTCTTATTCTACCAGTGATAGTTAAAGCTTCTAGCATAACATTTCTTTGTGATGTTTTTCTTGTCAGAGACACGTGTCATGAACTTCTGGGACATGTTCCACTACTAGCGGACCCCAAGTTTGCTCAATTTTCACAAGAAATAGGCCTGGCGTCTCTGGGAGCATCAGATGAAGATGTTCAGAAACTAGCCACGGTCAGTTTATTTTCAACTTAAAAACCTGTTCTACTTATGTTCATTTGTAAGGTAAGGAAAGCTTTAGAGTGATCAACTATGGATTTTAAGGCAAAGATGCTGGATAGGGCATGGTGACTTTATCTTCTCCCGTGTTGTGTTCTTTTGAAGCAGTGTGCTTAATAACCATCCACATACTTGTGTTTGATTCTTCTCATTCAGGCTTTGGCTAAGTAGTAAATCTTTTAGTTTTGCGGGTCATACATAAGGTCTCTGTTACAACTACTCAGCTCAACCACTACGGTGCAGAGGCAGCCACAGTATGTCAATGAGCGAGTATGGCTATATTCCAAGAAAACGTCATTCACAAAAGCTGGTGGTGGGCCAGGCTTGCTCTGTGTGCTGTAGTTTTCTGACTCTCATTTTCAATGTTGATTTTCTAGAAATATTAATAATAGTAAAAGGTATACATTTATGGTGAAGCAGGGGTTGTGCTTGGGATTATGTCTTTGATTAGTTGCTATGGTTGTATTCAGACACAATTTGAGTCAGCATTTAGAAGCTCAGGCTAAACAATTATTGTATGTACAAAACCAGAAAATTTTTATAGATGCTATGGTCTCAGCAAGGTTCTTCTCAAAACATGCAATATGAGAGGGAAGGTGTAGTATTGGCAGCTATCTTGAAGATGCTGATGAGCCAGATCTGACAAGTTCATGTGACTTATTTTAGCCCCATTTCAAAGAGATCATAAGAAAGAGCAAGCTTGGCAAACTCACTTACCTACAGGGACTAGTCAGGTAGTCTAAATGAGCAAAGCTCCAAGAGAAAGAAAAAAAATGGGACTTTGAGTTGTGTGTATTTGATACAGACACACATGTAGGGCATATTAGACATGCAAGAATATTCTTCACTTCCACTAAGAAATAAGTTTTTTCTTAGACTTCTTAAGACACACAGCCCTTTCAGTATATCTTTTGTCTCCTACTTTTTTTAAAAAAAAATATTTTATTGATTTTTTACAGCGAGGAAGGGAGAGGGATAGAGAGTTAGAAACATCGATGAGAGAGGAACATCGATCAGCTGCCTCCTGCATACCCCCCACTGGGGATATGCCCGCAACCAAGGTACATGCCCTTGACTGGAATCGAACCCGGGACCCTTCGGTCCGCAGGCCGACACTCTATCCACTGAGCAAAACTGGTCAGGGCTTGTCTCCTACTTTTGATAGAGATATGGGAGCTGGCAAATACTTCTTTACTAAAAGAGGAACAGCACTGCAAAAGCCACACAGTTGGTGTAGTGTAGGCATGAACAGGAGTTAGTGAAGACTCCAGTGCACTTCGGGAGAGCATGGGTCTTCTATAGCAGAAGGCTGGTCCTCTTCCCGCTCATGGCTACCAGATGGAAATGCAGGCTTTTGTGTTGCCAGACCTACACATTTTTGAGCGAGACTGGCAATCTAGATTTCTAAATAGAATTGAATGATTTTTAAAATTTGGCTCATAAAAAAATCTACCATTTTGAGCTGAGAAAAATATATTTGTAGACCAAATCAGGTTCTTAACTTTCCAATTTGTCACCTTTGCCCTAGGGCAGTGGTCGGCAAACTGCGGCTCTTTGGCCCCTTGAGTGTGGCTCTTCCACAAAATACCGACTTCTGCGCATGGGCCACGAAGTTTCAATCGCGCTGTATATGCACGCCCACACATGGTATTTTGTGGAAGAGCCACACTCAAGGGCCCAAAGAGCCGCATGTGGCTCGCGAGCCGCAGTTTGCTGACCACGGCCCTAGGGAATGTATCTCATTTATATTGACTATCTGTTTTGCTGCATAACAAATAACCCCCAAACTTAGTGGCTTCAAACAATGAACATTTATTACCTCACTGTGTTTGTGGTTGGGACTTTGGGAACAGCTCAGCTGAGTGGTTCCGGCTTAGGGTCTCCCCTCTGGTTGCTGTCAAGATGTGGGCCTGCGATTGTCTGAAGGTTTGGGATCTTAGGCCAAGATGGGTCACTCATGTGGCTAGGAAGTTGTAATGCCTTTTTTGACTTGATCTTATGCTGTTCACATCAGCCATATTATATTCATTAGAAGGGACTCAGTCCTGCCCACACTCAAGGGAGGGGAAATTAGGCTTCACATTTTTGGAAAAGGAGTGTCAAAATGTTTGTGGATATATTTTAAAAACTATCACACATGAGTCCTGTTATTTAATTCTCAAATCTTGGATCTGGGTTTAAATTCCACATTTTGGAATCTTTTTCCCTGCCTTTTAAATTTTCCTTGAAATTTTCTGCTTTCAGCATTTGACCTCCAACAGCTCTTTTTAAATTTTTTTTAACAGCCCTTTTTTTGATCAGGGATCAATGTATTGCTTACTTGTTTGACTCTGAACAGCCACAAACTGGGATTTAACTGCCAGGTTGTGTGTGTGTGTGTGTGTGTGTGTGTGTGTGTGTGTGTGTCTAAAGAGAGGAGGAGAAAGACTAAGGTAGGACTTGATGAATGTCAATGAAAGTGGATCCTAGTGAGTGAGTGATCTTTTTTCTTAAAAGCAGTGACAAGAAAGCAGTTTGATTGTTCCTTATTTTTTATACTCCATCAAATGATGATTAATTAATTCCATCCTTCAAACTAACATGTACAAAGAACATGACATGGTTCCTACTTTTTAGACCTTTATAGCCTATATAGAAAAAAAAAACACACCAAGATTTTTCAGAGGAGAGAAACTTTGTACTGAGTCTTGAAAGATGAGAAAAAGCCAGCCAAGTGGTAGAGAGGAAAAGGGGGAATCCTATATAATAAGAGAGAAATATGCAAATTAGGTCAGGACATCATGACCAGCTCAGGAGACTGCATCACGACCAGCTCAGAGCAAGCCCCCAGCCCCAGTGGACACACACCACACACCAGGGCTGCGGGCGGGCTCTGAGCAGCTCGGAGCCCGCCCCCAGACCCGGCGCTACCCAGCTCCGAGGCCACTCCTGCCGGGGGTTTGCAGGCAGGCATGCTGCACCGCCTGCCCTGGGACCAAGGTCCCCAGCGGACCCGCCCAGGGGGGCGTGCTACGATCCGCCATGGCCAGACTGTTGCTTAGGTCCGCTCCCCGTGGGGAGCAGGGCTAAGCTGTCAGTAGGACAACCCCTGAAGGCTCCCAGACTGTGAGAGGGGGCAGGCTGGGCTGAGGGACACTCACCCAGTGCACGAATTTCATGCACCAGGCCTTTAGTAGAAGGATAGTTTCAGCTGGAATAAGAAATCTCTCTGGTTTGGGGGCTCAGCAGGGAATGCCTGCTCCCCAGTTTTGAGGGCCATATTGAAGCCCAGGGTAGCCTTTGTGTTCACTTCCTTTTGCTGCTGTAACCGATTATGCATGGCTTAAAATGACAGAAGTTTATTTTACAGTTTCATAAGGTTAGAATTCCAATATAGTTTTCACTGGGCTGAAGTCAGGTGTTGGCAGGACTGTGTTCCCTTTGAAGGCTCTGGGGGAGAATCTGTTTCCTTGCTTTTTCTGGCTTCTGGATGTTGCCCACATTCCTTGGCTCATGGACCTCTTCTTCCACCTTCCAAGCCAGCATGTTGCACATCTCTCTCCCACTGACTATTGCTGGGAATGGCCTTTTTCTTGTAAAGACTGATATGACACATTGGGCCCACTGGATAATTCATGCTGCCCTTATCATATCTACAAAGTTAACATATGTAAAGATTCTGGGGATTAGGGCATGGACATCTTTGGGGGGCATTAGTCTTCATTTGTATTTTGATATTTATAAGAAAAAAAGCTAATATATGTACCTTGAAAACTATTTATTAGAGCCAGTAAATCTGTAGGATGATCAAGTTTCTTTTGGAACTTACCTTTCTTAGCATGATTCCAATACCCTTGGCTGTGGATCGCCCTGCCTCTAATAGCTGAAAACACTTTCATCTGTTAGAGAGCATTAGGTCATTAATCATGCTTCTCTCTCTCTCTTTCTCTCTCTTTTTTCATTATCCTTTCCCTGGAATGTACCTGCCTTTCTGAAATAGCCAATCAAGTCAACAGACATTCTTTAAGAGGTTAAAGAATCTCAGGTACCACAAAAAAGGGATAAAAAAAAAACCTGAAAGGTAGTACTTGCTTCAAAGAACTAACACTCTAGTACACAGAAATACAGAACACTCCAAGTCAGTGTCAACTTTTATTGAGATACATGAGCAGATATGTAGGAGAAGTGGATTTAAGGTAAATCTTCTAAGTGTGTGTGAGTTCTGAGATTGGAGAATGGAATTCAGAATGGGAGCAGGGGCCAGCAGAGAGGGTCTTCACTGTATAGGAAGTGACTGGTGACAGGTGAGGGAGGATCAACGATCTCCCAAGGGAGCCAACCTGCCCAGAATCTTGCAGTTTTTTTTTAAAAAAAGCAATCAGAGTGTAAACTTGCAAAAGACTTTCACCTGGAGGACTTTGGGTCTCTTCTAAATGCAGTGGAGATTTGGGGTGGAGAGGTGGTGTCTCACCATGGTTTTGCCTGATCTTACTGGTATTTCTCGTTTCCCCATATTGCATGAGCCCCAGCCAACTGTCTTTGGTTTCCCCTCTCACGAGCTTCACAGTTCTTATCCTTTCCAATTTTAGAGATTGCCCACTTACTTTGAACAGTGTTTTGCAGACCAAAGAGAAATTTGGAAAGCCTTTTCAGTGTGACTGGAGGCTCTGGAGCAGCGGTTCTCAACCTGTGGGTCGTGACCCCTTTGGGGGTCGAACGACCCTTTCACAGGGGTCGCCTAAGACCATCGGAAAACACATATATAATTACATATTGTTTTTGTGATTAACCACTATGCTTTAATTATGTTCAATTTGTAACAATGAAAATACATCCTGCATATCAGATATTTACATTATGATTCATAACAGTAGCAAAATTACAGTTATGAAGTAGCAACGAAAATAATTTTATGGTTGGGGGCCACCACAACATGAGGAGCTGTATTAAAGGGTCGCGGCATTAGGAAGGTTGAGAACCACTGCTCTAGAGGATAGACTCACAATTGAGGGGGTCAGGACGATTTTTCCTGAAATGATGCTAAAACTTCCTTTGACTTCTCAAACCACATGCCATCCCTCAGTTAGAACCAAAGTGAATAAAAAACTGCTGGAACGTGGTCTGAAAAGAAAACACAGATTTCAGCCAGGCAATTTCAAAGTAAACCCCCGGAATAAATAACCTATCAAATGACATGCATATTAATGACCCTCAAGCCATAGGCGAAGCTAGAAGCCCAATTTAATGACCCAATTGCAAAGACTAAGAGATTAGAGCTAAGGTCTCACTAGGAGGGGTACAATGTCCAGTGGTGGGGGATAGTGGTGGCTAGCAAGCCCTCTTAGCTGTCCAGATGAGAAATGGAGGTATTATTAGCCGATTTCCTCAAAGTTGTTCCCATTAAGGCCCCTGAAGAAATCCTAGAATAAAATGAGATGAGATGTACCAAAGAAGAAAAATCCATAGAGAGGGCAAATGGAAAACCGCGGAAATCACTTTATGCAGACCAATGAGACAGGCCATATTACTCTCTTACTCTAGGTGAGATTTATATTATTAATGACTTTGTTTATATTGTGTCTGCTTTTCCTTGTTTCGTGAATTTAAGCACTGATGAAAAAGTGAGTCATGCCTGGTGAAAGCAGACACTTAATAACTTTCTGTGATGTGCTGTCAACGAATCTACCTAAGGAAGAAAACAACCCCCACTAGGACTAATTGGCACCGCCAAACTCTGTCTTGTCCCGCTGCTTTTGAACTTCTGGGTCTGATTTCAGAGGGACCAGGCTATTGCCTGGAGCTACTGCCTTCCGTTGCTATATTTCTGCCTGTTATTTATTTTGACATTTTAATAATGCTCAGCTTTGAGAATGAAGCTATCTCCGCTGTTTTATGTGGGCAATGGTTTCTACGCCCTGAGAACCATTTAAATGAAACTCTTTTGTATCTGAAGAAATTGATGCTGCTGCTTGGTAAATGTATTTCAAATGAATTGTTATACATGTAAATAATTTGCCCTCTGGTGGGTAATGAATAAGGCCACTGGTTTCGGCAGCTGCACCCTTTTCATGCTCTTCATAGCAGTCCGGGGTCTGCGTGTGACAGATATGCAAAAATCCTTTCAATAAGGGCTGTGTAGAGTGTGCTATAATTTTGAGACCAGCCATTTCCCACTGTAGTGGGGCTGGCTTAAGTGGATTTAATAGATTAGTGTCTTCTCTAAAGGTTGTAAATGTAAATGCCTTAGGGACCAGATGGGTAGCAAACACGTGTGAAACAGCCTGATATAAGATGAGAAGGAGTATTGGAGCCTGTGGAGAACTGGGGAAGGCACATTACACCTTCCAATTCAAAAATTAAAACAAGACTAAAGCTCTTTGGCTACACATTATGTCTGCAAGCTGAAACATATAGGCTCTCAGTTGCCAGCCCTTGTATCTAGAGCTAGATTATATGCTAGACTACCAGCCCATCCTAGATTCATCTTCATATCATATTGAACATTCTCAGTGCCTTTTTGCTGGACAATGGCATTTTTTTCCCCAAGAAAAGATGGCTATTACAGTGTTCACTAGAAATAAGTATCTCAGTGTTGTTTGAATTATAATTTATACTTTTAAGCAGTTGTAAGCAAGACTGTCATACATATATGTTGAGCACGTGTCAAAGATTTGATTTAACTCAATAATGAGAGAAAAGCAAGGTGGTCAATCCAGCTCTGAGAGGAACTTGGGGGATTGAGACTATCTAGTCGCTGAAAGAAAGAATCCTGGAATAAGGTGCAAAATGGCTTCTGTTTTACAGGACGAGAAACCGTAACCTTGAAGTTATCTTTTCTACCAGGCAGAGATCATTTACGTGTCTAGTGAATTAAAATAACGTGCAACTTATCAATCTTCACAAGGTAGCATCTAATTCACAGCATGTGGGCCCTGATCATCAGTAAACAGGAAGTCAGACAAAGGTTATGTAGCTCCTAGATCAGTACTTTTTTCTGTAATATAAAGTAACCTAGGGATCTTGTGGAAATGCAGATCCTGGGCACACAGAATGCAGCCTGAGGTATGATGGCATTTCTGACAAGATCTCAGGTAATGCTGATGCTGCTGGTCCAAGAGAAGCCGGAGACCTGTTAGACAGGTGAGCCGGTTGGACAATGCTCACGTATGTCTTTGAATAGGCACATGGTAATCTTTTATTTTTTTAAATTATTTTTAAAAATATATATTTTTTATTTCAGAGAGGAAGGGAGAGAGAGAGAGAGAGAGAGAGAGAGAGAGAGAGAGAGAGAGAGAGAGGAGAGAGGAGAGATGAGAGAGAAAAGAGAGAAACATCAATGATGAAAGAGACCCATTATTTGGCTGTCTCCTGCACAACCCTACTGGGGATCAAGCTGTAACCCAGGCATATACCCTGACCGGGAATTGAACCGTGACTTTCTGGTTCATAGGTTGATGCTCAACCACTGAGCCACACTGGCTGGGCAATCTTTTAAACTTATTTTCATATTTGATACTTTCTTCTAAGGACTGGATTAATAGGGTATCAGCAGCTAAATTCTGTGGGGCGTGAGATGAGTGTATTAGTACTTATTCTGGGCCTGAAGATGGACCCTGGAATCTAGGAGTGCCGTGTCATTGGTTCTGTTTTATGTGTCTGCTCTCACACTCTCCCGCCTCCTGCTATTTTGCCATATGTCTTCTTCTGTCATTGAATTGTTCAGGAATGCACAAACAGAAACTTGCTGATAAGGTAAACTGAGGAGCTAGTCCTAGGAAAATATTGATTTCTCTTCTCCCAAATGTTAGGAAATGTAAGGGACTCCTTTCACCAGACGGTGAATCCCATCCTATGATGCAGATGGCTTCAATTCAGTCTATTCATTTCTCACATCAGAAAGGCATTTGAACAGAAAAAAAACTGTTCATCACTCTTAGGAGAAAGCAATCAGTGTGAATACACCACAGATGTTTCCCAAGCAGAACAAATCAGCCCGTGGCCCCGTTGGAATTTTCCCTGGACTGAGAGTTTTAGGTCATCCGTTCAGTTCTGTTGACCCCGACACATGTCTCTGTTCACTTTCTGATGGAAGGAATTCTGCCGCTGGGTCTTCCTAAGGTGGTGAGGGAGGTGTCTTGGCCAAGGGTAATGAAGGAATAAGCAGACTTTCCCAGAATCTGTTCTCAGAACTCTAGTCTAATGAAACGATATTATGAGTTCTGTAAAAGGAGGGATCCATGGAAAAATGGATTTGGGAAACACTGAATTAAAGTGAAAAGCTTTGTTTATAAAGTGCAGGACTTTTCAGAACCCTTAATAAGATAAGGTGCAGAACAAATCTCCACAAGTGATAAAAAAATTATTTTCCCAAGTTTACCATGCTTTCTCCATTTTAAGATGGAATTGGTTGTAAAACACACTCTTCACTTAATAGTTTTATTTTTTTAGGGGGAAAAAGATTCAGCTAGCATTTATTTATTTATTTATTTATTTATATTTTATTGATTTCAGAAAGGAAGAGAAAGGGAGATAGAAACATCAATGATGCCTCCTGCACTCCCCCTACTAGGGACTGAGCCCGAAACCCAGGCATGTGCCCTTGACTGGAATCTAACCTGGTACCGTTCAGTCCTCAGGCCGATGCTCTATTCACTGAGCCAAACCAGCATTTTTTTCCCTTGTAAAATGAGGCTCCATTTTGGAAATGTTAAATAAAGGTTAAAAAGTAAAAAAAAAGTGAACTTGAGAATTGAGAAACTACATTATATGGTCATAGAAGTCTATTTTTTATGAATGTGTATTAGCATCCCAGACTATTAATACTTCAAGGAGCACAGTTTAGGAGATACAAGTCTAGAATACTTTTTGAAAGGGTTGACTTCATTGTGAGTAGAGATCAGCTAATTTTTATTTTATTTTATTTTTTGCAGGAAAGAAATGTCATAAAATCAGTAATACAGGATTCTGTTTATACATTATCAAAACAAATAATTTATCTGTTCCAAGTGAAGTTGTTTGCATTGATTGGGGCTTTTGATGGCCATGAATCAAGTGTGTTTGAATTTTCAGGTATAACCGGTACTTTCCCATGCTGAGAGTGGCAATAAAATGTACATTCAGCCTTAAACTAATAATCAACTGTAATTCATAGTAGAAGTGTAACTGTAAAGGCAGCCTTAGTTTGTGAATTGCCCATTAATGTTTTCCTGCCTGCCTGCCGAGGACATCAGCTTGTTCCCAGGTCTCTCATGTCTTTGCCTACTTGGCTGGAGGTGGGAACTTTCAGATGTTTTTAAAAGAAAGCTCTAGCCCTGGCCAGTGTGGCTCACTTGGTTGGAGCATTGTCCTATACACCAAAAGGTGGCAGTTTCGATTTCTGATCAGGGCACATACCAAGGTTTCAGGTTCGATCCCCAGTCAGGCCATCTATAGGAGGCAACTGATCAATATTTCTCTCTCACATTGATCTTTCTCTCTCTCTGTTTCTCCATTCCTTTCTCTAAAAAAAAAAAAAAAAAAAAAAAAATGAAAGTGAATTAAAATAAAAACCTTGGGACTTCTTTCCAATCTAAAAAAATAAAAGAAAGCTCTAGTTCCTTCTGAAGAAGGATGACATTAGGAGTGATCATTTCAGTTTCTCTGCAGAGAGCTTGAGTTAATAAGCCCCGGGCTTATTTAGTGCATGTAGCACCTTTGAAGTAGTTCAAGTGTTTGGATCATTTGATACAAAGCTAACAAAAGGCTGGAAGGAATATATATATATATATTTAATTGAGATGTCTGGGTAGATGATCAGTTTGTGTGTTATTTCCAAGAGTAACTTAACTAAAAGTTAATATCTATTCCGACTCATTGCTTTCACTTTTATATCGTCTATGCATATAGGAAAGTAGTAACACTCATAAAGAACGCTGTATTTCTTTAACCAGCCCCACAGAGCTTATTCAGGTCTTTTTCAGTTTTCCTCATTTGCTTCCCTTGGTCTCTTTCCACTAGGGTGCTCCAAGGCCACACCTCCTTCTGAGGATAGCTGTCTTCTGAGAATTTTGATAGAGGAGCTAAGACTATTTTGCTCTATCTCTTTGTGTATTTTTCATGTATGATATTCATCGTTGCCATTATGAGGTGTGTGCCATCTATTCACATCATGATGAGAACACCACCATTATTTGGAATTTAAAAAATGAGCTCTAGCCCGGCTGGCGTGGCTCAGTGATTGAGCGTCCACCCATGAACTAGGAGGTTACAGTTTGATTTCTGGTTAGGGCATATGCCTGGGTTCCAGGCTCAATCCTCAGTGTGGGGCATGCAGGAGGCAGCTGATAGATGACTCTCTCATCATTGATGTTTCTCTTTCTCTCTCTCCCTTCTTCTCTAAAATCCATGAAAATATATATTTAAAAAGAGCTATAGATTGCCCACTGTGTTTAGAAACAAATCCATTTGCAATCAAGAATAGTTGTATATTTTTGCAACTCAGTTCTTTCTTCATCATTTATAACTATGTCCTAGGGGCTTCAGAGAGCTATTATATAACTGCAGATGAAAAAACAAAACAAAACAAATAAAACAAAACCCCACAACCTACTTTAGGTATTTGGAAACTCATAAAAATAGAGCTGCTTTGGTAACTGTTCATTCTCTGTGTGCTGAGTGAGCTCTGTGCCCACTTAATTTTATCCACGTAAATGCCACAAGTCAGCAGTGGGGGTTCCCTCAGCACTTGATGAAGCTGCTATTCAGGATGTTTGATTGGCAGTGTGTGGTGTGGTGTGATCTGGGTGGAAAGGGTCTGAATCTGAAGTTCGCTCAATGGGGCTCAAGTGCCAGATTTTTTATCCCCAGATTTATTGACATACTGGAGGCCCAGTGTACAGATTTGTGCACCGGTGGGGTCCCTCAGCCTGGCCTGTACCCTCTTGCAATCTGGGACCCCCAAGGGATGTAGTAGTGCTCAAAGTGGCAGGCGGCTGGGGAAGAGCCTGAGCCCAGGCCAGGTGTTGCTCCTGCTCATCCTGGCCCTGCTGCGCCTGCGGCTACTGCCGCGGAGGCGGGAGAGGCTCATGCAGCCACAGCTGTGCTCGCTAGTTGTGAGCCCGGCATCTGGCACCATCAGTCAACTGAGTGGCGCTCCTGCTGTGGGAGCGCACTGACCACCAGGGGGCAGCTCCTGCATTGAGCGTCTGCCTCCTGGTGGTCAGTGCGTGTCATAGTGACTGGTCAAATGGTCGCCCGGTCGCTTAGGGTTTTATTTATATAGATAATGGACACATAACAATATGCAAGTTTAAGATAAACAACTTGATATAATACACTTATATATTGCAAAATTATTAGTTAGCTAACACCTGTATCATGTCACATAATTGCCATTTCTTTTTCTGTGGTGAGACATTTAAGATCTACTCGTTTAGAAACTTTCAAGTATATAATATAGTATTATAATCACCATGCTGTGCATTAGATGCCCCAGAACTTATTTTGGGGAATTATTATTGGAGACTTGTACCCTTTGACCAATTCTTCCTTTTATGAGTTTGGCATTTGAGATTCTACATACAAGTAATATCATACAGTAGTTGTCTAGTTGTCTTCCTCTGTCTGACTTATTTCACTTAGCATAACGCCCTCTAGATCCATTCTTGTTATTGAAAATGGCAGAATTTCCTTCTTATGACCGAATAACACGCGCGCGCGCACACACACACACACATTATTGATGGATACTTAGTTTGTTTCCATATCTTGACTATTTGAATAGTTCTGCAATAAACATGGTAAACATGAGAATGCAGATATCTCTTTGAGATCCTGTTTTTATTTCCTTTGAATATATACTCAGAAGTGGAATTGCTAGATTGTATGGTAGTTCTATTTTTTTATTTTTTATTTTGGATAAACCTCCATATTGTTTTCCATAGTGGCTGTACCAATTTATATCCTTACCAACAGTGTAAAAGGGTTCCTTTTTCTCCACCTCCTCATTAATATTTGTTATCTCTTGTGTGTTTTTTTTTATGATGTTAGTGCCAGCGTTGTTACTTCCTAACCTTGTACTCAGGGACAAATTATGTGATCTCTTTGTGCCTGAAATGTCTTCTTAAAATGGTGATGTTCTCCCATACAGTGCTGAATGAAGAGCAAATGAGATGAAATATTTTAGTGATGTATGCCATGCCATTATCTACCTCGTACCCAAGTATGATAGTACTTGATCTTACCTTACCCAAGAAATCCTAACCGCACCAAAAGAACTGTATTATAATTTAAGTAAATTTAAAGTCATTTTAAGACCTGAAATCCACTAGGTCTTCATCTAGAGCTAACTTCTCCCTGTGATTTGAAAGCCCTGACATTGAGCCTTTCTTATTTTTTCTTCTTAAAGTAAGCCAGAACGCATTCATCAAGCACAGAAGACTTTTGCAGTCATTTCAATTTCCATAAAGATGTACAAAAGAAGGAGTCTTCTGGTTTAACTACAATGGAGCAGGCTCTCAAAATCATGCACTTGTATTAACAGAAATATCTGTGGTGTAATTCCATTTCTAGCAAAAGCAGAGAGAAGATGGTTGGGATTTTTTCTTTTTATGAGCTAGAATAGCAGAGGTAACATTATATTAAACTATAGGAATTTAATTACCCCATTCCACAAATGTAGTTTTCATATAAAAGAGTCAAAAGGATTTTCAGAGCTATTCTTCTGAACTGTGATATAAAAACCCAGAATGCATTCAGCAGATGTAAAATGTATTACTGTACATTATGAGCCACCACAATGAATGGAAGCACAAAGGGGAACACGGCATGACATTGAACACACAGCGATTAAAAATCTCTTTGCTCCCTTCTCAGAAATATTGTGAGTTGCTTAGAGTTTTATATGCTTGCCACTGTAAGGATGGCATGTTTGGGATATTTCTGATGGGTGGATTTCATACTGAGGTTTCGCAGAAAATGGAAATGCTGTCATTTGAGGGCTTAAATCCAGCGTAGGTGTGAGTAAGAATGCTGGGAGGGTGGGGAAGAATCAGTCACCCAGGGGGCCTCATCATTCTTCCCAGGGTCTGCAAGTCTGTCTTTATAGTGTCCATAAAAAGTCATTCCCTGAGCACTGAAGGGAAGGCTGAAGCAGGGCGACAGGGGAGCTCCTTTACTGAAAAGTCTGTACAAAAACCATTGTTTCTCCTCCTTATTAAAAAGTGAAGGATATTCATTGTAGAAAAAATTTTTAAATGAATAAATAAGGAAAAGAATATAAAGATCATTTGCAACATCATGGTAGTGATCACACTGTTAACATTTTGGTCCATAGCCTTCTAGTTTCCCTGCAAAGTCAGTTTGCCAAGTCAAGTAAGAACTAAGTAAAAGTGAGTCCTGGCTTTGGGAAAAGGAGCAACGAGGTGTTCATCCATTTACCAAAGATCAGTGCTGTCAGGAGAGGCCTTATCTTTTACATCAACAGAAGAAAGAATGAGTTGGAAGCACTCTTAGAAATATGGGCTTTATGACTTTTTGCTCACATAAGTTGCAGTGTTTTAGTGAACATCATATGTAGCTAATGAGTTTCATTTGCTTTTTCTTTCTTTTTTTTTAAGGAGTTGTCCAATACAACTTTTTTATTTTAAATTAAAAAGTTGGTTTCCATATATATTTTAATCTTCAGTCTTGAAAAATTGCATTAGTCTTGTCACCATTAGTGAGTGCTACTTTCATCAATATTCACCTTCCTTTTGTTCTCTTTTTGAGTAAGATCATAAACATCTTTCCGCATAGCACTTGATCTCAGATAATCATACTGTAGGGAGTAAAAGAGAAAACTGGAATAAAATAGAGTGAACCCCACGGTATACTACACTCTTGGTTTTCCTTGAGCCTGCGTATCTGAGGGAACTGCTAGTGAGGCAGTATGTGTAGTGGGTAATTCAGAGTGCAGAGTTTATGGTCAAATGACCTAGGTTCACAGTTAGGCTCTATCACTTACTGGCTGGGTAACCTTAGCTAAGTTAGTTAACCTCTCTGTGCCCTAGTTTCTTCATCTTCAAAATGAGAGCAACGATGCTATCAAGTCTTGTAGATCTGTTGGGGATTAATGCAATAATGCATTGTGAAGCTGCTTAGCACAGTGCGAAGTGTCCAATAAATGCTAGCTAGTGAATATGACAAGACTGTGCTCTTTTGTATCTAGGTGGACATATCAGTAAGAGTCAAGTACAGAAAAGGCCCCTGTAGAGAATTTCTGCTCTTCTGTGTGGCCTTGGGTAATTCTCTAACTTTCAAGAACTGAGGGTTTCTCTTCTGAAATGCAGACTATGCAGTTGATAATACAAAGGGGTTTTAGGTGGAGACGGCATGCTACCTTGCAATGGGAAGGGCTTTAACCATAAATAATAAAGAGAAGACCTCCTTTAAAAGATGTCAAGTTTCTCCCTGGAGATGGAGGAGGCCTCCCCTGACTTAATTAGCACACCTCCCTTGAGTGAACATAAAGAAAGGCAAGTTGCAGAAAACAGCCTGGGAAAAACAAATGAATAAATATTGTTTGTGCCAGCGAAAGCACATGAAATATGAAACGCTGACTAAACTTTTCAAGCAGATTAGGAGTGATGCTGTTCATTGATACATGCAACCCTCCCTTAATAACTAAAGAAAGCAATAAATTTGGGTTTTCAGACCTTGGCTGCTCCTCCTCAATGAATTTGTTTCTGAGAATTCAAGCCAGGTGTTTGCACTTTGGCTGTAAGATGGCTGCATTAACGTAGAAGCATGCAAAGAAGCTATTGGAAGAGTTCCAAACGATGTCGTTTGCTCTCGTTTCGATGCATTTTCTGGATATGTCTCCCTCCATGTTGGTAACAGGGGACCTATGTTGGTGTCTAATTAGCAAGGTCTCAGAGTTCTCTGTAATAAAACAAGGGTACCTACCTTAAAATGGCATGCTTTAGAAACATTTAAATGCTTAGCTTTCGCAAAAACTTTTTTTGGGATGTTCACCTATTCCTCCCTCAAATATAATTCGGAAGACTTAGTTCTCCCAAGATCAAAGTCAAGGCTACCATCGGCAGGAAGAGTATTGGATTCTGCTTCTTTGCTAAGGTGATCTAGCAAAAGTATGACCTTGTTGGATTCCTGCTAAATATCGTTTTTACAACTCTGATGGAATCAATTATGGCCCATTCATTTACTCATTTGGTAATATTTACTGAGCCTCTACTATGTGTCAGGCAATGGTAATTCAACTGTGAAACAGGTAAACATGGTCCCGCTTCTTGGGGACTTAGAGTCTACTGAAGGATACTGGTGGGGGTTTAAATATAATGTGATAAGTGAAAAGATGGGGGAAGGAGGGCACTTCCATCTGTTTCAGGATATGGGATGGATGATCAAAGGTAGTTTCCTAGGGGAAGACTTCCTCAGCAGTCAAATTGGTAATTTCAAATTTGCTGTTATATGTACTTACTGATAGAGCAGAGGTTAATAGTTTAGGAAAATTTTACATCTCAATGAATTACCTGCACATTGGAGAGCTCCTTAGATTGGGTTTCAGGAACTGTCGAGCTGTAATTAAGCCCATAATCTTCTACCCAGAGGAATCTCTCTATAGAATTTGAGCCAGAGACAAGATGAGTCAGCCACGAAGACAACTATGGTCTTAATCACCTCAGAGCAGGAAACTGTCGCCTACGTTATAGCTCTTACACCGACTTAGCGTTTGAGTCTCCTAATGCCCCTTCAAGATAAGCAGGACTCATATGATGGTCCCCTAACACAGTCCCTGGTAGCCACAGGGTGCTGGACACACAATTGGGGCTCAGTAAACATTTGGCAAGGAAGGGGCTCCTCATTTTATAAATGAATAAATGGAGGCTTGGACAAGTGAAAAGACTTGCTCAAGACCATACAGTCAATAGTGGCAGGGATGGAGTGATTAGGTTTTCTAAGTCCCAATCTCTTACACCAAACCACTTCCCAGGAGTGTAGGATGTCAGGGCAAGGTGTGACCAGGTGAGGCAGCAAAGACAGGCGCTCGGTGTCCTGGAGGCCGGTTATGGTTACAGAAGTGGGATTCAGATTCTAAGTCTTGCTATCCCCTGGGATTACAAATCAGTGCCTTCTGTTCTCACTAATGTCTCTGGGGACAAAATAATTACATATTCAGCCTATGCTGTGTTACTTGGCCGATCCAGAGGCCACAAAGGCAATGAAGACACTTTCCCAGGGCAAGCTATAGAAGGATGGTTTTAGGCAAGCTAGACAGACCCCTGTCTTTCCTGACACACAGCTCAACTGTCAAGAACATGGCATAAATTCCAGGGGTCTGCAGTGTCCAAGTCACTGAGGGGTCTGAGAACAGAGGGAGAACAGTGTGGTGTAGTACAAACAAGATAGATATTGGGGGTCAGGCACAACTGATTCCAATCCAGCTCTATCAGCCCTAAACTTGCCCAAGTTACTCAATCAAGTCTCAGTTATCCTATCTGTAAAATGGGGGATTTACATAGTGAGCATTTCATACATGTTAGTTATTCATTCATTTTATGGACAAAGGAACCTAAGACTGAGAAAGGCTAAATAACTTTCCTAAGGTGAAGTCAATGGCAGAGCCTGCCCTTGAACCCTCGTTCTTTCACTCCACAGTCAATGCGCTGAAACCGCCATATTATATCACCTTCATAGCACCTGCCTCTCGAGGTGTGAGCATGAGGTCAAGTGCTCTGCACTGTGCAAGCGTGTAGGTTTCAGTAACTGGCCGTGATTATTGTTAGAGACGGAAGCTCAACAGAGCCGAAATGCTGTGTGGCGGTTGAATCACCCATGGACCCCCATTGTGACAGGGACCCCAGTTTACAGGTAGATCTTTCAGCTCTATTTATACATATAGACGGTAGTGTCGACTCCGAGTGTGAGAGATGATGATGGTAGTGGTGATGGTTAGTGACTAGAAAAGGAACATGACTTCATTAATAAAAACTTCAAATAGAAGACAGCTCAGTGCAGTGGAGCAGTGAGAATGGCTCTCCCGCTGAACATATCTTTCTTGTCAGTTTTCAGACATATGATCATCCTCTAGGATTCCTGGTCTTGCCTGGAAAGAAATAGCTGAGAACGTTCAAGCTCTGTAGCCCAAGTGTCGAGGAGGGCGTTGCTTATCATAAGGCAGAGATAAAAATAAAACGACCCTCTCAAGGCAGTGGTGACTACCCACAGTTTACTAGGGAGTCAGTAAAAACCTCATTTTTCATACCAGCATTCAAGAGCTGACCTTTAAAATCACCACATCTGGGGAGAATGTGTGATTTGATGCAGAACATTTTAGGGCATGCCGAAAAATGAATGGCCAGGAATGCACGCATCAGTTTTCTTCTCCTTCAAGGAGCTCAGAATTGCTTAGGTCATAAAAGTCAGTTCTTGGGCACTTCTGAATCTATAGCATTTGCTTAAGTAGGTCTTCTGTGCAAAGTAGATTAAGCACATATATAAAAATGGAATGCTAATCCATGCACCTGGTATGAAATGATGGGCGTGTGTGCGCGTGTGTCCTCAGAGGGAAGTTTAGCCATTTCAAGGTGCTTAATTATATAAGTTCAGCAAAGGGTCGTTTGGAAGAAGATGGAATTGCTTTAAAAGAAGAGACACACTATGTGAATTGTTTTGTTATGGAGATGTCGCATTGAGGCTCGTGTACTACATCTAGGGTCCAAGGAATAATACTGATGAATAGAAAACCAGCTTTTGATTTGTGAAACTCAAAGTACCCGCAGGTCCAGAAGGCATTAGCAAGAAGCCTATTTGTATTCATAATACCCTTTTTAAAGAGGCACAGAATTATGTGGAAGACAGAATTGGAAGGATGGTCATCGCACAAATTCATCTCCAGGTGAAATAGCATTTGTCTGATCTTGTGTGTCATCATCTGCTCAATGAAGGTCTGGGCAGTGATGCCGACAGAAATTCCTCGTAGCTGCTAATTCTGAGCAGCCTGGGCTGTGAGGCACTTCAGGGCCTGGATCTATCACAGTTAGACTTCGCTATACCTTGACCGAGCAGTGACATTTTCCCTGGCTAGTCTCCAGCTGGCTCCCACGTTCAGAAACAGCAAACTGAAAATCTCCCCCCCACACACACATGTTCTGATGAGAATCCAGATGTCGGAATCAGTGGGTTTTCAGAGTCGCAGCTTGTAGTAATGAAGGAGGCTAGAAGCCACTTAACCACAGACGGCTGAGCTTTCACAGGAGATACCTGCCAATCAACCTCCTGGTTCCTGACAGCCTGAGAGGAGGCCGGCTCCTGCTTTCTTCCTGCATGGAGGGCATTGGCTGTTATTGAGGTGGCCAATGAGAGAGAGGTCAAGGCACAGATCTATTTCTGAAGCCATAAGTGAAAACTGATTTGATGGGTACAGTAGAAAGGTTTTCATCTTTTCAGAGCCTGTAATATTAGAAAATTTGCTGATGGTGATAACTACTGGTCTGGAATATTAGCACTGACCCTGTTGTCTTGGGCCACTGGGAAACTCTTCTTGTTTAACCATTTCTTCCCTTCCTTCAATACAGTGGGGCCTTGACTTACAAGTTTAATTCGTTCCATGACGGAGCTCGTAACTCAAATTACTTGTATGTCAAATCATAAAGTGAACGAGTGAGACACGTGATGCTGGGCTGATGTTGTGGCGTTCACTGTGACGTTCGCTGTGCCAACTAACGGTGGGGTATCTGAAGCTGGCTCGTAACCCGAATTTTAGCTCGCAACTCAAAGCAAAAAATCGTCCGAGAGACGGCTCGTATCTTGAAAAACTCGTTAGTCAGGACACTCGTAAGTCAAGGCCCCACTGTATTTGCAGAGTATCTGCCACATGTCAGGCAGGGTGCTATCAACCAGACATTAAACAATAACAAGAAAACCAAGTCAAACACTGTCCCCGACCTCAGGGAGTTCAGAGTCTGGTGGGGAGAGAGGCAAGAAGACAGGCGATTTCAGTTTGGATCCATAGGCTACACTAAGCATGAGAGAAGGACCACCTACCCTGGTGCACAGGCAGGGATTGGGCAAAGGTGACAGTCAGTGACAAGAGCACTCCAGGCAGAAGGAAGCTGTGTGCAAAGGCCTAGGTGGGAAGCTGAAGAGAGCGCTTAGTCCCTGAGTGGTGGGCAGTAGGGAGGAAGGGGCTGAGAGATAGGTCTGGAGGAGGGAGGGGCTAGGTCCTGGTATTGTAGGCAGTGGGAATGGCACCAGGTGTCTGACTGGTGGGGTCAGACCAAACCTGGGTTCAGCAACCTTGGTACTTGGGTTCTGGCTAGGAAAAAATTCAGAGCAAGACCCAAACTGTAAGAGAACATTTACTGGGTAAATTGTGCAGGTAGAAAACGTAATTCCTAGAAGAAATGGGCTTAGGACACAAGTTATAGAGGTAAAGGAAGGGCCCTTGGAGCTTGGGAGGGAGGAAGCTGATGGTAACGTGGGGGACGGGGGAGAAGGGAGAGGGAGAAAGGCAAGGGTGTGCTTCTGGGAGGAGAGCACACTGGGTCCTCTGTCCTAAGGATTTTAAGGACAGAGATTTTAGGGGAGGTCCTAGGGCAGTGATGGCGATCCTTTTGAGCTCGGCGTGTCAGCATTTTGAAAAACCCTAACTTAACTCTGGTGCCGTGTCACATATAGAATTTTTTTATATTTGCAACCATAGTAAAACAAAGATTTATATTTTTGATATTTATTTTATATATTTAAATGCCATTTAACAAAGAAAAATCAACCAAAAAAATGAGTTCGCGTATCACCTCTGACACGCGTGTCATAGGTTCGCCATCACTGTCCTAGGGAAAGTTCCTAACAGAATATTCAGCAGTTTTCCAGGTGTATCTTTTCAGGGTTGTGGTCTCCACTGATTGATTGGCCTGCACCAGGGAAGAGGGTCATTATTCAATGCACGCATCAGTTCTGACCTCAGCAGTGGCTGGTTTTGTTGCTTATCTGGGCCTGGAGCTGAAATACAATTGAGGCATAGATGTTATTTCTAGGGAGGAAAGGTCAAGGGATCCAGACCTCATGGAGTGATATGCTAGGGGCGGAAAAGTCACCCTGGGGGGCAAGTCTTCTCACCCTACAATTGATTGTCCATTGCTAGGCCCCTAGGACTTTCCATGCTGGCGACCTTCTGTACCTGGCCCATCGTCCTTGCTCTGCTCATGTCTATCTAACTGCTTACAACAATGGAGGGTCTTTTCTGCCATATGAAGAAGCTTGGACCTTACACTAGGGACTTGGGGACAGTGAAGTTTTGTGATTGGCATTGTGACCTGCCGTTGAGCCCTGGGGATGAAGTGCCTTGCAGTGGGTCTTGTCAGGGTTTTAGAGGTGGACCAACTGCTGGGTGTCACTGATGGTAAGTGATTGTTTGTTACTCCTGTTAGTCCATGAGTGGGAGGAAGAGAATGAGGGATATTTCTTTTTTTTTTCTTTTAGATAAAAAAAAAATACCATAAAAAACTAGTAAATGTTAAATGATAATAAGTCAGGTGGTCTCCTTTGAAATTGAAAATGCTCTCAGATAAGCTGAAGAAGGGGCAATAAAACTGAAATGGCTGGAGGGCATTTAAACAAAATCCATTTGTTCTTGAAAGCAACCTGAAAGATATAGGAAAGGGTATTAAGAACCACAGAGAAACCCCGACTAACACGGTACTGCTGGAAATTGCCTATGTCGATGTATTCTTCAATAAAAGTTGTTTTCTGCTGACGCTTTTTTTTCTCCTATGGACGATCCTCTTATATTTGATGATCAATTTTCCACAAGGTTTGCCATAATGTTTCCTCAGAGCTTAGGTTTTTACATTTTAATTCACTTGATGGCTGTTCTTAACCTAAGACAATATATGCTGTTTGCACAATTCAGGTCATTGTTTTCTAGCTGACAAGACAAGTTGCTCAAATCCCAGCCCTCTTCTTTTTCTCTACTTGTTTTTGTCTGTCTTGCTTTGAGGAGAATCACTGTCCAGAGGGGCAGTCTCGGCCAGTTCAAGTGGAGCTTGATGGGATATCCCATCACTTGACTTACCTCTACCTCCCCATGACGCACACTTCGGGCTCTCTTACATCACCTCCTCCCCCAACCCCTTCACCTTATTATTTCCAGTCACTTTCCCTCTTTCCAAAGCCCTCCCAACATTCCATTTATCTTTCAAAGTCCAACACAAGCTTCATCATCTTTGTGTTCTGAGACTGATAAGCACACTGTGATTTCAAGACAGAGAAGTTTGTGGTGGGGTAAAAAGAGCAGCATTCAATTATTAGTGTTATATTAATAAGACTCTGGTCTTCCCACCCATAATGGCAGGTTTCTCGATCATAGAACCATATCTTTAGGTACTTTTGTAATGTTAACTAGAGCTGAGCACAGAATTTAATAAATGTAAATTTAAAATGTATTTTGAATATGTTGTGAGTTGGCAAGAGCTATGGTGATTTTCATTTAGGGGCTCATGGTAAAATACGAGTCTAGATATCTAGGCGTAGCTGCAGTGGCTCAAGGCATTCAGACGGTGGGACCTGGAATCTATGCAGTGACGGGCCCCCATATCTGCGAACACGCGAGGAGTGGCTTCCTTGTGCCCAGGGGAGGCTCCGAGAGTGGGGGGAGTGGTCTGTGGTGACAGAGCAGCTGCAGCCCTAGGCCTGCAGATGACTAGTGTCTTTCAGCATTTCTTACGCTCTTATTTCACACAGGACCAACACAGGGACAAATCATGAGCAAACTCTCCCTTACTGCTCCCTCTCTAAGCCCATCCCAGAGAGCTTTCCCGGCCAGGAACCCTTGTTCTGCTGCAAATAATGCATGGGGGTCGTCATTGTACCTAATGTGATCTGGCTTCATGTGTGACTCTTGGGAGTATTTGCAGTTTACATAGTTAGTGTGGTGAAGGCCGGGGGAGGGGGACGGGTTGCATGACTCTATAGGTTATATAGTTATTCCCTGGACTCAGGGAGTAGGGAAAAGTGGGAGGCAAAAGGACTTTTAAGAGGGAAATTGGAACAGTAAATTTCTTTTCCATCAAGAGTGAAAAAAAAACACAAAAAACCTGTTCATCTCTTTACCTGGAATATGTGTCTTAGCCAAAGCTTCAGGTACCTCACACCAAACATAAGAAGGCCGTTGCATTGTGGGCTTCTGTAAGTCACCATGTGGGACCAGTGGTGTTGTGTTGGTGTGTTCAGTCTCTATGAACTGTGTTCGCTCAAGCTCTCTCTCATCAGGACTGCTCATTTGGCTCCCTGGAACTGCTACAGAGGTGCTGTGCTATCGGCAGTGACCTGACGGTGGCAGCATTGGGCGACCTATCGCATTCCCTCAGCACCTGCTCTGTGGAAGCACGGCCAGCAGCCTGTTCCACAGCAGGGTTTGGATTTCAGACTGTCACTCAGACTTTCTTCTGCTTAATGACTCTGTGTATGTAAACGACTCTGCTTTCTTTCTGTGGAAGAGGTCCAGTCTATCATTCCTGTTTTGGTTTTCGGTTAATGATTATATGTAATTATATTCAAATGAAATATTTATAAATAATTACATATAATTAGTGGTATGTAAAACTCGGAATTCATGAACTTCAGCTTTGATGAAAGGTAACCTTCAATTTGGGAGGTGCTACTCCTAGTATTATTATTTGTTTCTGTTTAAAGGACATTAGTGGCCAAGAACCTGTAATTCTCTTTTACTGGTTTTATAAGGCTCGAGGGTTTTTTTTGTTGTTGTTTATTTGTTTTTTAAATAATAGGTAGGCTAATTATTTGGTAAATCTCTAGGGGATATATTATAGATCCACATCTGGAGAATTCTCTGAGGAAAACAAATGATAGTTTCTTAACCGTTTCAGAAGCAATTAGTTCTTGGATTCTGAAAGGTCATCAAGGGGTCACCCAGTTCAATGCTACACAGGCCTTGCATTTAACATCAGACGAAAGAAATGTGCAGTTGCCCCTCTTCACCATTAGGACCATGACCAACCAGGACAGCCTGCATTTTGAGGGGTCTATTGCTACTGAAACAGAAAAAGAAAATTATTCTGAGCCAGTCCGTCATTGAAATGTTGCCAACAGCAAAGGTTCAGGTACATTTTACCATTTCTCTTTACCTGGTAGCCACATGTGGAGCTACAAATGGAAAACTGTCTCAGAGCAAAAGGTCTTAATTCTGCGGGGAGAGTGGGCTGTGGAAGCAGCATGTAGGTACCTTTCATGGTTGAGGACAATAGGAAACCAAAGGGAAAGGTGGATAAAAGAAAAGAGCAGACGGAGCTGTGGAAGGTCAGGGTTTCTGGAAGGACCCCCAGAAGAGGTCTGGGGCCCGAGAGTGTTCCTAGTGATGGGAAGAGAACACACTCTCTCCTCTGAGGTTGCCCTGATTCTAGAAGCACAAGGACTTTAGACACATGGATAGGTGTAGCTTTGAATCTTTAGTTGAGTTGATGCAGACCTTTTAATTTCTCTTAAAATTAGATGGGATGCCAAATCCATCTGAAGACTGTGTGCACAGTGCATCATATTTTCTCAGGGGCTCTCTCAGCCTGTTTTGGTTTAGACCATAACCATGAACATGCATTATGTATGCAATGATGTAGCATAAGGAAAACGGAAGATGCTCTTTTTTTAAAAAGTATATTTCTTTATTGATTTCAGAGAGGAAGGGAGAGGAAAAGAGAGATAGAAACATCCATGATGAGAGAGAATCATTGATCGGCTGCCTCCTGCACACCCCCT
>NW_005371324.1:978003-991732 GCF_000412655.1 Myotis brandtii
TGTGTCCTTTATGTTTCCAGGGAGCTGCAAACTGGATGGTCCCACTCTGACCTCTGGGCTTTCTGGCTCCTGGATCTCTAGGGAGGTGCTAATCTAGCCTTTGCCTGCGGCTATCCAGCAAAAGCCTCCCTGCAGGGCTTGGGCAGGGCAGGTTCCACAGGATCAACAGGGCGGGGCTAGCAGTTATGGCTGCTCTCAGTCTTGCCCTCAGAGGCTTTGCTTCTCAGTGTCCGGGTAATTGCTGCAAGCCCCTCGGAGAGAAAGCTGCCCTCGGGTTCTGACCGATGCCAGACAGTCCCGCTTCTCCTGTATGAGTCTGGGTCCCTAGAGACTCGCCCGGAACTGGAGCTCAGAGCCTGAGACTCCCTCCCGATTGAAAACGACAACCGCGCCCTCAGCCGCCAGCCTGCTCCACATGCACCTCCTCACCTCAGTATTTTACTTCTGCACTGCGCCTCCTCTGAGTCTCGATATGCTTTTCTCTTTCCTTCTAGTTGTAGAATTTCCACTCAGCCAGCCTTCCTGTGGTTCTGGATGATGTCCATTCCGTCTTTTAGTTGTATTTTTGAAGTGGTTGTTTGAGGCAGCGAACTCTGGTGTTTACCTATGCCGCCATCTTGGTTTCCTCCCTAACTTCTCCGCTTCCTTCTAACTGATCTCTTTGCTTTTACTCTTGCCCCTCTGCAATCTATTCTTTACCCAGCACCAGCATGATCGTTTGAAAACTAAATTAGAGCATCTCTCTCCTGGTCTAAAACCTTTCAATGACTTCCCATTGTCCTTGGAAATACAAGTCTATTCCCGCCACAGGGCCTTTGCACTTCCTCTGCTGGGAATACTCTTTTCCCTAGACCAGGAGTGGGAAACCTTTTTCTGCCAATGGCCATCTGAATATTTATAACATTGTTGGAGGGCCATACAAAATTATCAGCTTAAAAAATTAGCCTGCTATATTTGGTTAAACACTTAATTAACTCACCCCTGAGGCCTTAGCAGGGCCAGACCAAGGGATTTTGCAGGCCTTACATGGCTTGGATGTGCTCCATTTCTGCCCTAGATCTTTGCACAAAAGGCTGTTTTTCAAGCAGGTTGCAGTTTAAATATTTCTCCCTCAGGGAGGCCTTCCCTGACCTCTCCTCCTAAAATAGCCATGTCTTTTGCTTAATATCTGACACATTACATGGTTTTATTTATACAGCATATTCTACCTGAAATTACCCTGTGTATTGATTTTTGTAGTTGTTATTGTTGCCTTCTCATCTCAGCATAGCATATATGCTTTATGGGGATGGGGACTTTGTTGCTTTGTTCATTGCATATCCTTAACAGCTAAAGCAGAGTCTGGCATGTAGGTACTCAAGGAGTGTTTATAGAATAAATGAATGAATGAATGGATGCCACGGACAGAAAAACTATATGCTAGAGAGGTTGTGGTCACATAACTAATTAAAAGCAGGGCTTACACTTGAACGCAGGCCTCATTATGTTTCTTTCCTCCAGGTCATACCGCCACGCAACAAGCCTAATTAACTTAGAGATAATTCACCAAATATTTATGGAGCTCTTATTGTGTTTTAGACACTATTCCATATTAATGTTCTCAACCAAGAGTGATGTTGCTCCTGTGGGAACATATTTCAATGTCTAGTGATATTTGTGGTGGTTATAACTGGGGCGGGGGTGCTACTGGCATCTAGTGAGTAGAGGCCCGTAAACATTCCACCATATGCAGGACACCCACCCACCCATCCACCCAATCGAGAATTATTCAACCTAACCTGTCAGTAGTGCTGAGCTTGGGAAACCCTGTTCTAGGTGAACAGACAGATCCCTGTTCTCATGGAGTTTATAATCCAGGGTGGGGAGACAGATGACAAATGGTACAGACCAAACATAAATAAAGTGAAGACCATGTCAGAACAGTGGTGTGATGGGAAAGAAAGAAAAGTCAGAACACAGGAGGGTGCCGGTGGGCACGATGGGTGATGGGGGTAGGAAGGGCTATCATCTTAGCTTTCTTGGGAGGTGAACCAGGAAAAGAAAATGTGCTTCTAGAGGTTCAGCTCCATGACCTGGACTGACCAGTCCTTTGGGTCCAGCCCAGAGCTGCCGGGCATTAGCCCATGCAACTTCAGATCATCCTCACACTGAAGAAACAGAAAACCTTCCTGAACCAAGGGGCACGTTAACCTCCAAATAAAAATAGAGCAACTGGCATGGGCTAGAAATATTATTTTCTGCCCCTTTCAGGAGTGTTGAAATTCTCCTCTTTCTCAGCACCTTCAGCACCCTGTCATCACTAATGCAGGACGGTGTTAATTTGATGCAAGTTTTATTGCTCATTGTCAGCTTCTCACTTTTTTCTCAAAGCAAAAATAGTGTGATTTCAGCTTCTCTCAAGAGCATTGTGAGTTTTTGGTTGTACAGAGGTTTCTGTCTGTCTAGGTTAATTTCCTCAACTCAACAGAACCAATTGTAGATTTTAATATCTTGGGATAGCTGTAGTAGTTGGTGCTGATATACTGCAGGTCAATGAAATGGTTCTTACTATATATATTTAAATATATATATGTGTACATACACTTAAGTTATCACTAAAAACATACTAAAATTGTGGTTTTGGTAATTTGGTTGGCATGTACTGGCTTTATTGGTCTCTCTCTTGTTTCTTTACCAATCATTGGCATCCCGAAGGTACTCAACAAATGTTTGTTGAATTAATAAACAAACTGCAAACATCAGTTTGGGATCATTAGATTCTATATTATGTTTTCACATATGCATGAACTTATTAGTATCACTAAAACACAACCTAGTAAACATAATAGCATATTCTTACAACATTATCATGATAACATATTCATTTATTTTGTAATCTGTTTTGTTTTTTTTTACTTTTAAAATTATTACATGGGATCTGTATGACTCACAGGGTTTCTGAATCTAGCAAGCATAAGACTTCTAGTGGTTGATACCTTTTCTGTATACCTCTAACCTAGGAAGGGATTATTAAACAAGAAAGTAGATTTCAATAAATATTTTTGATTGTAAATTGACATGGTTGAAGAAATTACGCACAGTGCACCATTTTATTCTAAGGAAGAACTTGTTGACCAGTTTACTGGATGTGTGTTGATTTTTTTTTTTTTTTTTTTTTTTTTTTTTTGCTATTTCTTTACAATTGAGTTTGGCCTTTGCAAGCAAGAAGGGCAACTGCGGGCATATGGAGCAGGACTGCTTTCTTCCATTGGAGAATTAAAGGTATGAAGCTGTGAACGAAAGTATCCTTCCCAAGCAAACTGGTTCAAGGTCATGGAAAATATTGATTTGTTTGTCTGTGCATTTCTACTTGCAGATACTCCATAAATATTTAACACAGAGGAGTTGGCACCTCAACGTGGGTGCTAACCTAACTTTTTGCACTTCTGAAAATGGGTCATGCCTTTCTGGGTTTGTGGCGTGACTCAAATGGATGAGCAGCTATGTGCACAATCAACAGGAATGACAAATGTATGCTAAAACGTTGGCTAACAAATGACTGCCCTAAATTTAGTGCTGCAAAGTGGGCAATGAGCTAGCAGTGCTTCCACTGACGGAAATTTGCTTGTAAGGGTGCCTTGGCTGCTCTCACTCTGTCACCCCCATGGCTCCACCGGACTCCTTGGCATTTATTCCCAAAGGGGAATTTGACATTATTTTAACTTCTTCAAAATTGATGTGTATTAAAACATATGTGGAACATATATAATTTAGAAAAAGACTAAATAAACATATGGTTATTTTACTGAGTGGTATCTAAAATGTGTAATGCTGCCTAAGGAATGCTAATTTTTTTGGCCTTAAAATACAGTAAATTATCATTTATTCAGAAATGTTGGGGCCTGGGGCATCTGATAATTTAAATATTCTGGTTCCTTCAGTATTACTATCTATACCATTGGGGTGGAGTAAGTTTTGATGAATTTAGAATGAAATGTGAAATATAATCTAGAAATGGTACTGAAAATAATTTAATCTTTCTTTGATTATTCAGACTAAAATCAGGATTATGGACTATCTTAGGGTTTTTATTTTGAGTATTGATTATCCTTATATAATTAGGAAATATCTGATAATTGGAAGTGTTTGGTTGTTTCTGTTCTTGAAAGATGCAATTTAACTATAATTTTATCAAGTCCTCTCAATTTATGACCCCATTCCTTCATCCTTCAAACATTTGGTTGAGCACCTACTATGTACCCTGTATGGTGCCAGTCACTGGAAGATACAAATACAAATAATGAGGAAGAATAAGAATAAGAAGAAAATAACAATTACCTCAACGGACACTTAAATAGACCTTAGTGTTTTAGATACTTTAGCCATTCAAACCCATTTAATTCTCATAACAACATAATGAGGTAAGCATTACAGATGAGAAAACTGAGGTATAAAGACATTAAGGAACTTGCCCAAGGTCACTCAGCTAATACGTGTCGGAGCTGGACGCAACCACGTCCAGGCAGTCTGGGCTCCAGACTCTGAACCCTTAACCACGAGGCTACACTGCCTGGGATCCCTGTTATTAAGGAGTTTACATTCTAGTGCAGGAGATACCCAATCAGATAATACAGACAGTGTGGCAAATGGGCCTGCACAGAGTGGGCCATGCCTGGGAAGGCTTCCTGAGAAGGGCCCAGCCGCCCAAGCTGATTCCTGAGGAACAGAAAGGGTGAATACGAGGAGGATGAGATAACACAGATCAGCCATCGGACACCAGTGTGTGTGCTCTCGTCAAGACTGCCCCATTTAGGGGGCTGCCTGAGGCTTGGCATGGCTGGGATTGAGGATAATATTTAGCATAACAACAGCCTGATGTAATGTGGTGAAATTTTTTTACTAAATTCTCAACAAAAATAGTCCATTTGGGGTTAATCTCAGCGCAGTGGCCAGAGCCCACAGCAATAGTGTGATGTCATATACCTGAAAGACTTAGGCCTGCTATAGAGTGCTTTTTGATTTCCCCGAAAAAAGATGAGCCAGAAAACCACGTAGCTCTTGAGCTACATCTATTTACATTCTCCTCAGAGGGTTTATAAATCACGCCAGAAACAAAAGAAACAAATCTCTCTTATTGCCTCAACTTTCGACAGGGTCCTCTGATCTGGTTAATGAGGCATGTGTAGGCAGCATTGGAGTGAATCTGTTGTTTTTGTTTCTATTGGTGTGGATGGAACCGTCTGGAAATGGAAATCAGCCAGAAACATGTACACCGACGAAGGGCATTGTCAGCCATGAATCTTCCTGTTCTGGTCCATCACCTCTGGTCATTAGCATTCTTCCATTCTCAAATTTCAGCACTCCAACATCCCTATGATTGCTACTTTGGACCATTTTTACAATTCAGGCATTCTTTCTACAAGAAAAATCTTCTGATAGTGCACAGAGAATACATAACGTGATGCAGATGCTCTCGTAGCAGCCCTCCCTCACCCCATCCCTGCCCAGTCTGCACCGTGCAGAGCCCTCTCACACACTTCTCAACACTTCAGTCTAACTTTGACTTAGATGATCAATCCTAGACCTTGATCTAAGTAGGGATAACTTTATTAATAGCATTATAATAACTCCAATGTAAACATGCTTACAGTTTTGGATCCAGTTACCTTATGTGGTAAAATAATTTTGTGATCCAACTGCAGCCCAAATGTAGGTCCTAAGTTGTTGGAGGTTTTGGTGTAGTCTTTATAACTTTTACACAAATATCTACAACTCACCTTCTCTGCTTGAATAGACACGTTTTAAACTTTGTGCTTTAAGAGGCTAGATTTTCCTGGGCATAGATGTTGCACTTCAGAATTGAGCAAGTATTTCCAAGTGGTATATCTATGGTTTGGAGGATAACTTTCATTATTCTGTCTTATTTTTTCGATAACAACATTGCCTTTTTTTTTTTTACAATTTTGATAATGCTTATTTTTATCTTTAAAGACAGAAACAAAAATATGAAAAAACTTGTAAAAGTTAACATTAATCTGATAGCCATAAAGGCTGTTTTTTTTTTTTAAATTTCAGCAATGGTTCATCTCTCTTTTGTTCTAGTTATCTGTTTTGTCATGAGCTTTCAGAAAGTCTAAAAGTTTGTTTATCAGAGAAAGATAAGTACCATATGACTTCACTCTCATGTGGAATTTAATGAACTACCAAGCAAAGTAGAAATAGACTCATAGACAGAGAGCAAGTGGGCAGCTCTGGTGGGGTGGGGTTATCGGGGTAGAGGGATTAAGCAAAAAAGTAAGAAAAAAGAGAGAGAACTTATGGACATGAACAACAGTGTGGTGATTGTGGGGGAGGGGGAGGAGATTGGAAGGAGGTGGAGGAGGCATAGAGGGGATAAAAGGTGGGCAGCTCTGGTGGGGTGGGGTGTTAGCGGGATAAAGGGATTGAGCAAAAAAGAAAAAAAAAAGAGAGAACTTATGCACATGGACAACAGTGTGGTGATTGTGGGGGAGGGCGAGGAGGTTGGAAGGAGGTGGAGGAGGCATAGAGGGGATAAAAGGTGATGCAAAAAAAAAAAGTGTGTTTAAGTAGGGCCCTTTCTTACTGTCATCACTTTGGAGAGCAGTTAATGTCAGCTAAGTCATCTGGAAAACTGACTTAAAAACAGGTTGAAAATAGGATAATTGACTGCCATTCAACCACAGTCTAGCTCTAGCATGTGTCTTTTCTTTCATGCCCCTTTCCCCCCTCTTTATCCCAGAGTATAAATACATCTGTTCTGATTTGCAGGTTTTGATAAAGCTGATGGTTTAAATTTTTTAATAATTATTATTTTGGCTTTGGTTTTAGGATATCATTGCACAGTAAATTTATTGTACTGCTTTTAAAAAATACATATTTTTTAATTGATTTCAGAGAGGAAGGGAGAGAGAGAGAGAGAGAGAGAGAGAGAGAGAGAGAGAGAAACATCATTGATGAGAATCATTTATCGATCAGCTGCCTCCTGCACACCCCACACTGGGGATCGAGCCTTGCAACCCTGTATATGCCCTTACCAGGAATTGAATGGTGACCTCCTGGTTCATAGGTTGATGCTCAACCACTGAGCCACGCCAGCTGAGCTGTACTGCTTTTTATAGCTGTTAATCAGCATTCACAGAACAGGTTCATATTTATTACAGTCATTTGTATTTACTGCCATGTACAGCGACTCTGTGAGGTGGTCAGGATTACTGCCAGGCTGTAGAGAAGAGGGTTCTCTGAGGTCATCTGGTATAATTGTGGGGAGAGATAGAGCTAGAGTTAGGACTCACTGCTTCTGAGCTCCCACACCTGTACCCTGCTCAGCTGGCTCACACCTCCAATCTTCTTCCTCCTTCCTTTCCCTTCCTGAAGCCAGCACTCTTAACAATAATGACAGAACAAATGCCAGAGCATTGGAAGCTGGAAACTGATCTTTGGCCTTAATGAGAGGATTGCTTGAAGAGAGAGTTGATTCCCTCACCCCTGCAGCTTATTCAAACTGAAGAAACTTTCAACATCACGGACACCAAAAAAAAAAAAGTGTGATGCCATCATCCCCAAATTTGGCAATAGGGGTGTCAGTGCCAAGTTGTGCTTGGTTAGCAGGAGGAGCATTAGAGGGAGGTTAAAAAATGTAGTATACCTACATATGTGCATATAAAAATGTATATATTTGTTATTCTGATGTAAGAAAAGATGATTGTAGTGTGAGTGTAAAGGCATTTACAAATTTATTTTATTCACAATCTAAGGCCAACGCCTACCTGTAATCCCGACTTCACACTGTGTTTTCCCCAGCTTTAACCAGTCCTAATAGAGAGGGTGAGGATCACAGGGTTTCCATCTAGAATAGTAGAGATAATAACTCTGTGTCATTACAAAGGCAGGTGGCTGGGAGGGAGGGAGATTTTACATTGAGGAACTCAGGGCAAGCACTGCTGCAGTGCGGGGCCTGGAAGCCGCATAGCTGGGGCCATGGGTCTTTACCTGTGGGTTCCAGAGCCCTGGGGGAGAGGGGCCGGTGGTGGCAGCCATGGCTGAATGCACACTCACACCAAACATCATCTCGAGACTAGCTGAGCGATGATAAACAAATATATCGAGCACATCCTCTGTGCCAGGTACTTTGCATGCATTGCCTTGTTCAATTCTTACCACAGCCCTGGGTTGCGGTTATTATTAGTACAGTATTCCCATTTCCAGATGCAGACTGAAATAGGCTTACACAGGTGGGATAAGTTGTCCAAAGTCATGTAGGAACTTTAGGTAACAATTGGATTCTAGGAAGTTTTTGATGTTGAAAAGAGATGTTTTCATTGAAAAGGCTGGAATGGCAAATAAGTCTTAATTTGTACACAAAAGCCAATTAAATAGTAATGGCCATCTCTGCTGGGAAAGGTGGGAAGGTCATGCCCAGGCTCAGGGGGAAAGGCTGCTATGGGCAGTTCATGCTGGCGGAGGTGGAGGGAGGGGTTGGTGGTATGAGTGCAGGCCCTGTTCAAACTGCATTGCGAGAAGAGCTTTAGAATTCATGGAGTTGCTCAAAGAGGAAACTGTGCCCCAACCTGGGGGTTTTTCACCCACGTGATACTGTGCTTCTGGGACAGTTCTGTTTAGAATCCAGGTCTCCTGGCTCCCAGTGCTATGTCCTAGTCTTTAGCATTATGGGTAAATCCAAAACAGTCCTTTTAGAAGAGGGGAGGTGATTATCAAGCTTTCCTGGGCTTTTAAAATGGCTTGAGAATAAAGGACTGTCAACCAGATCCTGTCAGCATTACCAGGCCCCTCTCTACAGGAAGCTGGATTAATTCTTGCAGACTTCAGCGCACCTGAGGAACACTTCAGGAAGGACTCACCACGGAGTTCCCTGGGGACATGGAGCAGTCTGGCTTGATGTTTACAGAGAACCCACTGGGCACCGAGGAGAGGGAGTGATAGCTGTTCTCCAAGGCCCAGCAGCTGAGAGAGGGATATGGATAGTGGCTGAGGAGCAAACTCAGTAGGACCTCACTGCAGTGGGCAGTGGGCTTTAGAATCAACGAGATATGGCTACTTGACACTCTCGTATTCAGAACAGGGGACCTTATGGGCTACATGGATATTCCTGGCAGTCATCACACAGGGAGCTCCCCGGCAGGTAAAGGAGACCACTTAAAGGTGTGTCACCTCTTCATTTGTCGTCCCCTCTCCCTGGCTGCTCCCCGAACTCTAGGCTCTTGTCATTCTCCAGGCTGGTCCTGGGTACCATTATCAGCCCCATGTTCCTAACAGCCCAGGAGCAGCACTGGTCCCCTTCCCCGTGGATAGACAGGTCCTCAGCAGGTAACCAGCACATTGGACACCACAGGCTCCTGAGGATGGGCTGCATTTTTGAGATCATAGACCAACCAGCTTCCAGTGTTTCCTTGAATATGACACAAGGCAATCATGATACGCATTGTCTAGTGGTCTTTCCTCAAATTATATGCTGTGAGTCCACTGACTTTTCTTGAATTCTGGGGCAGGGCACCCTGTGCCTCTGGAATTTTTCTTGGTGTCCTCTCACCCTCTTTACCAGTTAAAATGGCTAAACAAGCTCATCTGAGTGTCCAGCGAAGTTGTCCCATGATACATTTCTCTAAAACCACTCTGATTCCGGTCCCTGTTATCACCTGCACGCTTTTTGGAGGCATTCTCTACACGTAGTGACTGTATGGTTGTTAATTTCCTATGAAAGCATTACAGATCCTCATCCCATGATACATTTCTCTAAAACCACGCTGATTCCGGTCCCTGTTATCACCTACACGCTTTTTGGAGGCATTCTCCACACGTAGTGACTGTTATGGTTGTTAATTTCCTATGAAAGCATTACAGATCCTAGTAGATGAGTTTCACCCCCTTTGTGTGCTTATCTTAGACCCAATGAAACGTCCTTGGCTCAGCAGGGATATCCCAGGGGAGCTGTGGCTTAAATGTTCTTATAGGCTGCTCTGCCTTGATTCTGCCCGTGCTCCTGAATGTGGGGCTGAGAGAAAGACCAATGACACTGTGTCAGCTACATCCCTTCCTTTCGTATGTACTGATGGGTGGATGGGCTACGAGAGCAGCACACTGAATTAAAATGCTCCCAGATATGGCTGCAAAGAAAGCAACTTCTAATTCTGAAACCAGTGTCGACCCAACAGGAGGCCTGTTCTTTGCAGAGGAGCAACAGCTCTCATAACAGGACATTTTGTTTCCTGAAGCTGAGGTTGTTTTAAAAATGTGGACAGGATTATTAGTCACGGGGAACCCAAATCCCCTGATATTCGCTGCACTGCACTGAATCTGGCACACATGCATTTGCAGGTTTAGTGACCTTCTGCTTATGATGAAGCTGTTTGTGGGCCAAAAAAATGAGTTCGCTTCGAGATGCCCTCCACATACCCTGATTCACGTATGCACTGCTCAGGACAACAGAACTTGCCAGAAAGCAGATCACAGGGGAGGGCCATGTGCCCTTTCTCTCGCGTGTCAGTCCTCTGGTTCACAATTATATTTTCAAACTTAGGGAACCACAGCCTTCTTCAGGCTGCAAATCATTCCATGTGTTTTGAAATTGTTGGGGGAATGCACCAAGAATACTGAACAGAAAAGGTTTTTCAGCATTTCTCTCGGAAAACATAGCAGTTAGAGATGGAGAAGGTGGAAGAGTGCTTTGGGTGGAATCCAGAGGCTGGAAGAGAAATCACAGAGCCCAAGCCTCTCTTTACAGCTGAGGAAACTGAGGCCCAGGGAGGTGAAGAAATTTGCCAACGTTACCCGGTCAGACAGCAACACCTGGATTGGAGCCCCAGTTGCCCAACTCCCAGTTCAAGGCAGTTACTGCTTCCCCTTTTCTTTCTGACTGAGGCCCAGGGAGGTGAAGTAATTTGCCAACGTTACCCGGTCAGACAGCAGCACCACCTGGATTGGAGCCCCAGTTGCCCAACCCCCAGTTCAAGGCAGTTACTGCTTCCCCTTTTCTTTCTCTCCCAACCAATTTACCCTGGAAATTAAGAGACAGACTCTAGTGGAGTGTTTATCAAAATATACTTCGCAACCACTTATGTCTGAGTCACCTTGGATGCCTTTAAAATGCAGACTTCTGGGATTCATCCAGACCTACCAAATAAAATTGAGGCCTGGGTATCTGCATTTTCATGAGCTCCTTAGTGATTCTATGCCCACTCCGTGTGAGAATCATTGATGCAGGGTCTATAAATAGGCAGGTGGCCCGTGGCAGGAAATGACCATGAACTTTTAGCATCACTGAACTTATCTGCAGAATCCAGTCCTTCATTGTTCCCTGCTGTTCCTCGGCCAGCCGTGTAGTGAGCCGAATGGAGCTAATGAAGGCTCAGAGAGTAATTGCCCTGGCTCTCCTGTTTTCCTAATGCCTGCTCTGGGCATACCTATAAACTATTAATATTAGCTCTTTTGTTCCCACCCGGAAATATTTATCTGCTGTGTATTGCTCTGCTGTACTGGGTGGAAGGTAAATGAATGCTTTGTAAATTTTCTCAAATTGGCAGGCCCACTCTAGACTCTGTTGATACCTGGCCTCAAAGTGTCTCTCAATGAGTCCACAAATAGTTTATTCAGAGCCCCTGTTACCTCTCCACGCAGGTAATTATTACTTCTGCCATTTAAGTGAAATTCCAGTACATTGCTTAGAGCAGTAAATTTAGGACCGTATTTATGCTACCCCTGCTTCTATTCATAGCATAGATTTAAAATTCCATTTCTGTGGGGATACAGCTCTGAACTCTTTTGCCGTATGTATTTGGTGGATAATAAATAAAATAATACCATCATCTCATTTCTCCTCTTAAAATCAACAACACTGACAGCTACAAAACCCCCTAACACTCAGTTGACCCCACGACGGACTGGTAACTGAGTGGTGCTATGAAATGATGGAGCTGGGTTGTAGAAATGTGACGTCATGGCACTTTGGAAACCTGACCGTGGAGTTTCACGGGTCCTGCGGTATGTTTTGCAGCACGCTCTTTCTGACAAGGCTTGTGTGAAAGCCTTTGACCCGAAGACAACGTGCCTACAGGAGTGCCTTATCACCACCTTCCAGGAGGCCTACTTTGTTTCTGAGAGTTTTGAAGAAGCCAAAGAAAAGATGAGGTAAGCTTGTTTTTTCTCCACACAGAGAAAATAAAAAAATATTTTTTTTTCTGGCTCTGTTTCTTCCCTCTAGCTATCTTGTACACCAATGAGGGCCGATCGCATACGCTTCTGTGTCTGTTTATTTTGCAGGGATTTTGCAAAGTCAATTACCCGTCCCTTCTCAGTATACTTCAATCCCTACACACAGAGTGTTGAGATTCTGAAAGACACCAGAAGTATTGAGAACGTGGTGCAGGATCTCCGCAGCGATTTGAACACCGTGTGTGATGCCTTGAACAAAATGAACCAGTACCTGGGGATTTGATGCCCAGGACCAGTGTTGTTGCCAGCATGATCTTTTGGGTCTCAGCAGTCAATGTCATATAACACCAATAGCTTTCTGTGCCATGGCTTGGCTAGTAGGCATGCAATTATGTATATCTCTACCTGCTTGTAACTTACTGTGCTAATGTGTGGAACACCATTAAGAACCCAGTGACAGGTAACCACTCATTGTATGAAAGATTGTAATATGTTTAAATATCTTTAATCAAGTTGACATCCCTGCTTGGTGTCTTTAACCAAACTGCATCTATATAAACTTTGTAGCAAATAGCCCTTTATGATTCTAGGTTTTGACCTTTTCTTTCTCAGATCTGAGTCTTTCCTCTGTGTTCATTAGATAAAATGAAAATAGCAGCGAACCTATTTCTACTTTCCATAGAGTCAGTACTTCCACAGCATTACTTGAGATGAACGCAGAATTGTATTAAACTTCCCGTCACATTAACAAGGATTCAATATTCTGTTTCAAAAATTGTTGAGGTAACACACCAGTTGGAGTGACTTGTAGGTTGAGTATTTATACAATGGAAGGAAAGAAAGCTTTTTAGAAATGGGATAGACAGGTTGCACTGACCTTGTAGAAACGGGGTTGTGGCATGCTTCCCAAAGCATTTCGGAAGGAAACACTTCCAGAAAGGACACTAGGAAAGACTAAACAATGGGTAATAAATCTTGGGACTATTAATTTTATGCTGGAATAAAGTGAATTATCATGCTTAGGTGTTTAACCCATTTCTTTTAGAGGGCAATAAAATCAGAGAGCTTTGCTTTCAAAGATGTGGAAATTGAATCTCAGAGAGGTTAAGTGATTTGGTTGAAGTAGCATAGTTAGTTGTGCACCAACGTTTATAGCCCATTGCATATTGCTTTTGAATTGCTAAGAAGCTTACCTTGGTGTATGCATGTATTTATGTGTAGTCAGAGAAGGGAAACTAATGCTTATCAAAACTAATGTTCATCACTAAATTGGGATTGGTTTGAGATTTATTGCCAACAGTACAGATGTTTCCTCTCACAGGCCCACACCAAGCCAGATCTCTGGGAGTCTGTCTATGTGCCCAAAGTTTGGGCACATTCGGACAAAAAATAGTGATAACACCACAAATCTCTGGTCATGCTTGCCATAAGAGGTGTAATCAGTGATAAGAGGTGATTAAGTGAAAAAATAAAAAAACCCCTGCGGAATAAGTGAATGAATTTCATCTTCTTCTGATTTCTTCAACAAGCACAACACTGTTCTCCTCATTCTGCTTTGGGTACA
>NW_005371324.1:991777-999117 GCF_000412655.1 Myotis brandtii
AAAGAAAGGGGAGACGAGAAAAAGTAGAGAAGGAAAAGATGATGAAATGACTTTTAAGTTAACAATTCTAAAATATTGACTGGAGCAATTTCCTAGGATGTTCTCTTAATAGGAAATTATATATATAATTTCAAAATCTTGTATGGGTCCATGATGAGACAGACTATTTTGGACTAAATATGTTCAGGAAGAACACAAGGGAGAGTTAAAACATGCATTAGAGAGAGGGAAAATTAAGACAAAAAAATCAGAGGTTTGAATATTGGTTATCTTAGCTATTGAGAATCTTTCATTTCTGCAGGATTCTAGGAATAACTGAATTTTTGAGAAAGGATTTGGTGTATAGAATGTGAAGATCATGCAATTTAAATGCTATTCTAAGTGAAAGACATAGTAATTTAAAAAAATATTGGGGGTGGAGAAATTATGAGTAAGCTGAACCAAATTAAAAGGATCTAGAAAGATCAAGTAGTTGTATTTTCAGTTTTATAGATCCATAATGCCTAGTTTCTTAGACCTTGCTTTGCTAAGTCTAGATAATCCTGAGTAATTATTTACTTATAAATATTAATCCAGAAATTTCCAGAACAAGTTGCTGAATTTTCTCAGAGGAGGAAATTGGTTAAGAAACTCTTAATGTCTGCCTTTTATATTGTTTCCATAATTTGGTATTCCTTTAGGCACCATTAAAAAAATCCCATAAGTAGCCATCAAACTTTTCCCTTCTAGCCCCATAAAAAGGGGAACTGCTTATTTAAATGTGCTAAAGGAAGAATTATATTTAATTATAAACAAATTCCCTCAACAAAAGTAACATTTGAGCAGTCTTCTGATTGGGTTAGAGTGGCATCTTTAGTTTTCTTATATGTGCAAAAATCTATGTTGTCTCAAAAGCAGAAGGGTCACAACGTAAGTCAGCTTTCCCACAGAGCTTCTATAGGTATCACACAAGCAGGAGGAATTACTGCACTCGATTCTCTTCAGATTTGTTCTCCATTTGGAATAGCAGTTACCATGGTTTTCACCCTGGGAAAGAATGGGGCCCTGGTTTTCATTTGTTGTAAGCATTTAACATGCAAATGCCATTACACATAATGGTGGGAATAATCCTATAAAATTTAATAGTCATCATAGGAAAAATGTTGGTAGGAAAAGTTCCCAAATGAAAACAGTATAACAAAACAATCACAGCCAATTTCTTGTCATCGCTGATACCTGTTCAGAGGAACCATTTATCTCAATTACGACTCATGACTTAAAGCTAAATTAAATAGATCCAAGGGCAATTATAAATTTAAATGCACGTGTTCACTGTCATCTCACTATGAATCGCTACTTCATTTTGGCTTTGCTGCTGACTTCAGTAATCAGCTCATTGGAAATCAACCCAAGATTCCTAGCAAGACCAGATTTCTCACCTGTCACACTTTGCCAAAGACAGCCAGAATCTGATTAGTCCAGTTTTCTTTTAGGACCATTTTTGTCTGTTAGACTAAGAGCATAATAGATTGTTCATAAGTTGCATCTTTTACAAGTAGGGAACTTTGATCCAAGATGGTTAAAGAAAAATTTTTTACAATATATTTTTATTGATTTCAGAGAGGAAGGAAGAGGAAGAGAGAGATAGAAACAATAATGATGAGAGAGAATCATTGATTGGCTGCTGCTCGAGCCCACAACTCAGGCCGACCAGGAATTGAACCGTGATCTCCTGGCTCGTAGGTCGAGGCTCAACCACTGAGCCACGCAGGCCGGGCAAAAATTTTTTTACAAATATATTTTATTGATTTTTTACAGAAAGGAAGGGAGAGGGATAGAGAGCTAGAAACATTGATGATAGAGAAACATCCATCAGCTGCCTCCTGCACACCCCCCACTGGGTATATGCCTGCAACCAAGGTACATGCCCTTGACCGGAATTGAACCTGGGACCCTTGAGTCCGCAGGCCAACCCTCTATCCACTGAGCCAAACTGGTCAGGGCAGAAATTTTTTTTAACTATAGTGGTAAGGGTTGTGAAAGTTGGGTTTCTCGCTTAGTACTTACTCACTGTGTAATTTAGAAATGATGCTTTATGGGGATGACATATCTGTGCTTGTCTCACTTGCACATGGTAAATGGGCCTGAGCCTAATGAATGTAAGGCATTGCAACATTTACCAACGTGAAAAGTCTAAAATGGAAAACAGTGAGCTTTAATGTGCAGGCAAATAGAAATACAAAGTTTCATTTTCAAATAGAGTCATGGCTCACATCATCTCATTTTCTTCCTTCGAGGAGGAAAACATTAACACGAGATGTAGTTGCCCTCCAATTCATTTGATCTAATTTTCAACTTCTGAAGAACCCGGCGCTGGTGCTCACTCTCACGAACCTTGTCTTACTTATAATGAAAAAGAAGGCAGCCCAGAGTATTCCAGTGTGTCTGAGTTTATTTTTTCTTCTTCTTCAGTTTCCAAAGACATTCTCTTATTTTGGAACATGCTTCTTATGCAGATTGTCGTATTCTGGGAAGTAGTAATGGGATACAGCTTCTAATATTACATTTGTCTATATTCAATAAACCAGTTCTGGAACATGAAATGGTGATTTTTTAAATAATGCTATTTGGGATCATAACATTCATTCAGTGGTTAGGCACTATCAGGAACTGTATCAGGCACTGTTCTAGACACTGAGGATATAGTGGTGAATAAGAGAGAGGAAGTTTATGCCCATTTCAAACTTACATTCTAGTGGAGAGATACAGGCAAAAAAACCTAGATTATTTTATTGAGATTCTGGTGACTTTTATGGAGAAAACAATCAGGGTAATGTGGTAAAGAAAGTGGGGGAGGGAGTAAGGTGGGTAAGAAAGACCTTCCTGAACAGATGGTATTTGATGAAGAAGGACAGGATGAGAAGAAGCCAGAAGCCAGGTATGAAGAGAGATGTGGAGAGGGTGTTCCTAGAAGAGGGAACAGCAAGATCAAAATCTAGAAGGCAGAAATGAGGTTGAGGTGTCTGAGGAAGACATCGATTGCCAGTGGGCTGGAGAGGCAGGATAAGAGAGCAGCATGGGGCAAGGGTGGATGATACAGGGGTCCAGAGGGGTCAGGCATACTCTAAATGCAGTGGGAAGTCTTGGACGGCTGTAAGCAAGAGAGTTACAAGATCTAGTTTACATTTTTAAGAGATTATTCAGGGTCCAGGGTAGAAATGAATTGTAGGGGGGGTTGAAAGGTGGGTGTGTGGACAGAGTAGAAGAGGTAAAACCAAGTAGGAGCCATCACAATACTGGGGATCTGCAAGGTCACTATCTTGCTGGTTCATGGTGGACATTATTAGAAAGAGTTGTAGTTACATAGGTTACAAAATTAAATGGGTAGGTTATAACTGTTAGATGAAGCACTGAGGGAAGCTGGAATAATCAGGGTTGGTAATCATTTGGCTGGAGAAGCAGACATGCAATGATAGCCAGTGTCTTTCTGAAATACTTAAAGCTTTCTTTGACAAAACAACATCATGCTAAACTTGCCCTCGCCATCTTTTAAGGACAAAAAGCCAGACTGAAAGCAAATGAAACTGGATGCAGTTTTGGCTGCCTACCATAATGAGAGCCAAACTCATGAGACAAGTGCTGGTGAGAAGGAAAGAAGTTAATTCAATTGCCAGCGATGTGAGAAGATAGAGGATTCCTGTCCTAATAACCACATTAACATCTCTTATAAAGCCAGATTGTTTTATAAGGGGGGGAGGGCAAGTGTGGATGTGCAGGGAAAGGGGTAGATGTGCAGTCAGTGTTCTGGTCAATTTCAACAAGGATCTTGGTGTCAGTTAATTTCTTGTGACCAGACTGCCCCAGGCCCAGGCAGGATCTAGAACAGTTGGTTCCTGCCATACACTTAAAAAAAAAAAGCTGTTGGCATGCTATAGGCATGACAAACCAAGCCTTTATTTTAAGGCATACATCCTGTTTCCTGATCTGGGGAGAAGCATTGCTCATTATGTGTTATTTAATCAAGAAGATTATATTATTGGTTAGTATAAGATTTCATACATCCTTTGTAGCACAAATGCATTTTTTTCTTGTGACTCTCAGAATTAACTGCATAAGCAAAAATGAAGTAGAGAATAGGGTGTTTTGGGTGAAAGTTGGTAGTGCTGACATATAGGGTGATTCAGAACAAAAAAAGCTTCCTCACTTCTAGGCAAACGAAATAGTTGTGTTCACTCTGGCCATTTCTGTAGGAATAGGCCACATAAATGTAAGTAAATCAGTTAAATCTATTTCCATTCTTCTAGCTGCCTCTCATCTCACCAAATGCACATTTCGGATACCCCAGAAAGGTTCACTTCCTGTGACTTCTTCTCTCCAAGAAGGATGGGTCTGGTGCAGCAGCTGGAAATATATTCCCTCTTTGGGAAGATTGTAGTGAGCCTGATGTTCAACCCAAGGCATCTGCAGTTATGGTGCCTGCAAACAGCATTCTCATAATCCAGTCTGGATACAGTTTTTATAATTGAAAAACAAAAACATCTGACAGATGCGGGAGGGTAATTTGAAAGCTGGATGGGACAAAGAAATCAAGTTCATTTTCTGTCAATATCAAATCTTTAAAAAGGTGCAAAGCTCGTTCTCACTTTATAGGCAAAGAAAGATAATATTAATATAGGAAGGTGATAGGAGTTTCCCAGTCTCTCCTGAACTTCTCCCAGATCTTTTGCAATCTCCTTACCCTTTAGCTTGTTAATTTCCAGAGAACTAGAATAATGCTGATTCAGTAAGTCTATTATTCCCAAAGGTTTGCAAACCACTGAACACATCTAATGTACAGCTTGCCCAATTTTAGTGAACAGCTAACTTCACAGGCGTTAATGAGGCCAATTATTGGCAAGTGAATTTGAAGTGAAGAACACATTAGGTTTGCCACTATAGCAGTTATTTGTTTATTGGGATTGATTGAGGCAAACTTCCTTTTGATCATTACATCTGATTGATCACTGCACATGGCATCATGAGAGAATGAGGTTCCCAAATCAGACAGTTACTTGGAAGAAAAATCTCCACCTTGCAAGGACAGAACCTGTTCCCTTATCCATTTCAGTGTGAAAGCCTAGCCATTAAGTTGGAATGGATCCTAATTAGCCTCCTCACAAATCTCTAAAACTTTTTGGTCTTTCCTGTTAAGCAGAACTTAAAAGGAACCTATTAAAAAAAATAAAAAGAAGCCTAAATTTCTGCCTTGCCCATGTATAGTCAATATCAAAGAAAATAACTTGCCGGGGAATGCTTACTGCTGAACATGAGTGCAGACATAGCAATCCTGATTTGAAGTGGCGTTGGAAAGCATAATTTGATTCACCCAGCCAAATGATTACTGCAAGTACAGATCATCAGCACGGCCCACTCCAGCACATTTGAATTGGTGATCAGCTGACAGCTAATTGCCAGACTGAGTCTGTCTCTTGAGCTTCTGCCTGGGAACAGAGGGAAAAATCCTCATGACTCCTACCAAGCCTGGACAGAGGTGTTTTGTTTTTTTGAGAGTGGGTGTCACTTTGCTTACATGGGTAGCTTTTATCTGCCCAGCATCCATACCCTCTTTGTCTAGTAACTGTATCCCCCTTCTCCTTTTGTGAATCACCGCCCACTATTCTTTGTTTATAGGTTGGGTGAGACTGACTCCACCTCTCAGTTGCAGAGGTGGGCTTATGAGAGCCAAACTATATGTGCTGGTGAGAAGGAAAGAAGTTAATTTGATTGCCAGTGATGTGAGAAGGTAGCAGATTCCTGTCCTAATAACCACATTAACATCTCTTATAAAGCCAGATTGTTTTATAAGGGAGAGGGGACGTGTGGATGTGCAGGGAAAGGGGTAGATGTGCAGTCAGTGTTCTGGTCAATTTCAACAAGGATCTTGGTGTCAGCCAATGAAATGAGTATGGCCCTGCCTGCAGTGATTGCTGCAGGGGCTGGGGGACGATGCTGTGAGGTGGGCCAATGAAGGTCAAACCCTGGACCTTTCTGGAACCTTTGGGAAAGAGGTGTGCTACTTTTTTCTGTGACTGAAAGGCAATAGTATGAGAGTCTTGGAATTTCCGGGGGCCACCATGTAGAGACAGGGACAAGAGTAAGAGAGAGGCAATATCTTTTTTAAAAAAAATTTTTTTTAGGAGAATGAGTGACATTTATTTGCATGGAGTTAAATCCCTGAGTTTCCAAAGGTCCCATTTCTTTCTGTCCCCCCTTCCCCACCCCACCTCACCCCGAAAGAAGTCCAGCTATGCCTTCAGCAGGGCTAGGATTAAGGCCATTGTCCAGAGTTTCTGTTCCACGTTGGAGCACAGTCCAATCCAGCATCATGCGAGGTGAGTTTGTGTTCCCAGCTGCAGTCCATCGGTCCACTGGGTGTGGTGTCAGCAGGGCCACATGGTTGCAGAGGCAACATGAGCAGGAGGAAAAACAGAGGAACAAGAGAGCCACAAGAGAGCCAAGAGCCTCCTTAGTCTTGGGGATTATGTATTCCCAAATTTTCACAGGCTTGTAGTGGCCCCACCCACTATGGCCAATGATTTCTGTTCCCAGATTTGATTGACAGGCACCTTCCCTATGTCACCCCAAATTTACTGCACATGCATCTACCTTCCCTTTTTTGGACTCCTTTCCTCAGTGGTCTATAGGGAATGGGCTGGGAAGTGTTGAATTGTAGGTTCCTGGTGAAGATGCCCAGATGGCCATCTATAATACTTAAAGCGTAATATGCTAATTAGATTGGACAGCCAGACGACCTTCCGGATGAAGCCAGGGCTGTAGGGGCTGAGCCCCTTGCACGAATTTCATGCATTGGGCCTCTAGTCTATCTATATAAAACCCTAATATGCAAATTGACCAAACAGCAGAACAACCTGCAGAACGACTGGTCGGCAGGGGGTGGGGCCTGTTAGCAGGAGGTGCCAGGCCAGCCAAGGTGGGTGCCAGCGGGCAGAGGGAGGCAACTGGCAGTGGCAAGGGGCGGGCCTGGTGAGCAGACAGCGCCAGGCCACCAGCCAAGGCAGGTGCCAGCGGGGGCCCCCTAATTGCCCAGCAGTAGCCCCCCAGATTGGCCCTGATTGCCAGCCAGGCCTAGGGACTCTAGCCTATATGTTGGGAACAGTCTCTTAGATTTAAAAATTAAAACCTGGCAAGGCTACTCTAACACTAAAAAAACAGGATGATGCAGCGATGACATGCACGTTTTGTGGTCAGCCCTGATTCTGACACTTATAACTGTGTGACAAAGCCAATTACTTAACTTCTCTCTGCTTCAGTTTTTCCACCCATAAGATGGGGAAAATGGTACTACTGCCTCAGAAGGATCA
>NW_005371324.1:999127-1004211 GCF_000412655.1 Myotis brandtii
TGCTTCAGTTCCACCCATAAGATGGGGAAAATGGTACTACTGCCTCAGAAGGATCACTTTATGTACTACTTCTTATAATCAGGGCAAAAAAATATAGCTGCCATACAACAACAAGATGCCTTTCACTTATATGAAAAGTATGATTACTGGGGCATGCAGTGTCCTGGATTGCAAGAGGGATGTCCAATTGCCGGTTTAGGCCTGTAAACCTGCAATCAGACATCCCCTGAGGGGTCCTGGATTGTGAGAGGGCACAGGCTGGGCTGAGGGACACCCCCCTGTGCACAAATTATGTGCACTGGGCCTCTAGTCTATATATATAAAAGCCTAAGTGACCATTACGACAGAACAACCAGAACGACCAGTCAACCAGTCGCTATGATGCACACTGACCACCAGGGGGCAGATGCTCAATGCAGGAGCTGCCCCCTGGTGGTCAGTCAGTGCGCTCCCACAGCCAACCTCCTGAGGCCCCTCCCACCGGCCGGCCAGCCACCCTGATAGCTCCGACTGGGGGGGCAAGCTGACCAACCTCCCATGGCCCCTTCCCCTCGGCCGACCTCCCCCCCCACCCCCCCGTAGGCCTCAATTGCTGGTCAGGCTGAGGGATGCCACCCGTGCACAAATTCGAGCACCAGGCCTCTAGTACTTATAATATCTGGCCTTCCTTTTGCTCCTCTTCTATTAATAGTTAGCTAATTACAATGGTATCAATTGGACAAAGAGTAAAATGGATGGACACATACTTCTTTTACATTGGCGGGTATAGAATAGTTAACAGTTAGCAACATGACACCAGCCAATGTGCTCATGGGTTTAGCTGTTCATGAAGCTAGATGTACCTTTGGACTTTCCAGATCTGTGAACTGATAAATGCCCACTTCCCCTGCTCTTATTTTCCTGCTGCAGTCACTGACACCAAAGACTGCTAACACCCAAAGACTGCTAACACCCAAAGACTGCTAACACCCAGGATGAAAGCCCAAGAGGAGAGGCAGGAGAGTTCACATTTGTGGAAATCACAACTTCCTGAAGAAGTAAGAGTTACATTTTTTTTTGGCTTCGTCTGTGCCATAGAAATATGGGATGCCTGACCCTGGTCTGTTAATCTTCCTCTAATGCTGGAAACTGTGTGACTTCTTCCATGAAATATGGCCAGCAAACGTGTTCAATAGAAGTGTTTAATTGGGTTCTAGGTGACTACTTGAGATTCAATCTATAGGCCACCAATTTGTTTCATGGAAAAAGAAGATTAATCAAAATTAAACTTAGGATAACGGGGTAAGGCTTTTTCTGTTGTAGTTTTTCTTTTTCTTTTTTATCTGTAATTTTCAGAAGGATCTAGTTTTCTTTAGGATTGGGTACCTTTAAAAAAAATTCTTATAGTAAAGAGAACATTGGCTTTGGAATTGGGTAAACAGAAATACATTCTCATTTTTTGCTTACTAGGTGGATGATCTCTTATTGATACTCTCTGAGCTTCAGTTTTATTTTCTGTAAATGGGTATGAGAATACCTCATTTACAGAATTATCATGAGAATTAAATATTACATATATGTCCAATCACAAAATTATTTTAAAAATGTTAATTTCCTCCTCTTGTTTTTAAATCTATCAACTCTTAAATATTCCCAGCTTTTCCCACACTTTTAGAGATGAAATCATTGTAACTTAATGGCCCAAAGAAGTACTATATCAGTGTTATGGGTCATTGTTTTTATTTCTGTGACCTTTCATGCTTTTATTGGGTGATTTTGGTAAAACTGACTGAATCTCATTCAGATGTAAATCTGTAGGCTTGTGGTCATTTGCATGATGGCCTTAAATCACTACCTGAAAATTCAAACGCAATGGATACGAACCGATTCAGTGACCTTGGAGATGCTTTGCATTTCTCTCTGGACATCAAAATTTATATCTATGAAATGGGAATAAAGACCTATTCAAATCAATGAAACAATATAAAGGTTGGAACTTTCTGGAAGACACTAAGCAAATCAAACTATTATTCATAGTTCGTTGAATTGTGGCAAGATGGCTTTGAGCCATTGCACACTGTCTAGCTCAGAAAAACTGAAATAGAGGGCAGAGTGGTTGGTGGGTATATGTTCCCGTCACCAGTCCACCTGCTGAAAGGCAGGCCCAACCAACCTCCTTTATGTCTGAGGTACTGCATTCCCCAGGCTCCATTTCAGAGAGCAATTGCTTAGGGTTGTCTCTGATGAAAGTAAAGTCCTGGTCAAAGGGAGCAAATTAAGGGCAGAATAGAAATGCCTTTTATTTGCAGAGCAGAAAAAGGAAGTGCTAAGTGAAAATAGGAAAATGGAATATTATGTGTTGGGAGAGCAATTCCTTTCATCCTGGCAGCTAAGGGGCTGAACAAAAAGTGAACAATTTGTTTCATGTGATGATTCACTAACTGACAAACTTTCCATTTCTGAATCTCCTCCCACAGTCAGCTGCTTATCTGTCTATCTATTGCACAAACAGGACAGCTGAAATGTATGTGAGGAATAACCATCACTTACATCCTTCCTGTTAGAGGAAGGAGTGAGGGAAAGGCAGCATGGAGTGTCTCCTACTTGCTCCCATGGAAATAACCATCTGTTTCCTTTGTGATGTCCTCTCCTTTGAAGATTTCACTTTGAGGAAAATATTCTGAAATGGGAAGGGAAAGAGAGGCTGGATTCAGTTTTACTTTGACTTTATTCTTGCCTCCTTTTCACTGGAGTTGTAAATTAAACAACTTTGAATGGAGTGCTCGTTCTAATCACCAGCCTAAACACAGAGCAATGATCCTTGTGGCTTGCTTTTATGTGAGGACCTAGGTTAGGCATGAGGAGAACTGACATTTCACATGTGATCTGAAAACAGATACTCATTTCAGGAAGGATTATATAATCAAAGATCAACCAACTAGTAGCTTTATTTCCCATTCTTTACTTTGTTGACTTTTATTTTTGTAGTATTTGTATAATTGGAGTTAGCTTGGCAGACAATGGGGAACTTTATTACATATGACTCATTGCAGCCCAAGAGCAGGGATGTAGGGGCCTCCAAAGGGACTAGAGCTGGGAGGTGAAAGACTTCAGGATTTTCTCTCTGCTTTCACCTTTGCCTTCTTTGCACATTTGTTTCATTCTACTTTCCGGGACTCTCATCTTCTTTTATTTCTCTGCAGATGAGATTTTTCTACTCACCTATCTGCATGGTGGAATATGGTGACTCTAAAATTTCTGAGTTTTACATGTTATAGTTTTAGCCAAAGAAGATTCATCCATTGCCTCTGAATTTAAATTCTTAGGAAAGAGAGTCCGATTGATCCAGTGTGGGTCAGTTGTCCAGTCCTGGTCCAGCTGACTTCGGTCAGAGTGGAGAGGTAAGGGGGTATAAATAGGATTGCAAAGACCCTTTTCTGCAGGCAGGAGGCAGTTAAGGGAGAACACAGGCTGGGCATAAACCCAAATAGATGTTTATAGTCCAGACTATAACTATTGTCCCACTTTTTTTTTTTAATTTTATTTTTTTAATTAAATCTTTATTGTTCAGGTTATTTAATCCTTAGATCCCAAATGATCAGATTTGGGGTGGGTCTGTACCTCCTTTTTCTCATTTCTATCATTCCCTTTTGGACTTGCTAGCTTCTCATTCAAATGTCCCTTTCTCCACTCCCTACCTTGTATCTGATATCATTTCACGTGGGGGCTAGAAAGGTGACTTGGGGCTCTGACAGTAGTGGGCAGAGAGGAGAGACAGTGAAAACAGAAGCATCCAGAAAGGGAGGAGTGTCAGGAATGTGTGGTCCTGGAAGAAAAAGGAGAAGAGCTTTAAGGGTTAAGGAACTATAGACTCCAAAGAACTGAGCCTCCGGCGCTAGGGATGTGGATGGGGCACCTGTGCACTGGACGTATCGCGAGGATGGCCAGACAAGTTCTCTGCATACGGACTCTGTGGTCCTACTGGGATTCCTGCCTCATTCGGGGAGTTGTGTTTTACTTTCTTTGGAAAGTGAGGTTTATTTATTTATTTATTTATTTTTTTGTGGCTTAATTTTTTAAAAAAAAATATATTTTATTGATTTTTTACAGAGAGGAAGGGAGAGAGATAGAGAGTTAGAAACATCGATGAGAGAGAAACATCGATCAGCTGCCTCCTGCACACCTCCCACTGGGGATGTGCCCACAACCAAGGTATATGCCCTTGACCGGAATCGAACCTGGGACCTTTCAGTTCGCAGGCCGACGCTCTATCCACTGAGCCGAACCGGTTACGGCTTGTGGCTTAATTTTTATCAAGACACTACCTGGAAGGCAGGCCGACATAGTGGATTGACTCACTACTTTAGTCCTGAGATGCCATGTAAGTGAGAGGTTTGTGGTACCTACTATGGGAAGATTTGGTCCTGTTTTTTTTTGTTTTTGTTTTCTGTCTCAGAGTTTTCCAGGATTATTTTCCCCTTGGTATATGTGACCTTGTGGCTGTGATAATTTGAACTGTATAACCTAGAAAACTAAGGTCAGACGCTCAAGCCCAGGAGGTCTGTATAGTGTCAGATGCCTCCTTTAACCTGAGAGAGAAGTTGCTCATTAGTTTCACTAATGCTTCAGAGTGGAAGCCTCTGACTTTATGAAAAATGTTATCTTCAGAGTTAAAACATGGGAGAAACCAAGATGGCGGCATAGGTAAACACCTGAAATTGCTGCCTCGCACAACCACTTCAAAAATACAACTAAAAGACAAAACGGACATCATCCAGAACCACAGGAAGGCTGGCTGAGTGGAAATTCTACAACTAGAAGGAAAGAGAAAAGCACACTGAGACTCAGAGGAAATGCGGAAGTAAAGTGCAGGAAGTAAAGAGAGGTACAGAGGCGGACACGGAAAGGGCTAGCAACTGAGGACGCGGTTGTCTTTTTCAATCGGGAGGGAATCTCAAGCTGCTCCCTGCTCTGAACTCCAGTTCCGGGTGAGTCTCTGGGGACCCAGACTCATACTGGGAGAAACTGGACTGTCTGGCATCGGGCAGAACTCGAGGGCGGCTTTCTCTCAGAGGTGCTTGCAGCGATTACCAGGACACTGAGAC
>NW_005371324.1:1005216-1009059 GCF_000412655.1 Myotis brandtii
CTTCAAGCGTACCAACATCCGAATTATAGGGGTGCCAGAAGATGAGAATGAGCAAGATATTGAAAACCTGTTTGAAGAAATAATGACAGAAAACTTCCCCTACCTGGTGAAAGAAATAGACTTACAGGTCCAGGAAGTGCAGAGAACCCCAAACAAAAGGAATCCAAAGAGGACCACACCAAGACACATCATAATTAAAATGCCAAGAGCAAAAGACAAAGAGAGAATCTTAAAAGCAGCAAGAGAAAAAAAGTCAGTTACCTATAAGGGAGTACCCATACGACTGTCAGCTGATTTCTCAACAGAAACTTTGCAGGCCAGAAGGGAGTGGCAAGAAATATTCAAAGTGATGAATAGCAAGAACCTACAACCAAGATTACTTTATCCAGCAAAGCTATCATTCAGAATTGAAGGTCAGATAAAGAGCTTCACAGATAAGAAAAAGCTAAAGGAGTTCATCACCACCAAACCAGTATTATATGAAATGCTGAAAGGTATTCTTTAAGAAGAGGAAGAAGAAGAAAAAGGTAAAGATAAAAATTATGAACAACAAATACATATCTATCAACAAGTGAATCTAAAAATCAAGTGAATAAAAAATCTGATGAACAGAATAAACTGGTGAATATAATAGAATCAGGGGCATAGAAAGGGAGTGGACTGACAATTCTCTGGGGAAAGGGGTGTGGGGGGTGCAGGAAGAGACTGGACAAAAATCGTGCACCTATATGGATGAGGAGTGGTGGGGGGCGTAAGGGCAGAAGGTGGGGTGGGAACCAGGTGGAGGGGAGCTATGGGGGGAAAAAAGAGGAACAACCATAATAATCTGAACAATAAAGATTTAATAAAAAAAATGTAATCTTCAAATGACCACATTCAATGTTTAGAGATATTCAAATATATTTATAGCTTTCCTTTCTCTTTTTTGAGATGTATGTTATTTCTTTTTTTTTCTTAATATATTTTATTGATTTTTTTACAGAGAGGAAGGGAGAGAGATAGAGAGTCAGAAACATAGATGAGAGGGAAACATTGATTAGCTGCCTCCCGCACATCTCCTACTGGGGATGTGCCCGTAACCCAGGCACATGTCCCTGACCGGAATCGAACCCGGAACTCTTCAGTCCGCAGGCCGACGCTCTATCCACTGAGCCAAACCGGTTTCGGCTATGTTATTTCTTAAAAATAAGTTGATTCATGTGCTAATCATAGTTTATACCTATCTCAATCCAGGAAAAATGAGATAACTGTGCACTAATAAGAATTAGCTTGTTTTGTCAGGATTTAATATCCATTATTTTTAGTATGATTGCTACACATAAAATGAATCAAAGAGAACATAATGGTGGATTTGTCTGAACACAACATCATGTTCTCTATATTTTAGAGGCACATACACAAAAAGTTAAAAATGTCTCTCTTTTATCTTATAATTTTTCTGGTTCTTTTTTTTCTAGTCAGGTTTAAAGCTTATAAAGCAGGGAAGGTGGGGGTGGGTGGGTAAAGATTAACCAAAGAATTTATATGCATATGCATAACCCATGGACACAGACAATAGTGTGGTTAAGGGCTTGGGAGTGGGGGGATAGATGAGGGGTGAAGGGGGTCAATGGGAAAAAAAGGAGACATCTGTAATACTTTCAGCAATAAAGATAAAATTTAAAAAAGCTTATAAAGCAGCCAGTATTCTCCAAGTGTAGAGGAGGGAATGCATTTGCTTTGGCCAGCAGATGTGTAGATTTTCTTTCCTCTCTATGTTGTAGTGGCTACGAGTGTAGAGGCTGGGGTCGGATAACCTAGTTGAGTACCCAGTTCTGCTATTAATTAGGAGAGCTGGCTTCATCACTCTATTTTACCTGTGAAATAGGAACTAATAATAGTGATCTCACAGCGTGGCTGTGAACATTAAATGTGGTGATATATTTAAAGCACACAGAATAGCATCTCTCACCTCTCTCACAGACTTCTTGAGAAAAGAAAAATACATGAAAAGCATTTGGCCCAGTGTCTGCCACATGACATTTGTAAACAAGTGATAAATGTGGGCTGTTATTATTCCATCCACTGTTCTTAGTTAACCATATGGTTCTATTCGTCAGAACTTTTCTTTTTTTATACAACTAATACATCAGTACACTTTTTAAATTGAGAAGGTCAAGAGTGCAAAGAAGTGGGAAACACAATATGAACATTCCTCCTTGCTCCCCACCCACGTCATTGCCCTCCACAAACGCAGCGACTGTCGGCTTTTGGTGAGGGAGGTTCAGTCCTCTCATAATCTATCCGCCCTCCCACACTGTATTTTGCTGGTGACATTTTCTATTTTTTCAATTTATGCTGAGTTCCAAGCAGACACAACTTGGAACTCAATAATACTTTCTGATGGAAGGTCAGGATAAAGCAAGTTCTGGAAACTAGCATCTTATGAGTAGTAACCGAAGGAAAAGGGAGGTTTATGAAAAAAAAAAAAAAAATCTGGTGGGTGAGAGACCGGCCTTCAGCCATCTGAGTGATTTCTCTGGATTGCTGACCTTAATACACTCCTATATTCATTCACAAAACCTGTATTTTGTGAGTTCTTTTCCACGTTCTTTTGCTAGTTTTACCAAATTATAGCCTGGCTTCTTTGATAAGGTTTAGGGGAGTTGAACTTTGAATGATATATTTTTTTGACTTGTAAGTAACAAAATTAAAAAAAGTATCTTCTTTAAATGAAATTTTCACTATACTTGAGAGAGGATTTGGAAGGCATTCAGATGTTTGCAACATTTTAAAAATAATTTTGAAAGGCAAAGAAAGATAAAAAAATAACTCCCCGTTGTGCAGTCTTGTTTATTATTTACCAAATACAGGTGCTGGGCTAAGCCCTTTAAATGTGTTATCTCATTAATCTTCGCAACCGCTTTATGAGCTAGATATCTTTGTTCCACACTTCCTTTTTCAGATAAATAATCTGAAATTCAGAAAAAGTAAATCACTCACCTAAGGTCAGGCAGAAACCTGGTGTTATTTTTTAAAAACCTGGAATGTCTGACCCCATAGTTCAGTCTCTGAACTTCAGCGCAATGGATGCTTATTTTTGCTGACACTATGCCAGGCACTGGAAATGCATAGATTAAGACCTGATTCTTGCTCCAGGTAGTCAGTCCATTGTCTAAACCAGCCATTCTGGTGTTTACCTATGCCGCCATCTTGGTCTCTCGAACTTCTTTGAATGATATATTTTTTTGACTTGTAAGTAACAAAATTAAAAAAAGTATCTTCTTTAAATGAAATTTTCACTATACTTGAGAGAGGATTTGGAAGGCATTCAGATGTTTGCAACATTTTAAAAATAATTTTGAAAGGCAAAGAAAGATAAAAAAATAACTCCCCGTTGTGCAGTCTTGTTTATTATTTACCAAATACAGGTGCTGGGCTAAGCCCTTTAAATGTGTTATCTCATTAATCTTCGCAACCGCTTTATGAGCTAGATATCTTTGTTCCACACTTCCTTTTTCAGATAAATAATCTGAAATTCAGAAAAAGTAAATCACTCACCTAAGGTCAGGCAGAAACCTGGTGTTATTTTTTAAAAACCTGGAATGTCTGACCCCATAGTTCAGTCTCTGAACTTCAGCGCAATGGATGCTTATTTTTGCTGACACTATGCCAGGCACTGGAAATGCATAGATTAAGACCTGATTCTTGCTCCAGGTAGTCAGTCTATTGTCTAAACCAGCCATTTTTCAACTGGAGGGCTGAGGCACGCTGGTTTGCTGCAAGAATTTTTAAAACATGCAATACCTGACTATTTAGTCAGGGGCACTGACCTCTTTTCCCTTAGATTGTGAAATAAAAAAA
>NW_005371324.1:1009667-1010005 GCF_000412655.1 Myotis brandtii
TGGTTTGCTGCAAGAATTTTTAAAACATGAAATACCTGACTATTTAGTCAGGGGCACTGACCTCTTTTCCCTTAGATTGTGAAATAAAAAAACTAACAACAGCCAGCACAACAATAGCTGTCCAGTATGAATGAATAAAAATTATACCTATTTTTTTTGTCAGATCAGCAAAAATATATACACTGAGTGGCCAGATTATTATGACTGGCCAGATTATTATGACCACCCCATCAGTACAATGAAGTGAATTAGTTATGCAAATAATAATAATAATAAAACCTTGAGAGTATTTGCTTAGGAAGTTTTCAATATTCAGTATTTTTGGAAGTGTCAATGAA
>NW_005371324.1:1010119-1028270 GCF_000412655.1 Myotis brandtii
ATATATTTAAAATATATTTTTATTGATTTCAGAGAGGAAGGGAGAGGGAGAGAGAGAGAGAAACATCAATGATGAGAGAGAATCATTGATCGACTGCCTCCTGCACTCCCCCTACTGGGGATCGAGCCCAAAACCAGGCATGTACTTTTGACCGGAATTGAACCTGGGACCCTTCAGTCCGCAGGCCAACGCGCTATCCACTGAGCTAGACCAGCTAGGGCCAAAAGATATATTTCTTGGTGTGCTGCAGAATTTTAGTAATTAGTTTATATGTGCCATGAGATGAAAAAGGTTGGAAATCTCTGGTCTGAACAGAGCTAAGTAATATCCGACCACAGCCTCACTCTGGTATCAGATCGTCTTGGTTCTGATTCTAGCTTTATTGCCTAGTAGAACTGACTGTCCTTTGAGAAGTTACTAAACCTTCCTGTGCCTCAGATTTCTCATGTGTAAAACTGGGGATAACACTAGGTTGGTAAGTTGCTACTTCTCTCCTAAATGGACACTTTTTATCTTGATAAGAACTCAGTGCCCAGCTCTCCAAATAACAAATATTCTCCCTGTACACACACACACACACACACACACACACACACACACACACACACGTTTCCCATTTTGCTACTTCTTTGGTCCCAATGGTAACATATAACTGTACCATAATTTAACCATTTCTCTAAAGTGGTTAATTTGGATTGTTCCTAAATTTTTGTATATAAATGTCTATTCACTCTTCATTTTTGTAGACTAAATTTCTACAGGTAACATCACCGGGTGAATAGGTGTGAAGAACTTATAGTACCTGATACATATCACAAAGTTTTTCTGAGAGAGATGATATCAGCTCCAGAATTTTGCCTGCAGTCGCTGAGGGTTACAGCTCAGTCTTGAATCACAAATTTTTAACTTTGAACTCTAATTTTGACTGAATTCACACCATGAGATGAAAACATATAGAGCTTAGTTTTTGGTAAAACTAAGTATAATCATATATGATGAACTTTAAATGGTGATAATGAGACCAGGATTTCCATGCATCCTCACTCAGGAATGCGCACAAACCCTGGCTGCCTGTGGCTAAGCAATCTGGCTCCAGTTTTCTCCCTCGAACCATCCAAGCGTTTTGATCCTTTTCTGTGTGTCTCATGGTGTTCTTGTTCCACTTTAGAAGGTTTCTTCCTTTGAACAGGACATTTCTTACTATCTGCAGCACATTTTTAGTTTCCTTCTGCTTCTTAAAACGCAGAGCCCATCACAGTGATCAAAAAGGACTGCTTTCCCCTTGTGCGATGCTAAATACTTCTCTCCTGTGCCTTACCACCCTGGTGTGTTCACCTGTGCTTGGGGTCCTCTGCAGAGTTGCTCTCTGTTTGATGGCCCGCCTGGTTATGACAATTTCATCTAATGAGTGGTCTGGATTTGGGCAGAAATACTGGGTCAAATTGTGCAGTAGCATAATCACTGTTAGGTTTCCTGTGTCACACTGTTATATGTCCTGGATCAGAGCAGGTCAGTTTAATTACTTAACCTACTTCACAACCACATTCCTGCAGCCTGCATTAGTTAACGCAATGCTACAATATAACTTATCACGCCAAACTCGCATTCCCATGTAAAAGGAATCAAAGGGAAACTTCAATGCAGAGATTCTCATTTATTTAGGAATTCAGGCGCAGCCTGCCTTGGAGGCAAGTGTGTGGTCTTGATGCTCTTATAACATCGTTTCCATTCCAGTAATGGTAAGACTTTGCACAAATAACAAAAATCAGAAAATCAAAGTCACTGCCCAGTTCAACTAGGTAATGTTTTTCCCACGTTTTTAAATGACTTACCTTCTAAATGAATCATTTGATCTCTATGGTTTGCATCTCTAAATTTAAATTCTGGTCTAGTTTAAAGTAACACCAGGAACCCTTTAATCTAATGCAATCAGGGCAGTATCTGAAGGGGTTAACTGAAGAAGCTGGTTAGAGCAGAAAGTTATTTTTAAAAGACACTTAGTGAGTCACCTTTATAAAATCTTTCTAAAGCATCCAATACAGTTTTCAACTCTTGTTTTGCGTTCACATTTCGTTGACTTACATGATATTTCATTAAATTATGCAATTACACAAGCAAGTTTAAGAGGTATAAACAGGGTTGGAAACAAACATAGTGAACCAAAACAGATCCAGAGACAGAGAAGCATTGATCAGACCGTCAAAACTCAGAGGGAAGGTAGGGGAGGGTGGGGGTATGGGCGAGAGATCAACCAAAGGACTTGTATGCAAGCATGTAGGCCTAACCAATGGACACAGACAACAGGGGGGTGAGGGCATGAGTGGGGGGGATAGGGGGTAACGTGGAGATAAGGACACATATGTAATAACTTAATCAATAAAAAAGTTAAAAAAGAGTTAAAAAACTAAAAAAAATAAAAATAAAAATACTCTCTTAAAAAAAAAGAGGTATAAACAGGGTTGGAAACAAACATAGTAGACTCTTGGCAAGCCCCAACTGAACTGATGGGCTTCAACAGAAAAGCTTTATAGAGGGACAGGGAGCATTGGGGAATCTGGCACGTTGATTAATGGGGTTGGTGAAGAGTTCTACTGAACTTCTAAGATCTCTATTAGTGTTTTATAGGGAAATTTGAATGCTATTTACTCTGATTTCAATTAAGGTGTGAAATGAGTCTTTTGCAGAAGTCAAAACCTTTTGATTTGAGATTCTGAAAGATTTTATCTTTAGTTCACTCTAACGCTCTAACACTTGTCTTGACACAATTCTTGGCAATTTCAGCATCTGAGCCTAGATGAATCTTCCAATGTAAGGACGTTTCATTTCCTTCACCTCCCCTCTTCCACGTGTCTTGTCCTCTGCTCTCCTACACCACTTCATTCTCAGTCACATCCTAACTTTGTTGTTGTCCATAACTGCAACCTGTTCATAAATTTTGTTAAAAAAAACTACTTTCTATGACTACCAAACCAACTTTGCAACTCCCTTCACTAAACTCAGCTCTAAAAGTCCTGACCCAATCTTTGTACTCTCCTTCACCCTGACTCCTACACATTTTCTTTCCAGCTTAAATTCCATGGTCAAATATTATCAGTTCCCAGCATCCACGCTCAACTCCCTGGATGCATTCTGTTGCTTCCTAAGTTTTGTTTTGGAAAATCCCAGTCTTGGATACATCTAATCTTCCTACTCTATGGGCATAACAGAACATGGTTGTAAACAAACACACAATCATGTGATTGGTCTCACTTTAAATTCATGATCACGCACCTCAAGTGGATCTTATGCAGCCTGGCCTTGTATAATCCACATACTTTAAAGTCTAAAGGGAAACTCAAACTTAATAGGTCTAAGGCTAAGATCCTGATTTTCTTCCTCAATCTTACTTCTCTTGCAGGCTTACTTATTTTAGTAACTGCAGCTGTACCCATTAAGTTGTTCAGTGTATCAGTTAGCTATTGCTTCATAACAAACCACCCTGCCCTCAACTCTTATTTATTGTTAGTCACATGTTTAGAGGTTGATTTGCAGTTGGCTAATCTAGACCGGCCTTGGCTAGGCGCCTTTGCTTCAGGCTTCAGAGGCGAAGGCTCTGTTTCCCACTGCAGGCCTGTTGGTCCCCTGAGCCCCTCTACTCCACTTGTTTCTTATCTTCCTAGAACAAGAAGGCTGGTCAGGACAGAGGTGTAAGAGAGCAAGAAACACTGTGTGAGATCTCTTTTTGAAATTATATATCTACACTAATAAAAGACAAAGATGCTAATTGACTGTACCTTCGCTATGCCCCAAGCCACGCCCACTAACCAATCAGAGGGACTATATGCAAATTAACCCAACCAGGATGGCGGCTGGCAGCCACAGAGCTGGAGCAAGCAGGAGGCTTGGTTGCCCAGGCAATGGAGGAAGCCAAGCTTCTCGCCGGCCCTGAGCCGGCTGTGTGCTCTGCTCATGGCAACAAAGTTTCAATTATAGAAGACAAATAAATCCCAGATACCTGCTTCCAGCCAGCCTCCACTGGGAGCTTGGGTGGCTGGGGGCCGTGACCAGCCTGCAAACAGCCATCAGCCCCTCACCCACGCTGGCCAGGCACTCCTATATAATAAAAGGGTAATATGCAAATTGACCCTAACAGCAGAAAGACTGGGAATGACTGGTCACTATGACACACACTGACCACCAGGGGGCAGACGCTCAATGCAGGAGCTGCCCCCTGGTGGTCAGTGCGCTCCCACGGGGAAGGCGCTCCAACCCCCTGATCGGCCCTGCTCTTTGCGTGACAGGGGGTGGCGCCGCAACCTCCCCATCGACCCTGCCTTGAGTGTGACAGGGGGCGGTGCCCCAACCCCCCAATCGGCCCTACCCTGAGCGTGACTGAGGGTGGCATCGCAACCTCCCGATCTGCCCTGCTCTGTGCATGACAGGGGGCGGCGCCCCAACTCCCCAATCAGCCCTGCTCTGAGCCCAACCAGGGGCTGCACCTAGGGATTGGGCCTGCCCTCTGCCACCCAGGAGCAGGCCTAAGCCAGCAGGTCGTTATCTCCTGAGGGGTCCCAGACTGCGAGAGGGCACAGGCCGGGCTGAGGGACCCCGCTCCCCCCCCACCGAGTGCACAAATTCTTGTCCACCGGGCCTCTAGTATATAAATAATTAATTTTATATATTTAATTTTATATATGTAAAATCCTCACCTGATAATATATTTTTATTGATTTTAGAGAGAAAGACAGGGAGAGAAAGAGAGAAAAAAAGAGGGGGAGAAAGAGAGAAAAAAGTGTGTGTGTGTGTGTGTGTGTGTGTGTGTGAGAGAGAGAGAGAGAGAGAGAAAGAAGTGAAACATCAATTGTTGTCTCCTGCATGTGCCCCAACCAGTGATGGAACACACAACCTAGGTATGTGCCCTGGTTGGGAATTACTAGTAAACCTAAAATCTTTTGGTGTTTGGGATGTTAACTCCAACTAACTGAGCTACTTGGCCAGGACTATGTGCAAGATTTCTTAAGCCTTAGGCTCAGAACCTGCTGGCAATCACTTCCACACATATGTCATTGGCCAATGTTAAGTCTGTGGTTGAACCCATGGTCAGGAGTCGTAAACCAGACAATGCCCACATTGAGGCCAGGAGAAGGACACCGATGCTGGGAATCATGAGTTTGGGTCAATAATTTAATTGACCACATTCAGTCAAAATCTTCAGTGTTATACTTGACTCCTCATTCTCATACCAGCCCTAAACATCAAATTAGTACTGTAGTTTTCCATGTATAAGACACTATTTTTTTCTAAAATTGTTAGACTGAAAATCGAGGGGCATCTTATACACGGAAGTCAGCTGAGGAGGGAGCCGAGCGGGTGCCTAGCTGCCCATACCTTCTCAAACAGGCTTCCTCCAATCACGAGCCTTATTGTTAGTGACATCAGCTGATGCTATAATTGGAGGTGGAGGTGGAGAGTGCACAGATGTAACAGGGACCAGAGCATTCTGAGTCCATAAAGATGTCAAAAAATAAAAAGATAAAACACCAGTAAGTGATTGTCTTACTCTGAATGTAATCAGCTGTGCAAGAGAGAATGGAAATAGAGCTGCAGAGAGACAATTTGGACCTCCTCCCACTGAGTGTATGATCAGACAGTGGAGAAAACAGGAAGAACAACTCCTTAAGATTACAAAAAAGAAGAAGGCATTAAGAGGAAAACCAGCAAAATGTTTAAAATATTAATTTCTTAATTTCGGGTTGAAAAAATGGGGGTGTCTTATACACGGAAAAATACGGTGAATTCTGTTGACTCTATCTTTGAAATACATGCCAAATCGGAGCACTTCTCACCACCTTGATTGCTACCACTCAGGTCCTTCCCAACATAATGTCTTATTAGGATAACCATAGTGACTTTTCTATCCAGCCTCTCTGATGCTGCCCTTTCTTCTGGTGGTCTTCCTTCACATGGCAACCAGAGTGATCCTTTAAAAATGTAGGACTGATCATGTCATTTTCTTCAAAATTTTCTAAAAGCTTCCAAACATAGAGAAGATGCCAAAATTCTTACAATGGCCTAAAGGAATGTACAAGGTCTGAATCCCATCCCCTTACCTCTATGATATCATCTTTACTTTCTCCTGCCTCCCATTGCTCCAGAAGTCCTTCACTCCTTGATGTTCCTTGAAAATGTCAATCATACTTCTGCCTCAGGGACTTTGCACTCGCTGTTCCTTTTGCCTGAAAAGCTTTTGCCCTAGAAATCAACATGTCTTGCTTTTTTAACTTCCTTCCAATCTTTGCACAAATGCTACCTTCTCAGAAAAGCCTTTATTATTCAATTTTCTCTCCCCAAATCTTGCCACCCTCAGTACTTTCCATCATCATTCCTGCCTTGTTTTTCAAACTACTTGCCACTATCAAACAGTTATACATTTACTTTATTTTTTGTCTTTCTTTACTAGAATAAAAGCTCTATTCTTATATCCTTCTAGCTGAGACTTCCCCCCTTCTTGTTCAGTGCTATAACTCCAGTGTCCAAAAAAACCAGCCTGAACCTTCAATAACTATTTAATAAATAGTAGGCCATCCTTAAATAAATATTATTTTGAATGAAAGAATAATTGAGTGAATTTTACTATTTTGTCAGTATTTATTTAATAATGTGCAGAAATAATTACCTTAGAAATGTTTAACTTTTGAAATACTGTTGATTAATCTAGTCATCTGAAGTTGGTTATGGATTTAGGAATTATTTCATCAGAAAATTTTTATAATTTGAATGTTGATTAATTATTATTAAAGCACACACTAGATAATATATTAATTGAAATTACTTCTCAACTGAGCTTCATTTTCATCTTTCCTCCTTCTTATTTAATGCATAGTATTTACTCTGGACAACACAAAATCTTTATTATTTGTTCCCTTTCTTTTGCAAAAATGACTGGTTTTGCAATTTCAGCAAAATGGCCTCAGTTGGGGAAATAAATAAGCTTAATTCTCTTTTAGGTTTTGAGATGATTAAAATTGAGAATAGGTGGGATGTTTTTTTCATATATTATTTCTTCAGCTTTGTAATTTTATGTTCAAGCTAGTTTATTTTTCTAAGCCCTCTCTTATTTTCCCTCCTCCGAGGGCAAAGTAAATCGCTTTTCCTTGCAGAAATGTGCCAGCAGCATCCTGCACAATCTTAGAAGAAGCTTATCCATTGTCATTAATTTTGGAAGATTCATGGATCCCTGTAAAAGATATAAAAAGTCAGTGCTTGGAAGTTGATGATGATGATTTTTTATTTTTCTTCCCTTTCATATGCAAGGGAGTGGGGCGGGCATATTTCCTTAGTTTTAGTGATAGCGATACATGATCAGAGATAGTCATTCTTCCCCAGTTCTAATGGGATGGGGGGTGGGGGGGAGACTGCTCATCCAAAAAACAGAGCTTGGTCTGCAGTAAAAATTATGTGTATCTGGATGAAAGAAATTGGTTCGGGTTTCCTAGCATATATCAATAAGTTTAGTTTCCTTTGTATATCTTACAAAGTTTCTTTCATTTCTTTTACTTTATGAAAGGTGATTGAAGTAGAGGTTTAAAGGAACTAAATCTATAGCTGCAATTCCCTGAAACTATTATGTTTCCTTCCATATGTCAGGCTGAAGACAATTATCAATAAAATGTACAGAATTATTATTTGGCACTGACACCACTTATTGCACACATTTATAACTGCATGGGGGAATATGTTGGGTTTTCCAAGTTTTTACAAATAAATCTTTTTATCTTTGATTGTTTTAATTCATATTTAATTTTCAATTCATATTTTAATCTTCAGCTTTGTATAGGAAAAAAAAATCCTCACTATCTGGCTTCTTTGTGTTCCACATTTCAAAGGAGATTTTTTTTGGTAGGATTGCATAATATTGTCTTCCCCACATCCTGAAATGATCAAATAATACTTTTTCTTTATGTGAAATAAATTGAATTTAAATGATATCATTAAAAATTTTTTAATTTAATTTTTTCCAACACCAAATGATATAATTTTTTTTTGAGGGGGAAATAATGGAGAGAAATTTAGTAGGTAAAAGTGAACAGGACTTGGTGATATTTGGGAACATGAGGGATGAAAAAGGTAGTGTTGAGGAAGACTCCTTATTTTCTGGCTTGGACCATGGAGTGGATAGATGGATGCATGAAGAATCTAATAATTGGAATGGAACACCCTGGATAAAATGGGAGTCATCCAGACCTGACTTTCATGTAATTTTCCATAACCATTTTTTTTAAAAAATTACATTTATTGGGGTGACATTGGTGAACATGAACATATAGGTTTCAGGTATGGATTTCCATTACAAAATCTGTATATTGCACTGTGTGTCCACCACCCAAAACTGTGTTTGTATTCAGGAGTTTCAGTTTTATTTCCCACACATGAATGAAATCATATGGTTCTTAGCTTTTTCTGACTGACTTATTTCACTTAGCATAGTATTCTCAAGGTCACAAATGTCAGTATTTAATCTTTTCTTTGGCTGTATAGTATTCCATTATGTATATGTACCACATCTTCTTTATCCAGTTCTCTATTGCAGGACACTTTGGTTGTTTCGATGACTTGGCTACCATGAATAATGCTGCAATGAACATAGGGGTGCATATATCTTTGCAAATATATGATTTCTAGGTTTTCGTGTATATAGCCAGGAAAGGGATTGCTGGGTTATATGGTAGCTCTATTCTCAATTTTTTGAGGAATCGCCAGATTGCTTTCTTTCTTTCTTTTTTTCTTTTTAAAAATATTTTTTCATTGATTTTAGAGAGAAAGGGAGAGGGATAGAGAGAGAGAGAAACATCAATGATGAGAGAGAATCATTGATCAGCTGCCTCCTGCATGCCCCCTACTGGGGATTGAGCCCGCAACCCAGGCATGTGCCCTTGGCCAGAATCGAACCTGGGACTCTTCAGTCTGCAGGCCGACGCTCTATCCACTGAGCCAAACCGGCTAGGGTGCCAGATTGCTTTCTATAGTGGTTGTACTAGTCTACATTTCCGTTAGCAGTGAATGATATAATTTTTAATGGCCGACATATATTAAGAAAAATACTTTTTAAAAAAATTTTAATAATTTTATTGAGGCATAATTAATATATATAAACAAAATAACTTAAAGTATACATTTTGATAAGTTTAAAATAGCTCTACATCACTGCAATCAAGATAATGAATATATCAATCACCCCAAAAAGTTTTCTCCTGTCCATTTTACAATCTTTCCTGTCCATCTCCATCCCCAGGCGATCACTGATCTGCTTTCTGTCACATTTGATTAGTCTGCATTTTCTAAAATTTTATATAAATGGAATCATAGAGTATGTACTCTTTCTATCTGGTTTCTTTTGTTCTGCATAATTATTTTTTAGATTCACTCATATCATTACATTCATTCCTTTTTATTACTTAGTAATAGTCCATTATGTCACAGTTAGTTTATCTATTTACCTGTCCATGAATATTTGTGTTGTTTTCAAATAAAGTCATTATAAATGAAGCTGCTGGAAGTAGTTATGTACAAGTCTTCGTGTGGGTGCATGTTTTCATTTTTCTTGGGTAAATACATAGGATGGAATGGCTAGATCATACAGTAGGTGTATGTTTATCCTTTAAAGAATATATATGTTTTTATTTGTTTTTCTCTTTTTTAGAGAGAGATAGAGAGGAAGGGAGAGAGAGAAACATCGATTAGAAACACTGATCAGCTGCCTCCTGTACTCCTCCTACTGGGGACCAAGCCCACAACCCGGGCACATGTCCTGACCAGAAATGGAACCAGAGACCTCTGGGTACATGGTACAATGCTCAACCAACTGAGCTACACTGGCCAGGACAGTGTATATTTAACTTTTGAAGAAACTGCCAAATTGTTAAGAAAAATACTTTCTGTTCATTATTTGACCTCCTTTCTAAAATCAAAAGCAATACATGAGTGGGTCTTTGAGAAACATCGGTCGCTTTGGTATTCTCCTACAGAACCCTTTCCATTTGTCTGTAGTATCTTGTAATATTTTCTTTGGGGCCCAGTGATCCTGAGACCCATGTCTCTTCTGGAAAAAAAAATGTAGGAAACGCTACCTTAAAGAAACAAGTAGGAAGAAAAATGGGTGGACATGTCACCTTGGTCATACTTTGCAGATATTTCCAAGTTAATTTCTCCCCAAGGAAGGGCAATGAACAGGCATTCACTTTGGAAGGTCAGAGTCTTATTTTTAGCCATTTCAAAAGGGACTGTTAATAAGACCACGATTAGAGTAAATAGTCTACAGCCCATGTGAGAATCATCAGTTATGAACAAGAGGAGGCATTTAGTGGTAAACATAATTGGTGAAAACACGTTGGAAAGGAAAAAAAAGATTAGACTGAGGATATGCTGTGGGATTTTAATCAGCTTTTGGCTCCTTTTTATACACTCTCCTCAACCCTCCTCCCGCAAGTATCGGTCAAGGTCTGGTCTTCCTGCCTGGAGGGCTGGGAGGATGGCACTTCATAGACAATGTAGTGAATGCCCGCTTCCCCTTCCCATCTCCCTTCTTGTGTCCCTCTCCTGGCTCCTCCAGCCACGTAGGTTTGACTCCTTGCTGGATCCAGGCCCACACGCTGGGGGCGGAAGTGGTGTTTTCCTCGTGTGAAGGCACATAGGCCTTTAATGAGAGAGGTCCTGATAAGGCTTTCTCTATTTCTATGGGAAACTCAAGAAAGGGACTGTTTGGAACTCAGGACACCGCTTTTAAAGGTTAAAAGCACTGGAATAGTCACTACTGCAGAAAAAGGCATTGCGTTTCTGCTTTTGGAGATTGCCGAGGAAAACATTCAGTTCATCAACGGCTATTCACTGAAGCTTATTTCATTTTAGTGTTCAGAGTTTTTACATCTGCTGTCATATGGTTACACCAGGACGATAAGAGCCATGGAACTTCTTGTTATGCATGATTGACTGTTCTTGTCTGAGGTGAGAGCAACCTTCCCCACGTGTCTGAAGAGGCAGGGTAGCAGCTGGCTGGTGGAGACGTTGGCCTCAGTAGTCAGATTACCTGGCTTTGAGCTCCAGTTCTCGGGCTCACACTGTGGGGCCGTAGAAAGTTATCTAACCTCTCCGTGCCTCAGGCTTCTCATCTGTAATATGGGAGCAAAAATGGTATTTCCCTCATAGAGTTGCAGTCAAGTGCTGGGAACAGTCTGACACATTGCAGCTCATGAGCTGGGAGTGGAGGCGGCTGACAATAAGAATGATTCTGCTCTGCATTTAATGTGAGATGTGACCGAACTCTACAAATTAAAGTGACTCATGAAGAAGTGCGACAGCAGCAATGAATTTTATTCTACCCCAACAACTACTAGTAGGTGTAAGACATTTCTTTTACTTCTCCAAATCAAATTTAATCTGATCCAAGCCTTCATTTTATTATGTTGACTGAGAATTCAATTTCAGTAATTATTAGAGTTTTCTTTGTTTCCAGATTGGGCAAAGGTGAGGATGGGATGGGGTGGGGTGGGGGTGGGGATGTGAATCCTACAGTGAGAGTATTTGGGGATAATTTTTGTGTTTTGGGTTCAATTGGATCTCTGCTTAAGCTCACAGCTCTCCTGGATGGGGAGGCTCTGCTGCACACCCAGGCTTTATTGAGGTAGAATTGACAAATAAAATTGTATTAACACAAGCATCACCTCACATAGTTACCTTTGTTTTTTGTGGTAAGAAGCCTTAAAAATCTACTCTCTTAGCAATTTTCAAGTATATGATAGAGTATTATTAACTATAGTCAATGTTATTGCTGTATTAGGTGGGGCAAAAGTAGATTTACAGTTGTGAGTATATGAAACACAGTTTATTCTTGTATTAGTATTGATTAACTAGAGGCCTGATGCATGAAATTCGTGCAATCATAGGCCTTCCTTCCCCTGGCTGCTGGCACCGGCTTCCCTCTGGCACCCAGGACCCAGGTTTCCCTCCAGTAACTGGGACCTGGGCTTCCCTCACAGACCCAGCTTCATCCAGAAAAATGCCCAGTCTAATTAACATATTACACTTTTATTATTATAGACTAGAGGCCCGATGCATGAAATTCATGCAAGGCCCTTGGCCCCTGCTGGTGTGGTGGCCGCTTCTGCCTCGGCCCCCACCTGCTGCTACTGTGGCCACGGGCCTCTGCCACCTCTGCTTCGGCCTCCACCCACTGCTGCCACAGCCGGGGGCCTCTGCTGCCTCTGCCTCGGCCACCGCCCGCTGCGGCTTTGTCTGGAAGGAAGGACGTCCAGAAGGACATCTGGTCTAATTAGCATATTATGCTTTTATTATTATAGATTGTTGTATTATTTTCCATATGAACAACTGTAAGCTTATTTTTGCCACACCCTGTACATTAGATACTCAGAACTCATTGGAGGTTTATACCCTTTGGCCATCTTCCCATTTCCCCGACCCCCAGCTCCTAGCAACCACCATTTTCCTCTCTGTTTCTATGAGTTTGACTTTTTTATTCAGAGTCCATATATGTGATACCACACAATATTTGTTTTTCTCTGTCTGCTGCTTCTGTTATAAGTGGAGCCTGGGTCTTTGTGAGGATGGGTGCCTAGGCACCTACTGTCGAGTCTCCCTACAGACAGAGAGCAGTCATTCCTTTTGGGGTCCTGCCATTCTCTTTTCATTTCTGCAACAGCATTTTCTGGAAGTGGTTGGTGTCAGATTCTATTGCATATATAAATTAAAAAAAGAGATCAGAGTCAAAAATCAAAAGAGTAAAGTCCTCCAAATAGTTCAACTTAGTTCAACAAATTGCAAAGATGATAAAAATAGTTTCTATCATCTAGAACAAGATTCAGCAAACTATGCCCCATGGGCCCAATATGGCTCACTGCCTTTAAATAAAGTTTTTTTTTTTACCTTTATTGTTGAGATTATTACAGATGTAGCTCTTTTTTGCCTCCAGAGCTCCCCTCCACCTGGTTCCCACCCTGCCCCAAGCCGTTCCATTTCCATGCCCCTGACTCTATTCTATTCACTATTCTATTCTATTCTGTTCATCACATTTTTTATTCATTTGATTTTTAGATTAAATTGTTGATAGATATGTATTTGTTGCCACTTTGTTGTTCATATTTTTTATCTTTACCTTTTTCTTCTTCTTTCTCTTCTTAAAGAATACCCTTCAGCATTTCATATAATACTGGTTTGTTGGTGAGAAACTCCTTTAGCTTTTTCTTGTCTGTGAAGCTCTTTATCTGACTTTCAATTCTAAATGATAGCTTTGCTGGGTAGAGTAATCTTGGTTGTAGGTTCTTGCTATTCATCACTTTGAATATTTTTTTGCCATTCCTCTCTGGCCTGCATAGTTTCTGTTGAGAAATCAGCTGACAGTCGTATGGGTATTCCCTTTAGGTAACTAACTGTCTTTCTCTTGCTGCTTTTAAGATTCTCTCTTTGTCTTCTGCTCTTGGCATTTTAATTATGATGTGTCTTGGTGTGGTCCTCTTTGGGTTCTTCTTGTTTGGGGTTCTCTGTGCTTCCTGGTCTTGTAAGTCTATTTCTTTCACCAGGTAAGGAAGGTTTTTTGTCATTATTTCATCAAATAGGTTTTCAATATCTTGCTCTCTCTCTCTTCTTGTGGCACCCCCATAATTGGCTGTTGGTACACTTGAAGTTGTCCCAGAGGCTCCTTGCACTATCTTTATATTTTTGGATTCTTTTTTATTTTTGCTCTTCTGGTTGGGTGTATTTTGCTTCCTCATATTTCAAATCATTGATTTGATTCTCTGGATCCTCTAGTCTACTGTTGAATTCCTATATATTATTCTTTATTTCAGTCAGTATATGCTTAATTTGTGACTGGTTCTTTTCCATTTATTTGGAATTCTCACTAAGATCCTTGAAAGTCTCACTAAATCCCTTAGAGGTTTCTAGAAGATTTTTGGGTAACTTTATAACTGTCGTTTTGAATTCTATATCCAGTAGTTTGCTTTCTTTCATTTGTGACATGTTTCTTTGTTTCCACATTTTGGCTGCTTCCCTGTGTTTGTTTCTATGTATTGGGTAGCTGCTAAGTCTCCTTGAGTTGATAGAGTGGCCTTGTGTAGTAGTTGCCCTGGAGTGCCCAGTGGCTCAGCCTCCCCAATCACCTGAGCTGGACACTCTAGGTGTGCCCCTTTGTGGACTGTGTGCACAGTCTTGTTGTAGTTGAGTCTTGATTGCTGTTGGTGTCACTGGGAGGAATTGACCTCCAGGCCAATTGGCTGTGGGGACCAGCTGAGACTACAGTGGGAGAACTGCTGTACAGGAGACACCTTTATAGGGCAGGACTTGCTTCAGTGGGGCTTTGGTGCTCACTGAGTCTGCTCCTTAAGTGTGTCACTTATAGATGTGAAGAGTTGTAATCTGGTTTCGTCTCACACTGACTACTGGGTATACTGGCTCCTGGGTCTCTAGGGAGGTGCAAAGTCAGCCACTGTCTGGGGCCACTCAGCAGGAGCTATAGAGAGATCTGCAGATTCCCCCTCTTTGCATTGTGTTTGGAAGTGCCCAGATGAGGCCCAGCTGTAAAGCAAGGCAGGCTGGTGCTGGTCTTGAGCCTTTTATTGATAGGTTTGGGGCTCCCTGACCCAGCTGCAGCTTGTTTGACAGGTTTTAGCCTGAGAAAGGACAGGCCATTCATATGCAAAAGCCGCTGCCCACAACTTGGGGGAGGTTATAAATTGGGTGGGATAGGGTCTCAGGGAATCACCAGGGCTGAGCAAAGAGAAATGGCTGCCAGTCAGCCCTGCAACCGGGAGGTCCCAGCATGGGAATAATGACCGCTGCAAGCACCTCCATCTGGAAGAAAGCTGCCCCCGAGTTCTTGTTCTGATGCCAGACAATCCAGTTTCTCCTTGCATGTGTCTGTGTCTCCCAGAGCCTCACCCGGCACTGGAGCTCAGAGGAAGCGGGAGCTTGTAAGTTCAGTTCATGTTGCTGGCCTTTTAAGAGGAGCAGCTGGGTCTCCAGCAACCTCTGTGTCACTAAGCCCCAAGCTGCACTGTTTTTTACAGCCCGTAGTTCTTATTGCCCATAGGGACTTCTTTTCCCATTTCTGGGACCCTGGGCTGGGGGTCTGGTGTGGGGCTGGGACCCCTCACTCCTCCAGGCAGCCTCTACAAGGGTGATCCTCTCCTGATTAAAAAAGTGACACACATGGGTGCTGGACCAGCCCGTTCCGTGACTCCGCCCCTCCTACCAGTCTCAGTGTGCTTTCTTCTTTACTTCTCTGGTTGTAGGACTTCCATTCAGCCAGATTTCTGGCGGTTCTGGATGATGGTTGTTCTGTATTTTAGTTGTAATTTTGATGTGGTTGTTGGAGACAGCAAGTACAGGCGTTTGCCTACGCTGCCATCTTGGTTCTCCTATTGGGGTACAGCCATGTGCATTTGTTTTCATATTGACCATGGCTGCTTTTGTGCTACTGTGACAGGATTTAACAACTGTGACAGAGACAGCCTGGTTTTAAAAGCCTAAAATACTTACTCTCTGGCCCTTTGCAGAAAATGTTTACTGATCCCTGTTATTGAAGCTAACATTTGGTGTGGAAGCATTGTGGAGAGTGGAAAAGGAGACATCGCGCCTTTCGGCTCAGCTTTATTATATGTTATGCTGGATAAGAGGCAAAGCCTGTTGTGTTTCCATTGTATCCTGTATATATATATATATTTAAAATAGCACCATCACTGCATAATTACAGTCATTACTTTTAAATAGCTTTCTCTCTTACTGTTAGACTGTATTTGTTCAACAAACATATTAAGGATCTTCTTTGTGCCCGACATTGTTCTAGGTATGAAAGATAGGACGATAAATAAACAACAAAATTTTCTCTCTCTCTGTCTCTGTCTCTCTCCATGGAGTTCACAGTCTAGATCTAGGTTTCCAAACCCAAGTGACTCCAGGGACCAGAGTGGTAATATAAATGAGTAAAGCAACCCCGGTGTCTTGGTCTGTTCAGGTAGTTATAACAAAATACCATGGACAGGGTAGCTTATAAACATTAAACATTTATTTTCATAATTTAATTCCAGAGGCAAAGTCCAAGATCATGGTGTTGGCAGATTCAGTGTCTGGTGAGAGCCAGCTTCCTCATTGTAACCTCACAGGGTAGAAGAGATAGGAAAGCTCTCTGAGGCTTCTTTTAAGGACATCAATTCTATTCATGAGGACCCCACCTTCATAAACTAATCACCCCAAAGCCCCACCTCCTAGTGTCATCACCTTTGGGGTTAAAATGCCAACATATGAATTTTGGGATGATATAAACATTCATAATGTAGCAACAGGTGCAAGGCACAGACTCACTTTTTTTGACTAGTAGATGTGTAAAAATAGTTCTCATTTCTACAGAGTATATGCTGTTCCCTGGTTTTCTTGAAACATGAATTCTTCTTGGATTAATCTTTACTTTTCCAATTTTGATAGAGATACATTTGAGGTATAGCTCTCTATTATAGCAGTTCTCAACCTGTGGGTCGTGAACCCTTTGGCGGTCGAACGACCCTTTCACAGGGGTCGCCTAAGACCATCCTGCATATCAGATATTTACATTATGATTCATAACAGTAGCAACATTAGTTATGAAGTAGCAACGAAAATAATTTTATGGTTGGGTCACAACATGAGGAACTGTATTTAAAGGGCCAGAAGGTTGAGAACCACTGAAAAAAACAACAGTGTATGATGATAAATGGGGACTAACAGTTGGCTTTAGTGTCAGAGAGGCAATAGGAACTGATTGGGACTGTGATACACTGAGATGAATACCTTCTTCAAAGGAAACACCAGCTACTCAACTCCAGGGCGTTATTGTCATATAAGAATGCTAAATCTTTCCTCCTCCTCCTCCTCCTCCTACTCTTCCTCCTCGCCCTCCAGAGAAAGAGAAGCTGGGTAGCTGATCTGGGTTTTCTGTGAACTCCTAATCTTTAAATATTGGCTCAACTAAAAAAGTATCCCTTGCAGACCCAACTCAGTATATACAGCTGTCAAATTCTGTTTTCTGTCCACAAGTTTGTGTTCTCTGTGTGAGAACCGTGTAAAGTCCTTGGGAATAAGTATCTTGTTTTAAAGTAATAACACTATTCTCAATGATTCCTTAATTATGTTATGATTATTCCATATTTTACAGATAAAAATGAGGTTCAGGTAGAAGTAATTTGTCTGAGATTCTGAAAAGCTCTTTCTCTAAGAAAACTGAAAACACAGGACTTTTGTGAAGATTTAGAAATAATATCTGCAAGGGGTTTTTTTTTTTTTTTTTTGTAAACCTTAATGCATGTCTAGATGTTCATTGATAAAGTGATGAAAGAGAGCTTCAATATTCTCTGTAAATGTTGAGAGAGGAGAGACTGCTTTTTTGGCAGGGATAGACCTTTATGTGAAGCGTTGCAGAAGGCCGGGGCCTTGGAGGTGTGGAGGAAGGCATCCGGGCAGAGGGAACAGCTGGGGAAAGGCTACAGCATCATTTCTTTAACTGTTTCTGGGCAGCTCATTGGAACTGGGTGTTTGAGAAATATTGGCTTAGAAATATGTAGCTCTAGTGTTCATTGAGGGAACTGAATATAATTGTGTAACTGAAATATTGTTGTGTTGACTGAACACATGTTTAAAGGGGAAGGAAACTGCCAAATTGGAGAGGGCCTGGAGGGCCATGCTGGAGAATTTGAACTTTATTCTTTATTCTGTAGGAAATAGGCATCATTGGAGGTTTTGGGCAGGCACAAGATATGCTTATATTTGAGTTTAAGGAGAAAATAAAGTCCTTTAACCATGGTGGGCATGATGGGAAGCTTTGGGAAATTGACCTGAGGCTGGGAAGCCAGTTTGTCCATCTAAGAAGATACCCAATATGTGCAAATGAAGGAAAAGGTTGGGAAACGTTTTCCATAGTCTTTCTCTTATTTTTAATAAAGGTACATTTTTTTTTTTAATGTTGCTTGTAATATTGAAGAAAAATGAGAAGGTATTTGGGTCTAGGCTGTAGATTTCTCCTGGAGAAACTGAAGGACTTTTGCATTATTGAATTTGATCCTTTCCATCACCATCCATGAACTTGTATGCATATATGCATAACCCATGGACACAGACAATAGGGTAGTGAAGGCCT
>NW_005371324.1:1029436-1047979 GCF_000412655.1 Myotis brandtii
TGGGGGGTGGAAAGGAGACATATGTAATGCTTTCAACAATAAAGATTAAAAAAACAAACAAATAAGGAGAGAAGTGAAAGCTCTCGATAGAATGATAAACATTAGTTTTTATTAAGAGAAATTTAACTATGTGAAGAAAAATCCATTTTGATGATACCACTTTGATGTTGTGATGTTCTTGAACTTGGGTACACTGGGTTTATGTGCTGGCTCTGCAGTGACAGGCTATTCTGTGCTGTTGATGAAGCTCTTAAACTCCCCTCACTCTTTTTTTAGTGGAAATAATTGATCTTTGTTTTATTCACTTGCTTTGGAATTTTCTCCTGCTTAGCAACTCACAACGACTTGTTTTCTTGTCATCATTTCTAACTTGCTTAGGCAGGTTGCTTTAGTTATGCATGTTTTAAATTCTTTTCTTTCCCCCGTGGAATCCTTTATCTAACAGATCATAACTCGTCTGCTTCTCTTGAAAGCTGGTTTTCCGGGCCTGCTGGAGACAGGCTCTTGGATAATAAACAGTCAAGAGACTGTCACAATGATCTATGTTTCCCATGTTTAGGTCAGCATTCTGCATCCAGAGATGTTTAAAGAATGCTGTTGGTGTCTAATATCTTTTTGCAAGTCTTTAATTCCTACTTTAGTTTGTAAATAGCCATCTCAAGAGGAAACTAGGGGGAAAAAGTCTTGAGTAGAAAGAGTTTATGCAGATGAATTAAGATGAGCATTATGCATTAACCTCAGCAGTTTGTCCTGGTTAATCATAGCCAACACACTGCACTTTGGAAGATTACTTATTAGGTGGTATAAATGTCCCTTCAAAGACATTCTTGCTATTTCATTTAAAAGACAATGAATTAGCCCTGGACATCTGCCATCTATAATTTCTATCTAGTGGAACTGCCCTTCTATACAGCACATTAGATTTCAGTGCTGGGAAAATTTCATCAGGTAACATCTTATTTCTCTGACCAGGGAAAGAATTAGAATGAGAACAATGTCAGGAGTGATGATAAAATTTACATATTTTTGACACAAATTGTTTTAAATTTATTTTTAAAGTATTAAGCAAACACCTATTTAGATCAGGAAATCTATGCAATGTGACACATTATTTTAAAACAACTCAAATTTTATGGTATGGAGTGTGATAGTTCAATTTCTAGAGACAGATAAACCTGGATTCATCTATTAGGTGTGACCTGGGTAAATTACTCAACTGCTATGAGCCTCAATTTCCTCAGTGCAGAGTCAGGATAATAACAGCACCTTTATGGAGTGTTTTCAATGATTAAACATACAGTGTTTGGAAGGCACTTAGTGGCATGAAATCTAGGTTTTTGCCATCTAATTAACTGTATGATCATGGACAAATCATTCACTCATGCAAGCAATCATCGACTCCTGCATTTATTTATGTATGTATGTATATATGTGTGTATGTATGTATGTATGTTAATCCTCACCCAAGGACATTTTTCCATTGATTTTTAGAGAGAGTGGAAGGAAGGGGGGGGGAGAGAAACATGTTACATTGATGTGAGAGAGACATATCGATTGGTTGCCGCCCACACACTACCTGACCCTGAGTGGAGGGCGGAGGGGTAGGGGAAGAGGGGAAATAGAACCTGCAATCTAGGTATATGCCACCCTTGACTGGGAATTGAACCTGTAACTCTTTGGTGTGCAGGCTGATGCTCTAATCACTGATCCACACCAGCCAGGGCCATCTACTTGTGCATTTATTCAATGTAATTTTGGAGGGTCTGTTTCTTACATGTAAAATGTAGACAATAATGGTAGTTACTTGGTAGAATGCCAGAGGATTAAGTGTATTGCAAATAAAGCACTTGCCACTGACATACATCCTATATAATAAAACCCTAATATGCAAATTGACCAAACGGTAAAACGACTGGTCGCTATCATGCGCACTGACCACCAGGAGGCAAATGCTCAATGCAGGAGCTGCCTCTGGTGGTCAGTATGCTCCCACAGGGGGAGCACCACTCAGCCAGAAGCCGGGCTCACGGCTGGTGAGCGCAGTGGCAGTGGTGGGGAGGAAGGCCTAAGCCAGCAGGCGGACATACCCTGAGGGGTCCCGGACTGCGAGAGGGCACAGGCTGGGCTGAGGGACTTCCTCCCCCCCGCCCCTCCCCCCCAGTGCACGAATGTCATGCACTGGGCCTCTAGTAACCACAAAATAAAGAATAGCTATTGTTGCCAGGCTGGTGTTGCTCAGTGGTTGAGTATTCACCTATGAATCAGGAGGTCACGGTTGGATTCCTGGTCAGGGCACATGCCTGGGTTATGGGCTTGATCCTCAGTAGGGAGTGTGCAGGAGGCAGCCAATTGATGATTTTCTTTCTCCCTCTCCCTCCCTTTTTCTAAAATCAATAAAAATATATTTTAAAAAAGAATAGCTATTGTTATTTTTGTGTAATTGATATTATTTTTATTATTGTTGCTTTGGACTGAATCATGTCCTGCACCCCCATTCATATGTTGAAGCTCTGACTCCCAAGGTGACTATATTGGAGATGGGACCTTTAGGAGGTAATTAAGGTTAAATGAGGTTATAGGGTGGGCCTGTAATCCCAGAGGGAGGGCGCCCTGTAAGAATAGGAAGAGACACAGTCCTCCATTGGTGATGAGTTTGGATGGAGTAATCTCACTTGGTTTTCTAAGTGAGGAACAGCAAACATGTGGGGAGACACGCTGGCCAGGGCTAGAGATATTGCCCATCAATGTGAAACAGGAACAATGTTCAGTTTAGCCAGTCCTCTGAGCATATGAACTAAGCAATCATGACTTCTAGGGTCACTAGTTCTGTAGCAATGTTTTACTAGTCTGACTTCACATAATAACGACTGGGAGAATTTTAAAATTATAGATTTCTGGATTATGCCTCCAGAGATTTTGATTCAGTAGTTCAGTGATGGAGCCCTGTAATCAGTATTCTTGACAAAATACCTCAAATGCTCTGCCAAGTTTGGAATATATTGGTTTTAAAACGTTTCCGAGTGACCTGAAATGATGTCATAAAATGTGTTCAAATACATCAGATTTTTACCTGGAGAACACCAGGCCCTGGGAGATTCTGGTTATTTAAATGTCGTGTTACAGATTTTCTAGGAAGTTCCTCTCTAAGCTTTTAAGAAGCCATGCAGTGTGATGGTTTTGCAATGTCCTCTGGATTTAGACTTTATAGACTGAAATCCCAACAACACTATTTACTAGCTATGCGATTTGGAGCAGAGTATTTGACTCATTTTATTCATTTGTAAGTGGGATAATTATAATGCCCTGAATCCTAGAACAAATCTTACCCAAACCAAGATAAAATGAAATGAAAAGTTTGGATAGTCCTATAACTATTCAATAAATTGAACCCATATTAAAAACTTTCTCACAAAGAAAAATCCAGCTCAGATGAATTCCCTAGTTTATCTGAGAAAATAATGAGAAATAATGTCAATCTTAAACTCTCTCATGTAAAAATATATGGAGAGAAGACTTTCTATTGCTTTATGAAGCTAGCATAGCAATATTAAATCCTGACAAAAATATTACATAAAAAGAGATGTATTATTGGTCATTCTCAGCCATTCTGCAAAAGGCTAATACAGCAGGCTTGAGGTTGCTATTCTTAGAAAAGCCTGCTTGCAAGGCTGCTCCTTGGTTGGCATCTGGAAACTTGAATTTCAGGAGCATTTCCACCATTTCCTAATGGATAATGGGCCTATGCTGTCTGTGCCAGCAACATGGTACATGCTGAACACCTGCTTTCCTTCTAGAAATATGGAACTTTCATTTCGTACTAGGCAGAGTGCCCATATGACCAGCCCCTACCAAAAGCCCTGGGCACTGAGTCTCTAAGGAGCTCCCCGGGTAGACACCACTTCACGTGCTGTCACCGTCCTGTGCCGGGGGATTCAGCAGGTCCTGTCTGTCTCCACTGCTTGAGGACTCTTGGAAACTCGCTCCTGGTTTCCTCCACACTCTACTCCTTCTGCCTTTTCCCTTTGCTGAGTTTGCTTTGCATCCTTTTGCTGTCATAATTCAGTATTGACTAAATGCTGAATCCTGTGAGTTCGAGTCATAAAACCTGGGGTGCTCTTGGGAACTCATGTACTGTAGGTATTAACCAATTCAATATCATGAAAAAGTAATAAAAAGTAAAAATTATTTGCTCATGACATGATCATGTGTATGCAAATTAAAAAATAAGTTTAGCAAGATTGCTAAGTACAGCATCAAAATGTTCAAATTGGCATGGCTCAGTTGGTTGGAGTGTCCTCTCATACACAAGAAGGTGGTGGGTTCGATTCCCAGTCAGGGTACATACCTGGGTTGCGGGTTCAGTCCCCAATTGGGGCATGTGCAGAGGCAACCAATCAGTGTTTCTCTCTCCCTTCCTTCTCTAAAATCAATGAAAATAAATAAACATTAAAACATTTTTTTTTTTCAAATTGACCATGTTTTTATACAACAGCAACAGAGAACAAGAAGATGTAGAAGCATCAAATAGTACTAAGGACCTTAGAATAAATCTAATAAATGAATAAAAACTCTTCACAAAAAATATAAATTATTGAGAGAAATTAAGGAAGCCCTAAATATTTCGATGAATGTGCCATATTCATGGACTAGAAAATTCAATATAGTAAATATGAAAACTTTCCAAGTTGATTTATAGATTCAATGGGATATCAATTAAAATTTGATTTTTTTTGGTGTCAAGCTGAGTCAATTGTTTATCCATTTGGAAAACAATATCCTGCATCTCACAAAACTCCATTCAATGAGATATAGGCATAAATATAAGAAAGCAAAATAATAAACAATACAACTTCTAGAAAAGGGCTATTCAATAGAGCTTTCTGTGATGGCAGAAATATTATATAATTGTGATGTCCTTTACAGTAGCCACTAGACCAGCGGTTCTCAACCTGTGGGTCGCGACCCCTTTGGCGGTCGAACGACCCTTTCACAGGGGTCGTCTAAGACCATCCTGCATATCAGATATTTACATTATGATTCATAACAGTAGCAACATTACAGTTATGAGGTAGCAATGAAAATAATTTTATGGTTGGGTCACAACATGAGGAACTGTATTTAAAGGGCCAGAAGGTTGAGAACCACTGCACTAGACCATATGCTTGTTGAGCCCTTGAAAAGTTTCTAGTGTGAATGAGAAACTGAATGTTTATTTTTAAAAAATTTAGTTGATATAAATTTAAATTTAAATAGCCTCATGTTGCTACTGGCTACACTAATGCACAGTGCAGTTCTTATACTTATTACAGGAGATAATCTTCAGAACCTTAAGGAAAGATTTCTTAAACAGGACAGCAGAATTAGCAAATAAAAAGGAAAATATAATAAATTGCATTACATTAAAGTTAATACCTTTTATTCATCAAAAGATACCGTTAACGAGATGAAAAGTTAAGGCTCAGATTGGGAGAAGGTATTTTCAGTACAAAAAAATTGATAGTCTTGTTCAGAATATATAAAGAATTCATAAAGAAGAGGATGATAAAAAAGGAGATAATATTAGAAAAGTTTGCAAAAGACTTGTACAGGCACTTTAAAAGGAGGGCACATAAGTAACCAATGAACATATGGAAAGGTGCTCAACTTTATTAGTAATCAGATAAATGCAAATTAAAACCATGAGAATACTGCTCTCTTATCAGAATATTGGAATTCATAACACTTAAAAAATACCCAAGGATGACGATGATGCGGAGCAGCAGGAATTTGCACACACTGATGGTAGGCATGTAAGTTAGTTCAACTGCTTTGAAAAACAATTCGATATTATCTCCTATGGTTGGAGATACGTATATTTTATAACTCAATAAGTATTTTCCCAACAGAAGCACAAGCACATGTGTTATAAATAATATGACTAAGGATATTTGTAGCAGTATTATTAGTTATAACCCAAACCAAGGAGAAACCCAAATAACCATCGCAAGTAGAATGAATGTATAAATTATGGTAGATTCATAGAATGAAATTTCTTTATAATAATGAAAATGACTGAATTATATCCACACAAATAAGCATGAATTAATCGTATAAAGCTGAGCAAAGAAGGCAGACTAAAGAGAATATATAATGTCTTATTCTACTTATACAAAATTAAAAAACAGGCAAAACAACTGTGGGTTTAGAAGTTGGGATAGTAGTTGTCTTGTTAGAGGAGTGAAGAGTTGTGATTGAAAGGGGGCACAAGGGAGTCTTCAGGGGTGCTGGCGTTTTACTTCTTGACCTGGTTGTTGGTTACAAGTGTATGTTTGCTTTGTGATAATACACTGAGCTATGCACTTATCTGAGTGTGTTTTACCTCCATAAAATGCAAATTAATGAAAAGAACAAATTAGGTGATAAAAAGTAGCCTGCAAAATAGACTAAATGTAGACATTAAGACAATTCATGTTAAATGTGTGAGGAACATGCATTCTTTTCAGCAATGAGAAGCAATATTATATCCTTGCATTCGTGTCACTGTCCACGTCCATGTCAAGTCCAGGTTTTGGCTGATAGTGCGGGACCCACAAGTGGGTTAGCTCAGCTGGGCAGGAGAGAAGAGGGCTGCTTTCACGCAGCCAACACTGTGAGGCAGGTTGGCAGGTGGGAGCTGGTATCTGGGAGACCTGGCAGTGTTGGGCAGGCAGATGTCTTGGCTGGTGGGTTAGGGTTCTCAAGCTGGCAGCAGGCAGGCAGAGAGCGTCCAAGTGGTCAGGTCATTGGTTCAGGGAGCACGTGTAGCAGGTAGTACTGACCATGCCAGGCAATAGGTCCAGGAACTGGCATCCACATCAAGAGAGGAAGGGGAGGAAAAAATAATTCAAATCCCGCAGAAATAGGGGACAAGGCAGGAAATCAGGTTGCAACTCAGTTCATGAAAATGGGGTACAATGTGGAGTTTTGGTCACAGAATCTCAGAACCTGGAGATATTTTGAGTTTAATATTTGTCCTATGCAGCTTGGAAGCTAGGAGAGGGCACCAGGTTGGGAAACAATTTCTAGGACCCAGGAAAAAAGAATAGGACATAAATGTTAGCACCAGAAGAGCTCTCCAAGTTCACCTAGTTAAACTCCTTCACTTTACAGGGAAGGAGACTAATATTATTAAGCACCACCTGCTAATTGCTTTTTATAAGTGAATCCATTTGATCCTTGTAGCCATCCTGTGAATTAAATAGTATTATCTTTATTTTACAACCGGGTCAGAGAAGTTAAGTCACTTCCTTTGTGTCAGACAGCACTGACGTGCTATTTCCACTTCATCATACAGCAAGTTACGGCAGAGCTGGGTTCTAAAATTCAGCTTTTTTGACTTCTAGGTTTATTCTATTTCCAATATGACAGAAATGACTGTAATTTTATTTACATGGATTGATGGTAAAATCTCAATACCTCTCCTATCTCACTTGAGCTGAAACATGGGTTGACTGATAAATTACATGGGAAGTATTGGTTTCCTGTATTTGAGGGTCATTGAAAATCTGATGTGCACCTGAAATGGCCTCGTATACAGAGGGATGCTTAAACGGATCAAATTGTATTTTCAGTTTCCAGTTGAATTCTCCTATGTATAGCCTTAGATCAGGAAAACCAGAGCATGCAAAGTAAAAAAAAAAAAGAAAAAAAGAAAAAAAGAAAAAGACCAAATAGGAAACTTCTAGTCAACTGTTCTGAAGCTCTTTTTGGAGGAGAGGTGAGCTGATGGACTGGGGAGAGGCTAATGACACCCTCACAGCCTACTATCACAGACCTATTAGTCCTGCGGCTAGAGTGGGGAAGACAATGGAAGCACTCTGCTGGGAGAGAGGAGGAGGCATTGCCAAAGCCACCTGAGAAGTGAAATAATTACAGAGTCCCCTGAAATTCAGCCAGAAACATAGCATGGACAAGTCACCTAGCACTTTTATTCATCCTGTCTGAATTGCAGATAAAAGCTTTTATCTACCTACCTTACGAAGACATAAGAATACATGTAATTTTTGTTGTAAGATTCTTTCAACTATTTTACAAAGAATCCTATCTGAAGACAATGTATTGTTATTATCAGTTCTTTCTGCCCTGTGTCTAGGGAGATTCTGAAAGATGCTACAAATGGATTAGGTGAGTCAGGGACAATACAGTCCCCATCCTCCAGGAGGTTGAAATCTGTAGATGGAAAACCATTTCCTCCCCAGCACCTACATGTAGAAATTGAAAAGGAATGCATATCAATACCTGGTATGTATATAATATCTAGGGATGTCATTGCATTGTTAAGTTGTTTTAAGCAGTCTTGCATTCGTCATATGAGGTTTCTTATTCTCTCTCTTGTTATATGTTTTGTCCCCTTTCCCCTTCCCCCTTTCTGTCTATACTCCTCCCTCTCTCCCTCCCTCCCTCCCTCCCTTCTTTCCTTTCTTCCTTCCTTCTTTCCCTCCTTCCCTTCTTCCTTCTCTTTTATTTCCTCCCCTTTAGGCATTTATTGACTGAGATGAGAAGTGAAACTCATGGATGGTTTCCTTTTCTATGTGATGCCAAATATTCTTAGATATCTGCAATTTGGAAGAGTCTGGATGGTATGTTACTGAAAAACAGGTGGACATTCTATCTCAGTTCAGTTTTGAAAAGGGTGTCATAAATAAACAAAATACCAGGGTTAGGAAACACAGGGTTCTCTGTCCAGATTTCATCTTCTCATGTGGTGAAAGACACTCATAGAAACATGTCCATGACATGGAAACGGGACTGTGCACGTGCTTGATGACAAAGAACTACTGTTGCACAGAGCAGGGCCTGAACATAAACTGTAGTTATTATTCACTACGTGGAAACATGGGTCCAGTTTAGACATATTTCAAATTTTCAAGAAAATTCAGAAATTTCCTTTGTTATTGGCAATATCCTCCTTTTCAAATACTGGTATGAATTAAAATTTTTTTGGAAACACTCTTTGGGGCAAACAAAATACGTTTGTGGGTCAAATTCTATTCACAGGTCCTAGTCTACGGTCTTTGAGGTGAGATCTTGATGAGAAATGTGGATTTTAATATGCATGCAATGGGACATCATTGAATAGTTTTAGTAGCAGTAACATAATCTAATTTGCATTTCCAAAAAACCCTTCTGTTGGTGGAGATTTGCCTCTGGGTGTGCCAGAGTGGAAGAAGTTTGTGGCTGTGGCCCAAGGGAAAGATGCTGGGCCTTGGTATGCAAAAGTGTCAATGGAAGAGGAATTTAGAAAGGGCAGAATCTAGGATGTCACATAGATATGGGGCTGAAGCAATTGGGTAGATGGTGGTGCCATCTATTGAGATGGTAACAAGGGGAAAGGATTAAGTTCCAGGTAGAACTAGAACTTAATTTTGAAAAAGTTCTTTTTCTAATTTCTTACATGGAATGCTTAGTTCACTTATTATTTCTTTAAAAATTGATAGCATTTCTGTTTGACCCTATCAAGGTTGTCTATTTTATTTTTTTGGTAGTTTCCCTTCAACAGTCTATCATATTTTTAAGTTTTCTTTCTGATCCAAATTTGTTTAAGAGAATATTTTAAAATATCTGAATCTCTCTGGCTTGGTTATTGACTTCTTTTATTGCATTGTGGTTAGAAAAATAAGCCCATCCAAATTCTGCTTTTCCAAATTAATTGAGATTTTCTTTGCATCTAGTATAAAGTTGGTTCTTTTGGAAAAGGAACCTATTTTATCTCAATTTCATTTTACTAAGGGTTTAACACCTCAGAAGGCCAATCAGAGGTTCTTATCCAGACTACTTCAAAAAGAATTCTTCTTCTTCTTAAACTAATGGTTGATTTGCTCTGTCAGTGAAAAGAACTCATACAACATTAATCTCATGAGAAGGGAATGCCATATCATTTTTTTACATGTAAGTGTTCAAGTGAACACAGTGAACATTTGCTACAGAAGCATCTACTTTCGATCTGACTGTGACAAAAGGCCAGTTCATTTTGGACCTGGTCCAAAGACGCTTGACCTCTTCCAAGGGTTTTAAGCGACTGAGGACTAGCGAGTTACAGAGGGTCTCTGGGACTTTCTCCTAACATAGCCCTATTCCAGCCCTGCTCGGCCTGCTAGTTCTGGGGACGGTGCTCTTTCCATCACAGATGCTTCCTAAGTGTGCACTTACTTTGATTTCCTCATATGCTCTCAGCTACTCTTCCCCAAACCCTCACTTCTGTGAGTCCTTTGATAGCATCTAAGAAGTACTGACTCTCATGCACATACATTTCTTAGGACTTCCCTTTCTACTGAAATACTGTGCAGCTGCTCTGTGTGAGGGATTGTCTTGTTCCTGCCACCTTTACAGGCTATTTTAGTTCCATTTCTCTTCTTTTTTTAAAAAAAATTTTTTTTATTGACTTCAGAGAGGAAGGGAGAGGGAGAGATAGAAAAAAATCAACGATCAGAGAGAACCACGCCTCCCACCGGGGATCGATCCTGCAACCAGGGCATGTGCTCTGACCAGGAATTGAACCATGACCTCCTGGTTCATAGGTTGATGCTCAACCACTGAGCAACACTGTCCAGGCTCTCTTCTTTTTAATAAGTAGTCAAGCAGAGAAAAACCTTGCTAAGCTCCTATTTCTCAATGTAGTCATCTGTTTATTCAGTTATTTTTCAGTTTTTCTTTCTCCATAGGTCCCTACCTGAAACTACTTGGGTAAGTATAAAGTGTGTATTTCACAAGCATAAGGTAATATTTTTATACATATACTTATTACTAGAGGCCCGGTGCACGGCATTCATGTACTCGGGGAGTGGGGGCGTCCCTCAGCCCAGCCTGTGCTCTCTCACAGTCCAGGAGTCCTTGGGGGATGTCTGACTGATGGCTAAGCTGGCAGTGGGACATCCTTAGCGTTGCCATGGAAGCGGGAGAGGCTCCTGCCACTGCTGCTGCGCTTGCCAGCCATGAGCCCGGCTCAGTGCTTCTGGCTGAGCGGCGCTCCCCCTGTGGGAGCGCATTGACCACCAGGGGGAAGCTCCTGCATTGAGTGTTTGCCCCCTGGTGGTCAGTGCATGTCATAGTGACTGGTCGTTCCACTGTTCGGTTGATTTGCATATTACCCTTTTATTATATAGGATATGTATACTTATTATACTTATTATAATAAGATAGTCAATAGTAAACCTGCTTGTCTATTCTACACTATTTTGGACTTCTGTGTACACATTTGTATATTGCCTGATGAATAGTTGAGCTCAACTTTCAGTAGAAGGAAAATATTGAAAAGAGTCTAATGAAGTGCATTACAGCCAAAAGCTCTTATAGGAAGAGGGCCTTTCTTATGCAGTTTCTGAGATATCACCAAAGGTGAAGCAAGATAAAAGAATTAAATTTATATTCTTTCCCAAATGGTAGGAAGTATTTCTAGTGTACATAGAAAATAAACTAGTCTACCAGTTACTCAGAAGGCTTGAATACATTATTATGGGAAGAAAATGATATGGGATTTAAGTGTCAGCTCAGAAAGAGAGAGGCCTAGGCTAGCTTTCTCACCTCCTCCTCTCCCCATTTAGCTGTAGCTTGCTTCTGAAAGAAGCAATCAGCAGTGGTTTATGATGCCCGGACATTTCTCTGATGCACACTCCCTGAAAATCATTGATGTTTCTGCTTTAACTAGATTTAGCTACTTTGAGTTGAAAGCGCTGTGCTGCCTGAAATCCCATTTTACTAAACCCACCAGTGGGTCGAACCACTGAGTTCTTCAGGAAAATTCCGTTGCACAGTGAGAGGAAGCTGTTAATTACGGCTACCATCAGCTCTACCTAAAGGTACAGGAATCCTGCCTGCTCCAGCCGTCTTTGCATCCAGCCCATGTGGTGTCATTCAAGCGGTACCATGTAGTTTAGCCTCTTTTGATGTGTTTCCTGGGCTCTTATGATATTTGTGTCCCTGAAAAATGCTTAGCGAGCAAGGCCACGAATCTTTCAGACACATCCTTCCTTTTCCATTCCTGAGATTCCAGGCGTTTTCCATCCGCCGTCCCCGCCTCCCCTGTAGCAGAACATCTACTTAAAAAATAAATCTAAACAGCCCCGCACTTGATTATGTATAGAGATGGCCCCGTTGCACAGAATATGTTACCTTGGGAACTGAGACAAATTGTAGGCTTATGGATTCTAAAGATTTTTTTTTTAACCTTAATGAAAATTTAATTTGTTATGAATGGTTCATCATAACATATGCCAAGAAGAGCGTGCCAGAAATAACAATCTGAAGGAGCACAAGGGATCTAATGCTTCCATACTTTTCTGAGAGTGAGAGAGATCACTGAAACAACACATGTCAGATGCTATTACTGTCATATTGTTGAGGCCATCTGTTAAAAACCAAGATCGGGACCTGCTGCATTCATTGAATTTGCAGTACTGGAAAGGACAATGTCAAATGAAATTAAGTTGGTTCTGTTAAGAAGAATGTACCTGAGGGATTAAACTCTTTTTCCCCTCTAGAAAGATAAGCCCATTTTATTTGTGTAGATGTCCATAAAAACATAGCAGCCCTAAAAAAAAAGCACTAAAATTCACATCATGCACTATTCAGTTTTTAAAACACAAAATTGCAGTAATCATTTGTATATTTAGATATCTGAATGTATGCATGTAAAGATGCAGAATATGGATACATATCCAATAAAGTTGGCACTTAGAATACTTAGGGGCTTCCAGAATAAATCAAGGATGACTGCAAAAGAATATCTGATAGTTTATAAATGAAAAACATATGCTGTTTCCTTTGATATTCTGATGAGTCCTGAAAAGTGGAATTTAAGAGTGGATTTTAATGAGATGCCTGCTCACTTTTCAGCCATTCTTGCTTTTATATTGAAACATCAGGCTGGTTTTATTTAACAATAACTATGTGGGCCTCCCTTTTTTGGGCAGTATTTCAAGTGTCCCTGCTAACATTCCATTTATCTGTATTCTATGCTCTCTCCCCCCCCCCATTCTCCCCCAATCCACCCTCCCCTCAGATAGATAACAAAAGAATAAAATTTTTCTTTCTCATTCTATTTCTTAACTGTGACCAAGCTTGGTGGCTGGGGCTTTTTAGTAAAAGCATATTTGCCTAATGCATCAGCTCTTAACTAGTGGCTAAATGCATTAGGCAAGTCATAGGCAGCCCTTTGATCTTAGTTTCCTCATCTTTTAAGCTCTTGGAGTGGATTTAATGATCACTAATGCGCTCTCTATCTCTAGAAGTCCAATATCCTAGGGGAAAGGAAGTCCTGTGTATGGCTATAACATGCCATATAACATGCTCTATTTTAATTTTATATCAGCAGATGATACAGCGTTACTGATATATAGCAACATTGCCAAGAAAATCTAGGACTTAGAACAATGTTTGAAATAAATTTTACTCACTGTAAATGAGGATACTATCTGAATAATTCTCTAATCTTTCCTTGTTTTTTAATCTTATTCTATGTTTTACCACAAATTCACATCTATCATCTATCTATTATCTATCTATCTATCTATCTACCTATCATCTATCTATCTATCTATCTATCTATCTATCTATCTATCTATCATCTATCATCTCTGAATGAAGTTTCTTTTGAGATCACTAAGCGGCTTAGATGCATGAGGCTTGTTCCTCACTTATTTTCCCTGTGGGAAGCTCAAGGCTGTTCCATGTTATAAAATGTTCCCATGTTCTAAGCCCAGGGAATTGTTCCCAGTCTTCCCTGGCATGGAAAATAAGTCTGAGGGGAAAGGAAGTGGGCTGGGGACCAAGATTAAATGGACGTGAACCCAGATGGTGAGAACAAATATATCAGTGCCAAAGCGTAAGGGTAGCTTTACCTAAGAGCATATTCCCAATTCCCTCTCACCTGATGGCTGACCAGCAGGGCAGACCCAATCTGACTCACCTGGTTATGAACTGAGACTTAATGTCTCTAATTTCACTGTCATGATCCTGTCCACTTGTGAAATGGATTTAGGGTCTGAGTCATCTCTGGTAGCATTTCATTCCTTTGGTGGGCTTTGGGGAATGTTGCGGAGATGTGGGATTTAGCTAGCAAAGGAGTGGACAGAGGTGGAAGTATAGACAGGTGTTATCCCTGTGGGCAGAGAAGTACCAGGAGAACGGCAGAAATGTCCCCAACTCCAGCAGTTTATATATAATAACAAACATGGCACATTTGGTTGATTGCTTACCTTCTTGGTTCTACATATGACTCTCAGGAAACCTGTTGCCACTCTTCCATACTGTTATGCAAATGGGTATTGGGGATCAAGATGCTTTATGCTTCTGGGTTTTATAATTCTAAGAGGAATCTGCTTATGTGTTTTATTGAAATTTTCTCTAAACCCATTTTATTTGAGTGACATTGTAAGATGCTGATTCATTATGACTTCATAGATTCTGAGAGGGCCCCTAACCCGTTGGGAAGGTTTTAACTGTCTTTTACATATATTTGATTAGACGGAACAAAAGATCATTGTCTACTATAAGCAAAGCTCTGTAGGGTTCACACATGAATTCTTTGCTCTTCAGGATTTTACAGTTTGGTTTAAAAATGTTAATACTATACTTACTGATTCTAAGATAAACTAACATCTCTAAATTTGGGGTTCTTCTTATAGTGGATGGTATGATATAATTTAAATGGCTGCATTTAAAATTTCTTGATGGTAAATAAAATTACATGTCTTACAGTTAATGTCTTTAGGTTCAATGAGATGGCAGCATACAAAATTTGGGCAAGTCTACCTGCCATTGTACTTGCTAAGCACATGCTGTGAGTGATTGTGGTTAGGAAATAGCAATCTTTAGTTCTGTCAGTTGATTTCAGTTTCCATCTGCCTTTCATTGTGTGAGCATTGCACCAGCTAAAAGTGATTCTGGGGTTGGTTTATTTTACCTCTTCTCCTATTCTCCCTTCTCCTTCCCTCCCATCTGCCAGCCTTAGGGTTTTAAATACCATTCATATGCTGATGGCTCTTACATTTTTATATCTAATATAGAACTTGTCCCCAGACTTCAAACCCATATATTTACCTGCTTATTAGACATATCCCTTTGGATGGCCAATGTACATCGTTAACTCAACATGTTTGAAATGGAAATCTTCAACTATCCCTCAAACCTGCTGTATCCACAGCCTTCTCCACCTCACTGATGGCAACTCTATCCAGTTTCCAAGGCCCAAATGTTCGAAGTCATCCTTCTTTCTCTTAGACTCCACATTCACATGTCTCTGCCTACAGAAATATCTTGAATCCAGCCACTTCTCACAACTACGGCTGCCACCATTCTGATCTGAGCTCACCTCCTGTCCTGTTTCTAGCATTGCCCTCTCCTGTCTTTTCCCCATGTAGCGTGAGCTTGCTAGAGAGATCTTTGACAATGTAAGTTAGGCCATATCACTCCTCTAGCACTGTCCAGTGGATTCCATTTCTCTCAGAAAGTGAATGTCCTTACAAAGGCCTGCAAAGCTGGATGTGACCTGTACTTCTTCACCTCTTTGGCCTCATCACCCACTGCTCTCCTCCTTCCCACCCTGCCACAGTCTGTTCCTTGAACAGGCCATTTACACTCGCACTCCTAGCCTTTGTTGCTGACAGTTTTCTCTTCCCAGAATGCTCTTACTTCAGGTGTTTTCCTGGCTAATTTCCTTGACTTCAAATCTTTGCTCAGATATTACCTTCTCAACAAAGCCTGTGCTGCCTATCCCACTTAGCAGTGTACCATGTACCAGCTCCCCTATGGCACTCCCAGCCTCCTAACCCCACTTTGCTTTTTATTGCCACCTCCTTACATACTATATAATTTACTTATTATGCTTATTTTCTATTGCCCATATCCCTGTGCAATAAAAACTCTATATGAGCAGTGTCTTTATCTGCTTTTATTATTAATGTATATTAAGAACCTAGTATGGAATTTGGCAAGTGGTGGTGGGGACTCAATAAATTTTTACTGAATGAATAAAACAATGAATAAGTGAATGGATGACTATAAAGCTCTTTCTATATGATGGAAATTATACTAGGTACTCCATTAATGCTACCTGTTATTGTTGCTATGTTTTAGTTGGGGGAGATGAATGAAAAATAGGTTCTAGAAAGGCTTGAAAAAAGGAAGGAGGATGGAGAGGAAGACTGTTAGGTTGACATAGGCTAGAAAGTGGATTATGACTTTAAAATAAACCCTAGCAGCTCGGATGGTGTGGTTCAGTGGTTGAGCATCAGCCCATGCACCAGGAGGTCACTGGTTTGATTCCAGTCAGGGCACATGCCTGGGTTGCAGGCTCGATACCCAATAGGGGACATGTAGGAGGCAACCGATTGATGTTTCTGTCTCAAGGATGTTTCTATCTCTCTCTCCCTCTCCCCTCCTCTCTCTGAAATCAATAAAAACATAAAAAAAACCCCTAGCAGACTATTGGTTTCTCTCTAAGAGCTCTCTGGAAGAAGGCACCTTGGGGAGAGCATAGTTAGGAAATAATTTACCCAGGGATAATTATTACCATCAGGAATGAGTCTTTTCCTACTCTGACTCACCCAATGGAGACTACTTTTAAGTAATTACCTTGGTTAAGTTTTATTAATCTTTTGGCACTGAGCGCAGTGGTGCACTTTATTGGAGGACACTGTTCGCCACTGAGGGTTTAAAGCTCTTGGGGGAGCATTTGAATGAGAATAGAATTTGATAGCAGGATTGACTTAGGAGTGATTAGTCACATTTTCCTTACTTTTCTTTTTTATATCTTGAATGTTTGCGCAATTAGTGAGTTTAAGAGAAAATTGCAAAATTTAGTTCAGAGAATCTGAGATTTTTCGATTACTTTGAGTGAGTTTTTATGCCTTTTGAATTTTGATGCTTCCTTCTTCTACTGCCCATTGATTTAAATATTGAAATGGCTTAATTGCTATGTTGAACCTGGGAGTTTTATGGTTGACTAAGGGATATAGTTAGATATTTTTTTCCTTAAATTAACCTTTTGTACAACTGACATAATTCATGTTCATCAAATTCAGAAAAGGCACAAAGAAGAAAAATTATCCTTTATCCCATCACCAGAGATAACCATTTTTAACTTACGGGTGTATTGTGTATGTTCTACCTTGAGTCATTTCAAAAGTTGGGTATATTTCCCTTGGAATTTGTTCATTAGGCATCAAAACCACCTTACAGTTTATAAGGCAGTGATTTCTCACCCTATTTTGCATTATGGACTCCTCTGAGGACCTAATAAAAACTATAGATTCCCTTCCCCCAACTTTCCATATTGTCCTGCACACACATTTTGTGTTTATTGTTAGGGGTTTTATGCACAACCTGAATCCTATAATAATCTATGCATTCTAGGTTAACATCCTTGATATGAGGCAAAAATCCCTCTTAAAAAATTTAAAATCTGATAAATGTTGAAAAATTAAAATGCTTTCCTATAATACTCACACTTGTTCTAAGGTAACGACAGTGCATATCTGCTGCTTTTACCTGCCTGGCTCCCATTTTATCCCTCTCTTCTGGTAACACTGTCCGATCACGTTGTTACAAGGATGGGCATATAACCTAGCTTGCAGCAAGAAGAATGTCTGAGCCTAGAACAGCTAAAGTTGAGTTAGAATTAAACAGAGACTGCCATTATATCAAGTATGTAGCAATCTATGTATCTGAATTTTTTTCCTATTGTAATCACTTTGGGAGGTTTTATTTCAATTATACTGTCATGGTTCAAAATATTATTGTATAGCTCTTCTGGAATTTCCTTTAAACAAATTTAGACCTACATAAGCAAGTCACATGATTAAACTTTTGATGGAAAATTACAGAAAACCTCATTTAAGTGATTTAAGCAATATCATCTCATCAGGATCTCGTTTGTCTCCTTGTTCCCAAGCCCTGCTTCCTTTGTGCTGCCTCCATTCTCACACAGGCTTTTCCTGCATGGTGGCAAAAGTGGCTCTAGCATCCTTTCAGGTTCAAGTCCATCAGAAGCAGAGAGCATCATTTCTGGTAGCTCCAGAGACTTAGACTGCTGCCCACAGTGAAACCATCTCTGAGGCCAAGGGAAGGAAATCCGGTTTTTGGTTTAGTTCTGGCGTATGTGCTTCCCCATGGAGTCTTAGTCCCATCCAATATGCATGGGCTAATTAAGAATGGGAGAGGAGGTTAAGAGTAAAAATAGGAGGCTATTGTTGGAAGAAGGGCAAAAGGATACTGAGAATACTCATTCTACAGTCACTGTGATTTCTTTTATAAAAGTACTAGTGGCCCGGTGCACAGATTCATGCACATTGAAAGGAAATTAATTAGAAGAAAGATTCATGTGGTAATTACATTACTGCAAAAAATTACATGTCAAAATAGTATATATAATACAAAATATTTTAATATCGCTATTTGCCCTTTCACTATAATAGAAGTCTCAGAGATGAAAGAAAATTAGTAAAATCTATATGAGAATAATATATAAATTGATGAATAAATAAACAATAACAACATGATATAAAAACAACAAAAACATGATATAAAAAA
>NW_005371324.1:1048292-1048964 GCF_000412655.1 Myotis brandtii
CCAGTGTCAGATGGGGACAAATCAATTATTGGAATCAGAACAACCTCTCCTTCTGCAGATCCTTTAATATTTCAGCCTCGATTATGTTAGGTTGCAATCTTTTGATAATAAATCTAGTACCATTACAAAGACCCCATTTACTATTAAGATTTCTCAGTATGTTTTTCTGAAAACATTCTGTAGACGACATCACTTTCTTTCAGCTTCAGAGGTACGTTGTGCCAATAGTTGGTCTTTAGACATATTCTATCAATGCCGCCACTTTCTTTCAACTTCAGAGGTACGTTGTGCCAATAGTTGGTCTTCAGATACATTCTGGCATTGTGTGTGATTGGTGCCAGCAAGAGCTTTATATGTACTACACATATGTGAGTCAACATTTATTTTTAAACTAGTGGCCTGGTGCATGGATTCATGCACATTGAAAGGAAATTAATTAGAACAAATATTTTAATATCACTATTTGCCTTTCCTCTATAATAGAAGTGTCAACCAAATTCACTATTGGCAATGACATATCGAAACACAGGCATGCTATTGGCACCAGCAAGAGCTTTATATGTATAGCACATGCGCGAGTCAACTTAGCCTTTTATATATATAGAATAAGCTTGCTTAATTAGACCTGCTTTTTGATTTAGCTAAACTTTTTCCAGCCCAGTGAAGCACCCC
>NW_005371324.1:1049287-1055470 GCF_000412655.1 Myotis brandtii
TTCCTGGGCTGAAGAAACTGCAAGGAGGCTAGTCGCTAGGGAGAGGAAGCCAGGCATTGCTACGTGACATCATTACCTGGAGCCCACAGTGACAGTTTCTGGGATGGGCTGGGATGTGGGCTGCATTTTGCGCCATGGGGTCTTGGCAGCATTGGCTGCTACTTGGCGGGCTGTTGCTCTGGGGTGGTGGCGGGGCCTGTGTCCCACTTGGGGGAAGCTGAGTGTTGCTTTGTCATCTGCGGTGTCGTTTCTTTGTAAATGGCCAGTGTGCATCATGGCAGCTCCTGTGTTGAGCATCTGCCCCCTGGTGGTCAGTGCATGTCATACAGACCGTTCAGCTGGTCAGAGGGACACTTAGCATATTAGCCTTTTATATATATAGATTGCCAATGAGTATCATATGTACTGGCCAGTTGGTCGGTCAGACGGACGGACGGTTGGTCACTTAGCCTTTTATATATATAGATAGTTGACATATATTAGTTTCAGATGTACAACACAGTACATATATATCTTACAAAGTGGTGACCATGGTAAGTCTAGTAACCATCCATCACTGTCCAATATTACTATGATATGATTGACTATATTCCTGATGCCAGACATTGCATCTCTGTGACTTATTAATTTTCTAACTGGAAGTTTGTATCTCTTAATCCTCTTCATCTTTTTACCCATTCTCCTTCCCCCCTTCCCTCTGGACAAATCAATTTATTCTCTGTATCTATAAGTCTATTTTTTATGTTTATTCACTGTTTTTTTTTAAATTAAATCTTTATTGTTGAAAGTATTACATATGTCCTCCTTTTTCCCCATTGACCTTTCCCAGCCCATGTTTATTGGTTATGCTTATATGCATACAAGGTCTTTGGTTGATCTCTTACCCCCACACCCCCTGCCCACCTCCCCTGAGAGAAAGGGAGAGGGAGAGAGAGATAGAAACATCGATGAAAGAGAAACATTGTCAATCAGCAGCCTCCTGCATGCCCCAAAGTTATTTTCTTCCTAAAAAATATGCTCAAGTATCTTTTTCAATAAGACCCTATGAGTAATAAATTTTATTTCTTCGATTAAAAAAAAAAACAACCCAAAGAATGCGTTTCAAATGATAATATCTACTCAAAGGGAGGCAGTTGTCATACCTGGGAAAATAAAGTTTATTCAGAGGAGTTATCTACTAATTTAAGTAAAATAGAAGGAATAAGAAGTAAGACAAATAAATCATAAAATAGCATGTAAACAAGTGTTGACTTATAGCCTGTATATTTGAAGACCCTATCCTAAAAAGCGATTATGAAATTTTCAATGGGTGTCTACAATATTGAATTACAGACAAAATGTCTACCTAGTAAATATATTAAGTTTTGAAAAATGTACTAAAATATGAATTGTTTGAGTATTCCCGTGGATACAAAAAATTAAATGCAATCTGTGTTACTGATTATAATGTTCTATGTGATCAAGCTTACTTATTGTGGAATTTATACATTTTCAATTTGGCTTATTTTTGTCCTTTGGTGTAGCACTTTCTGAGATGAATATGTTAAAATTCTCACAATTGTTGATTCAGCTATCTATCTCTCCAAAATTTTCAGTGACTTAAAAAATATACACCTTTCAAGGCTACATACATACATACATCCTTACTTCCCACAGCTCATTACTCCAACAAACATGTCAAACACCTATCATGTGTGAGGCACTTCACTGAGTGAAGTGACAAGCACAAAGGATTTGTTCCTTGCCCTTAGGGGATTTGCAGTCAAGTAAGTCACTGGAACAGCCATGAAATAATTTTGATTCAGAGCATCCTATTCACACTTCCTCCTTTGTACTCTATTGGCACATCTTCTTTGTAATACCTGCTTGCCACTTGTACATGTTGTTTTTGTCCCCTTACAATGTATGTCTCTTAGCATGTATGGCTCCTGTCACTCTCTTATTTAAAAAAAGTCTTTATTTGTAGCAAGAACATTTAATATGAGATCTACCCTGTGGACAATTTTTTAAGTTTAGAGTACAGTATTGTGAACTATAGGCACAATATTGTATAGCAGATTATTTGTGTTGTATAACTGAAATGTGCTTGTTGATTAGAAATTTCCCATTTTCCCCTCCCCCCTAGACCATGATAACCACTATTCTACTCTCTGATTATATGACTTTGTTTAATTTCATTACCTCATATAAGTGGAATGATTCAATATTTGTTTTCCTATGACAGGCTTGGTTTGCTTAGCATAATATTTTTACTGCTCATCCATGCAGGATTTCCTTCTTTTTAAAGGATGAGCAATATTTCATTGTATGTATTTACTACATTTTCATTGTCCATTATTCATTAATTGACATTTAGGTTGTTTCCACATTTTGTCTATTGTGAATAGTGCTGCAATGAACATTGGGGTGATGATAATCAGTTTGCATCCTGATTTCAGTTCTTTTGGATAAATACGCGGAAGTGAGATAACTGGATCAAATGGTAGATCTGGTTTAATATCTTGACAATTCTGCATACTGTTTTGCATAGCAGCTGCACCATTTTTCATTCCCATCAACAGTGTAACTCTATTTGATTTTTAAAACATGAATGTGCTGTTACAGGAATTACAGAGGATAAAAGAGCATTGCTGGGTTGCCAAGAATAGTGAAAAATGCTATTTGAAGTGAGTTACTCTTTGGTTTTAACTCAAATCCTCTTTCCTCAGGTGTCTTTTCAAACCTTTTTGATCACCTTGAAATATCTTTTCTCAAGAACACATCAGCTCCAAGGGAAGGGCTAAATGTTTTCGTCATCATCCATGTCTTTCGGATCCAATGTGTTTTCCATTGAAAAAAGCAAAACTTTCACCTGCTATAGCTGAGAAAACCTGTTAGTGTGGGCTGCCTCTGGCAGTTCAGTGTTACCTTGGCTAGGCTGCTGCCAACACCCACGGACCCCTGTCATTGCTATTCTCAGCAGCACACGTCCCACTTTTATTTAAATAGCAAAAAGGCTGGAGCCGGAAAAGAGAACAACATCCAGTTTGGCATTTAAAGTAAGCATTATAAACATAGACTGAAGAGATTGTAGAAAGGTGCGAGGTTGGGGTCCTGATGAGAGAGGAGATTAGAACGTGCCATGATTGACTGTTAGAAGGTGCCCTGCAGGTCATTAGCTCTACCCTCCTCGCCTTAGAGATAAGGAAACTGACATTTAGGTTGGTGAAGTGACTTAATTAAATTAGCAGCAGATCTGTAACTACATCCTAGGGCCATGTTCTTCCTGCCATATTTAACTGCACTTCCTGTGTATTTCAGTCAATGACAGTGTGCTGGTAGAATATTTTTCTATAGATCTGGATTCTGTAAGTGGAAAAAAAATTTATTTGATAACATGGAGACATTTTCTAAGACTTCTTCCTATATCCAATGTGATGGCTAATTTTATGGGTTAACTTGGTGGAACATGGTGCCAGATATGTAGTCAAACATTATTCTGGATGTTTCTGTGAGGGTGTTTTGGATGAAATTAACATTTAGATTGGTAGACTTTGAGTGAAGCAGGTTGCCATTCATAATGTGGATGGGCCTCATCCAATCAATTGTAGGCCCATATTGAACAAAAGACCAACAACCACCCTCTCCTCTCCTGAGCAAGAGGAAATTCTGCCAGCTGACGGCCTTCGAACTTGAACTGCACTATTAGCTTCTCATGGGTCTCCAGTGTGATAGTTCGCTTTGCAGTTTTAAACTTGTCAGTCTCTATAACTGTGTGAGCCAATTCCTTAAAATAAATTTCTTAATGCACACACACACACATCCTATCGGTTCTATTACTCTGGAGAACTCAGACAAACACTTAGTTATAAATATTTCTCTCTTTTCTGCGTCCAGCGTGGCTAGAGAGTGGTCCGGTTCCTGAGTAGGGGCTGCTGGGGATTGAGAAAATGAAAGAAAGAGACAGGCACAGAGATAGAAGGAAAAAGCTGGGGCCGGGTGGGACAGCTGTCCTCTGATGGAGAGACAGTGACCCATTGCCGATACAGCGCGTTTATTTTTTACAGCAAAATACCAGGAAATTTTACTAAAACCCAAGACAAAGGCTTCTTTGTTTTATTTTATTTTATTTTATTTTATTTTATTCTATTATTTTTGTGTTTGTGTGGCTTCTTTGTTTTAATCATCACTTCTGGGTGGGCCCGGATAATCGTGTTTGTTCCTGGTGCTTGGCTGGATTTAGATAATGAAACCCACCCCCTGGCACCTGAGCTGAAGGTCAGGCTGACAACACACTTGCCTCTGGCAAGGTATGTTTCCAGGGCAGGGCTCTGCTGGGCACTGCTGGATTCAGATGACAATCAGCTCAGGGGCCTTTCCCAGGCACTCTCTACACTTAGTAAAATATTTGTTTCTTTAATCCAGTATTTGGACCTTAAATGTTTGTATGCAGAGCATATTGTCTGATGTTTTGGGTCACCATGTGCTACTATATCTCTCTCTAATGCTCTGCAGACACAAAGATACTTCTCTTTTATTTTGGTACTAAAAGAAAACCTTTAAAACTTATGCCTTGTTTCTTCCTCAGTATTGAAGATTATTTCATAATAGAATCCTGATGTTTCTTTGTCAAATTCTGAGAGCAATGTTGCTGGTTCTACCTGGTGAAAGGTGAGGCACGTTTTTGGCTTACATGCCAGAGAAGGCAAGAAAGCAAGCACATAGCAACTCAGTTTTCATTCTTTCTCTGAAAAACTGGTAATTATTCTGCTGTCCAGCCCTCTATCCAGCTTTCCTTAGACATTCCCAGGGCCCCTGCATACTCTTCCTTCACATTGGTCAGGACACTTTCAGTCACAAATGCAGCAACCCTGCTTAAACTAATAACTCGAAGAATAGTATTTACTTTTGTAATAAAGTCTGAGGGAAGTTATGAGGTAGGTGAATTCAGAGCCTCAAATATTGTCATCAAGACCCAGTTTCTCCCCATCTCATTGCTTGGCCTTATGCCATTTTTGGTCTAACTTATCCTTCGTATTGGCAAGATGCAGTCAGTAACTCCTAGCTCCCATCCTGTTCACTTACCACTACAGGAGAAAGGAGAGTGCTTCCTGACTCTCATTGGTGAGTTAGGTCATATGTCAGTCCTTGAATATGCTAATTAACCGACTCCCAGATCATCTGCCCATCTTTATACTGAAGTTAATGCTGGCCTCAATCCACCCACATGTACAAAGAACAGGAAGATGCAGTTTTCTTAAAGAGAAGGAGAGAATGGATGCCATGTAAACAAAGTAATAGAATATACTGCATCATCCTTGTCAAGTTTAGGCAGCCAGATTGTGATTGGCAGGTGGGTAAAGAACTGTGGAAGGAGAACTAAGGAGCTCAGTCTTTCATAGTTCAATACTTTTTAATCTTTAAAAAATTTAATGTATTTTTTAGCTTTATTAAAATATAATTCACAAATAAAGTTAAAATATATTTAAAATGTGCAATATGATGAGCTGATATAACTATACATTATACATACACACACATATATACAAGTATATATATACTAGAGGCCCGGTGCACAAAAATTTGTGCACTCGGGGGGCGGGGGGAGGGGGGTCCCCCAGCCCGGCCTGTGCCCTCTCGCAGTCTGGGACCCCTCGGGAGATAACGACCTGCTGGCTTAGGCCTGCTCCCGGGTGGCAGAGGGCAGGCCCAATCCCTAGGTGCAGCCCCTGGTCAGGCTCAGAGCAGGGCCGATTGGGGAGTTGGGGCGCCGCCCCGTCATGCACAGAGCAGGGCGGATCGGGAGGTTGCAATGCCACCCTCAGTCACGCTCAGGGTAGGGCCGATTGGGGGGTTGGGGCACCGCCCCCTGTCACACTCAAGGCAGGGTCGATGGGGAGGTTGCGGCGCCACCCCCTGTCACGCACAGAGCAGGGCCAATCAGGGGGTTGGGCGCTGCCCCCTGTCACGCACAGAGCAGGGCCAATCAGGGGGTTGGGCGCTGCCCCCTGTCACGCACAGAGCAGGGCCAATCAGGGGGTTGGGCGCTGCCCCCTGTCACGCACAGAGCAGGGCCAATCAGGGGGTTGGGCGCTGCCCCCTGTCACGCACAGAGCAGGGCCAATCAGGGGGTTGGGCGCTGCCCCCTGTCACGCACAGAGCAGGGCCCATCAGGGGGGTTGGGGCGCCACCACTGTCACACTC
>NW_005371324.1:1056091-1057482 GCF_000412655.1 Myotis brandtii
TTTTTTTTTTTTTTTTTTCTGGGCCAGCTTTAGCTCTGAGGCCTCGCTGCTGAAAACATGGATACAATGTTTCGGTCCGGCTGGGTTTCAGTCCGGCTGTTTTCTGGGGTTTTGTTTACCTTCTTATTTGCAACATAGTATATAGTTGCTTAGACTTGCAGATGAGAGGCCGGCAAGTGAGGCGGGGGAATGTTGGAGTCTGCAGCAAGCAAGCCTCGTGCTCGCTTCAGTGCCTGGCTGCCGGCCGCCATCCTTGGCTGACGTTAATTTGCATATACTCACTGATTAGCCAATGAAAAGGGTAGCGGTCGTACGCTAATTACCATGTTTCTCTTTTATTAGTGTAGATGTGTGTGTGTCTATATATAAGTTTGTGTGGAATATCTTGTGGTTCTGGATAGCTGAGTTCTGGAAACAGTGAAAGAAGACTATGCTAGAGAGCCTTCTCAATATTTTAGGAACAAATTACATTTCCTGGAAGGTTTTAAAGTTCTAGAATGGAGGTTTTGAACACAGTCTCTTCTTACCTTATAGTGCCATTTTCTCATTGACTATTTTCTTGTCAGCTCCTGGGCTTTCTCTTTTAGTCTTTTCTGTGGTTTGTTGTAATATTCAGAATGTAAACTGTGTCCAGCATGGCCAGTGGTGAACCTGAGGAGGGCTGGTGAAGAATTAAAGAAAACAGACAAGAGAATATAGTTGGGGCCAGGTGGATCACTGTGCCTGGATGAGGACACAGTGACCCCACCTGTAAGCCAAATCTTTATTTTATAGTCAGATCACACAAAGCAAAACAAGGTAGTGGTCAAGATATTTACAATGTTCTTGCAAGTTTCAAATCTGCTTCTTTCCTGTTGTTGCTATTCTCTGAACTCTATCAAGCTTTGTTTTGGCAGCACTTGCTCTGCCTCCCACAGCCCACATCCCTCAGCTACCTAGGACTACAAGGTTGGACTATAAGGTTAAGCTTACATCCTGGGCCTAGAAGAGTACCAGGCCGTGAAGGCAGCCAAACATATTTATTGAATAAATGACTTGATAAATTACATGTTATTTTATATTTGGTCTCATCATAGATTGGTAAAATGCCATGGTAATGAATTCTGCTTTGTTTACTATGCTCTTTGTAATGACTTTTCCACTTGATTTTTTTTACATTAAATTTTTGAGATAATTATAGATTCATAAGTACATGTCAAAAGTAATAGAGAAATCTCATGTATTCTTTTTTTTTTTTGCAGTTTGGCAATATTTATTAACATTTTATTTTATTTTATTTTTTAATTAAATCTTTATTGTTCAGGTTACATTTGCTCCTCTTTTTTTCCCCCCCATAACTCCCCTCCTCCCAGTTCCCACCCCACCCTCCGCCCTCACTCCCCACCCCCTCT
>NW_005371324.1:1057576-1088380 GCF_000412655.1 Myotis brandtii
GTGTGTGTGTGTGTGTGTGTGTGTGTGTGTGTGTGTGTGTGTTAATTTGTTTCATGCCAAAAATTCTTCCTATCAAATATACATGCTGTTTTGAAACGTGACTTTGGTTCCTAAATCCAGAGGTAAAGTCTCTTGTTCCATCCCCTTGAATCTGGGCCAAGCTGCCAGAAGTTACCTTGTGTGAGTCCTAGTGCCCCGGCCTCAAATGGCTTCACATATTTTACCTTCTCTCTCTTGCTATGTTTCCTGAGACCCCATTTGAAGACGATGCCCTAGTCTACTAGAGGATGAGAAACAATGAAGAAGCAAGTTGAGGTACCCCACGCAGCCAATAGCTAGAACCAACTGCCAGAAATGTGAGTGAGTCCTGCCTACTATCTCTCTAAATGCATGAATAAGCTCAGATGAAACTGACAGAATTGTGAGAAATAATTATTGGTGCTTTAATTTTTGGAATATTTGTTACATATTAGAGGGTAACTGAGACAGCAGCAGCTCACACTAAGAGTCTTTGGGTATAAACACTCAGATTTTATTCTTAGATTATGATATGGTAACTAGCAGGTGAAGATCTGTTATGTGTACCTTCAGTTTTTTCCCCTTCAGTACATTTCCTGATGGTTTTTAAAAATTCTTTATTGTTTAAAGTATTACATATAGTATTACATATGTTTCCTTTTCCCCCATTGATCTCTCCCTGCCCCCCCATAGTTATTTTTATCTTGTCATGTTTCTACTCAGTTACATAACAAGAAAACCTGATTAATACCAGCCTTACTTCATCTCCCTTTTTTGTTAGCATGCAGAATTTTTAGTGGATCTGACAAAGCAATTTAATTGTTTCATGTAGATATAGACCCAAATCTGGTTTTCTAGGTTAATATTTATGTAGACTCAAATCTAGCCAAATAAATGCTTCAGTAGAAAAATCCACATTACCGTATTGTAAGATAAGTACTGAAACCCAGAGTTCAGACTCAAGAAGACAATTCAAAGACTGTTTATGTTTCTGAAAAAACGTTCAGTTTCTATCACTCTCACTTTTTTGTTGATCCTAATGTTAATACCAATAATAAATCCTTAACTAGATATGGTCTGAAAGGATACGTTATTTTAGAAATCCCAAGAAAGTATCTGAACATATAGAGTTTTTAATAGATAGTGAAAATATAAATGTGTTTATATTTACTGGTTCTTTACAGCATTTCTCTCTTAAATATATTAAAGATTAATAAAATAATTTAGCGAGAAGATCTCTCTTTTCATAGTGGTGAAGAAATCAGTCTGAAGTTAGACTCCCAGATTTAAAGCTAATTATATCATTTACTGTCTATATAACTGTAGGACCTTGGGTTGCTTAATCTCCTTGTGCCTCAGTTCCTATATCTAGAAAACAGGGATGATAATAATATCTATCTCAGGTTTGTAATGAGAATTAAATGGGAAAATGCCCAATCCCTACCAAACACTAATCACTCAAGTTTCACTTAATACTATGCCTCCTTTTTACTTCTTTGCCTCTGATTGCTACCATAATAACTCTTTATACTCCCCTGGGTTGACTACTAATATGGACTGTCTTATTCCCAGCATCTCATAATGCTGGGACTCTGAACATTTAACACAAAGCTAACAACTTGTTGTCTGGTTCGAGCTTGTGATTGTTACAGTTAATGGATATTTATGATGAGATCAGCCAGGTGCAGAATGGGAGAAACTCCATAGGTTCAACTGGATCACCATGGTGTGTTTGTTGTTGTCCTACTAATTTATTTTTCCTGGATATCCCTCGACTTTCCCTGAGGAAGCAGATAAATAAATAAAGATTTATGAAAATTTCTGCCCCTTTGGGATTTATGAAAATTTTGTAGTCCCTTTGGGATCACGTGAAGAATAGTCCCTTTGTAAAGGAAATTACCTCGTGGCTGTACTGACCTCTCCAAGAAATATTGCAATCATGACCTGTTCATTCCACCAAAGTTCAAGGCTTGTTTTCATTTATTGAATTATAAAGCTGGGTCATTGACCCCCCCCTCACATACATGGTAGGGTTGTATCAGTCTGGGAATTGATGACAGCTCAGTTCTTAACAAGATTCCTCATTCTTTCTTCTGAATAGCCATGATTCTTTCTGGCTGCTCAATTCATCACAAGGTACATACATTCTGGGTCTTCTGCATGCAAATAAAGCTGCATGGGATGTATCCAAATTCAAAAGTAAATGAAGGGTAAAATGGTATGCTAGTGTGACTGCAGTTTGACTAATTTGAATCTATTTGCCCTCCATCATTTCTGTGGCAGCGTAGCCATACCAAAGTGGATTCTGTGAAGCTGATTGAATCACAGCATCTAGGAGCTTAATAAGCTGCTGAACTGTAAATACTGACCTGAGGAATTTTGCATGGCTAATGAAGTCAGAGTTTAGTGTCCATGATTATATTGCACAGCTTTCCTGAACACAGCCAATACATGTTTACAAATCCATTTGATCTACTCAGTTTGCCTGCTCACAATATAGGTGGGGTGATTCTATTACAATAAATACTTAGCTCTTTCAGGGAGAATGACATAAAGGGAATGAAGCAGTAGACACAGGATGAGTGTCTGCGTTAAGTCCGGGTTTTAAGGATGGTTGATGAACAGTTCTTAAAGTACTCTGTTTGGTGACTACGATATCGTCTTTATGAGCAAGGAGCTTTCTGCCAGTAAGTCTTACAAGTAATTTCGGTTCTAAAGAAAACTGAGAGGAGAGTGGGGAAAAGAGAATACAAATGCTTTGTGCTACGAATGCTAGATCTTTCCACCTGAAATCTGTAAATGCAATATAGATTTTCCTGGCATTGAGTTTGACTTGGCAGATCCTTCATCCCATTGATCTTGAGGGTCATACTATTTATCATAGTGTATTCCTTTATTAGAAGCAAAAATACTTTTGACTGAAGAGATGTTCCAATTATTCATGCCCCTTTGTTATTGTGATATTATATTTATGTTTGCTTTGTCTGACTGTTTTGCTGAAGAGAGAATAGACTGAGAAAAATGTGGAATTTGAAATGGTACAGCGTGAATACCCTAGAAAATGAGACATGCACACGTAATTCTTTTTTACTTTGAATTAGAGTCAAAGTTCATTTTCAAACTAAACACATAATTAGCTATAATGACAGCCTATTTTGTGTAGATCATTTAAAATTTCAAAGTGTGTTGCTAAATGCACAGACTCTTTCTTTTCATGTCTTCTCCCGTGTGAATCTTCGTTTAAAGCAAGGACCTCCATGATGGAGCAGAGGGAATCTTTATGAAGCAGTAACCAAGCATAATGAACACTATTGGGAACTTGGAGACTTGGTGCAAATTATGCTTTTCACAGCTCTCAGGTATATTTAGATAGCTGGACATGCTTCACCCACATCCTGGGTGCTAGGCAGTTTGGGTGCCCCAACTCCCCCCAGATAACAGCAGGGCTTTGAGTAAGGCATTTGGAGAGGGATAGAGTGACAGCTTGGGCTCAGTTGCCTCAAAGAAGCTTCCTCTAGAGCAGACAGGTTCAGTCATCCAGGGACCTCCCCAAATGTGGCAGAAGGGTCACAAGAAATGCCAGTAATTTGATGGGCCTATTGAATACTCAAATAACTTGACTGTCTTTGAGAACTGAACCTGATTGTTGGACCTGACTCTGCTGGGCCATCTGATTCTATGTCTCAGACTAACACTAATCCTAACCTAAATTTAATTATTTATGCCATTAAGTTCCAATCTTGCACTTTAACTAGCTCAGCTGATAATAGGCAGCTCATGGGATACCAGGAAATGTGGTTAGAGATTGAATTTATTGGCAAAAGATTTGGAAGTTTATGGGGAGGAGAAAGGAAGACCATGGGGAGTCACTGTCACTGTGGAATTCTCCAAATTACAAAGTTTAGAAAATGCTCCTGTGGAGGAGGTCACCAGGCTAAGAAATTAGGCAAATCCCAGGGTATCATGAATTGTGGACTGGATTGTCCAGATCCCCTTTTAGGGAAAGACTTGTTGCCTTAGCTGGTGGGAGTGCTCTCAACAGAGCCTGCAGGCATGTCTCAGCAGCAGAGGACCCACTGCCTTGCCCAAGGCTGCCTTCTCGGGCAGCCCCTATCTAATGACTGATCTAGACTTGAACTTTTGGCCCAACACAGGATAACTCTAGCTTCTGATCTGTCTTTGACATTGACCTGCTTTACGGTGTGACTTCTTCCTCTTCCCAGTCCTTCTTTCTTCTCCCTCTTTCCAAATGTGCTACCTGTGCACTGAATTCCATCTCAGAATCAGCTTCCCAGAGAGCCCAACTTGAGTCACTATGTGGACATTAGGGTCTAATTGAAAATACAGCTAGAATTTAATGAGGAAACGTGAAAGTGCCCTGATTTGAAAGGTAAAGAAGGTAGACATTAAATCCTTTGCTCACAGATCCTTTGCTACAGTACCTGTGTCAGGTCCAGTTTTTAAAAGCATTTTATCTTAGAGAAGTATCACACTAAAATGTCACTAAAGAATTATCTTTTTCAATAAATTCATGGAGAAGTCTACCACTTATAGGAATCCCACTTTAGGGGAGAGAGTTGAAAAGGCCCCAGCCTGTCGCAGGGAAAAGAGACCAGGATGACAGAAGGGAGCTAGGCATTAATAGCAGGAGAAATGAAAGACAAGGCCTACAGCATCCCCTGTCCGAAGCCCTGTTATGTGATTTCCATTTACGGTGAATCCTGTGGTTGGAGGAGTTCTTACAGTCATAAAGAAGAGAAGCATCTATTTTTCTGTTTCCACAGTCCCTATTCCTCTATTAAAGGAATATTATTTGCAGGCTGGTCTTTCCCACTAGAATGTAAGTTCTTTAAGGGCATCATCTTAGTTTGGGTTTCCCTGGAAACAGAGCAGTGAATAGAGATTTGAATGCAAGCAGTCCTCCCCCCTACCCTGGGAGATCCAGAGAACACTGACAGGAAGTGGAAAAGTATAGAGCAAAGAAGAGGAGGCCAATTAAATGTCTATTATTAAGTTGGTTATAGTGGGCCGCTCATGTGTCTCAACATAATGCCCCTCATGTGTCAAAGGACCTGGGGTATTTATGCACCCTCTCCTGTTACTCACTGGCTGAGGGGTGTGGAGGACAGAGCTGTGGGAAGCTGAGGAGGCATAGGGAGGTGTTAATTCCCTGGCAATTCTGGCCTACTGTCCTCTGGAAAAGTCACTTTCTAGCAGAACTCCAGGCTCAGGGATATAGATACCAGCAGATGGAAATTGGAGCACACCAAATTGGTGAAGTCCAAAATATCTGGGTGGGGGAGAAGCTGACAATGGCTATCAAGCATGAATTATATTATTCATTATATTTCCCCTGACCTACTCTGTGCCTGGTACATAGTCTGTGCTCAGTTGTTGTTTTTTGAATTCCTTAAAGATTACACCAAGCTCAGCTATGTGGTCCTTGTGGGTCAGGGTCTAAGACCCACAGCCAGCTGGAGAAGATGAATGTGCTGTGGCTCAGGTCATCTCTTGTGTCTGGAAGAGAGAACGAAGAGGGCCAAGCACACTTAGGCTCAGTTCTTAAAGATTAATGCAATACTTGGATTCCCTGATAAGCTTTAAATTAAAGTTGGAAATTGCCTAATGCAATTCACGAAGGTGCATACACAAGGAGGGAGAAAAAATTCTGATTACGGTTTTATTTGCTGACACTCCTTAACAATTTATGTTCAAGTGCTATTTTGTTAATTAATGGCTGCTCAAGAAATGCCATGTGTCAGCAATGAATCACTTAATTTGGTTGCTCTTCAATGGTATATGGATAATGAACAAGGACAAGTCATATAATTAAAGCTGAAAATAGCCTGGCTGTGGGACAAAGGCCTGTCAATAGGAAAAAAGATATTATATTTGCCAGTATCCCTACCAGGCTAACAGCTATACTAGTTAAAAGCACAAGAGGGAACTTTATTGACAGATAAAACTCAATAACCAAAGCACAGAGGACAGGTAGAGTTAGCTTCAGGAATATTTGGGGCCAGGGAGTTGAGTCCCATCCAAATTCCCACTTTCCATCCCTCATCCATGCATCTCTCTGTGCTTCCTTCATTCTCTCACACTAGCTTTTACATGGTTTTGGGGTCATGACTCTTGGTAGCTTCGGGCTCACAGCTAACACCTCTGTGCCAGGCAGGGAGAGGGCTCTTCTCCACTCACACTTAAAGGACTTCACGGAAGAGCTAACTGGCCGTGAGAGACATTGACCCAGGAAGTGGACCCCAGTCTTTAGAGCCTTCCTGGAAGAAGGGAGGTGCCGCGTGGATGAACAAGACAACAGATTGTTAAGTGTTAACAGCACTACAATTGAGTTTCCAGGTAAACAGTCTCAATTAAAACTGCCATTGCAATTCCGAGAAGGAGAAGAGGATGAATGGTTCAAGGGTTTGGGGAGGTGGGACTTGAACTGGAATGTGATGAATGGGAAAAATAGGAGAGAAAAGGGCATTTTAGATAAGTGATGCTAAATAAATAAGGCACATTCAGGATTGAATGTAGGGCCTTGAGGAGACTGGTCTTGTAGGAGCAGAGCTGGTCTGTGCTTGGGAGTAGAAGGGAAAATGTAGAAGAGAGATTCTGCACAGCTATGAATGTTAGGCAGAAAAATCACAATAGTTTGAGCTAGACAGTCATTTGGTAATAATAATGGTAATAATAGCAAATACTTCTATAGCACTGACTCTGTGGGTCAAGGACTATTTTAAGTGCTTTAATATAGTGTTTAGATAACCCATTAGGTACACTTATTCTTCTCTTTTTGCAGTGGAGGAAACTGAGGCACAGGCCTTATATGTTCAAGGTCATGTGACTGATGAGTGGTAGCCTGGCTCCAAAGCCTGTGCTTTCACTGCTATGCTACACCATTTAAAAAGAATACATCTTAAGCTTAAAATTTAATAACACTAGCTATTTATAAAATGTTTTAACACTACAAAGCACTATTACTTAGATGAATTCATTTCCATTTCATAACGATCCTCTGAATTCAGTAAAATAGGTACTTATTTCTACCTCCATTTTATTTTTGAGGCCATTGAAATACATCTCTTTTAGGCAGAAAAATCACAATAGTTTGAGCTAGAGAGTAATTTGATGATAATAATGGTAATAATAGCAAATACTTCTATAGCACTTACTCTGTCTGGGTCAAGACCTATTTTAAGTGCTTTATATAATATTGTGTTTAGATAACCCGTTAGGTACACTTATTCTTCTCTTTTTGCAGTGGAGGAAGACTCTGTGGGTCAAGGACTATTTTAAGTGCTTTAATATAGTGTTTAGATAACCCATTAGGTACACTTATTCTTCTCTTTTTGCAGTGGAGGAAACTGAGGCACAGGCCTTATATGTTCAAGGTCATGTGACTAATGAGTGGTAGCCTGGCTCCAAAGCCTGTGCTTTCACTGCTATGCTACACCATTTAAAAAGAATACATCTTAAGCTTAAAATTTAATAACACTAGCTATTTATAAAATGTTTTAACACTACAAAGCACTATTACTTAGATGAATTCATTTCCATTTCATAACGATCCTCTGAATTCAGTAAAATAGGTACTTATTTCTACCTCCATTTTATTTTTGAGGCCATTGAAATACATCTCTCTCATCCCATGCAATTTCTCTAAATTCACATGACTGTTGAGACTCTAGCTCAGAGTTCAGAGCTCCTGACTCTGGCTGGTGTTTTTGCCTCAATGCCTGAACATTAATGTATTATGGGTAGACGGCATGGTAATGAAGGCATGGGAGGAACCAGGGGTGTACAGATGATTCAGGAGGCTGCTGGGGACATCCAACGGAGAGGTGGTAAGAGTCTGTTATAGTAATTCTGTTTACTTTGCAAATCAGAAGGCTAGAATTTTGTAATTTAAAAAATTAAACTGTGTTTATATTTCAATAAAAATTTATGAAAAATTAAACTCAATGTCTTCTGATTTTCTGGAAAAAAACCCAATCATATGCAAATTTTTGTTGAGGAAAGACCATTTACAATATTGAAATTGCCTACTTTAAGAAGTGGAACATTGCAAACCTAAGATTTAATTCAATGAGTGTGAAAAATACTAAAAAATATTTTTCAGTTTTTAATTAATTTTAGTTTAAAAAGCAAATAAAAGGAAAAATGAAAAGTAAAGAAAAGAGGTGAGTCAAAAGGAAATGTACGTTGAGAGAATAACTTTGAGAGAAAGACATGAGAGGAAGGCAGGGTGAATGAGATTATATATGTGAAAGAAAACCGACTCTGGTGCACACTTATCTATCTATCTATCTATCTATCTATCTATCTATCAATCATATATCAATCTAAGCTCAGTACATTTTAAGATGTGCTTTGGCCTGCAAAATTCCAAGAAAATGGCTTTTGTCATGTTTTTTAAAAAATATATGTTTTTATTGATTTCAGAGAGGAAGGGAGAGGGAGCGAGAGATAGAAACATCAATGATGAGAGAGATTCATTGATCAGCTGCTTCCTGCATGACCCCCAGTGGGGACTGAGCCTGCAACCTGGGCCTGTGCCCTTGACCTGAATCGAACCCAGGACCCTTCAGTCCACAGGCCGATGCTCTCTCCACTGAGTCAAACAGGCTACGGTGACTTTTGTAATGTTGATTCCTCAGAGATGTTTGCTTATTTGAACCCTAAGTATTTATAGGTCCTAATCTTAATATGATAAGCAGAAGGAGCCAATATAATAGACATTTGCACATTGTAAAAATATTGATAATTTATTTGCTCTATTTATTCACTAATTAATTAATTCATTCAGAAAACCTCTTCCATTTTCCATATACTATCTTAGGTGGTCCTGGTCCTCACTGAACTCTCAGTTTAGCAGAGAGAAAACTTCAGGTGTGTAGCCCTATAGAAGATACTTCCTAATGTGTTATGTCATCAACCCAAAGGTATCATCTCTGAATGACAGATGAGGAATCTGAAATTTGGGTCTACAAATTGGGACTTGAATTTTTAAAGATCTACTCAGAGGAATATTACTCTGATACTGTAAAGAATTAAGGCAGGTGCTGGAATTGGTCTGTTTGCATATTCACCATTTACATTATGAGTTTTGGCTAAAAGGATATTGTTGTAGCTATTATAATTCGTTCTGCCAAGGTCCAAGGCATTCTTGAACTGAGTTGCTTTTTAGTCAGAAAAAATTATGAAATGTAAGCAAGGGCAACAGTAAATTTGGTATCATCTTTCAAAAATATGATGGTCCAACCATATACTATCCCACAAATTTTCTTGAAATGTGTTGGTTTTTCTCTTTAAACTTTATTTTTATTATAATACTATTACAGATGCCCCATTTTGCCTTCCATTTTCCTCTTCCACCCAACCCTGCCTTCTCTCTGGCCGTCACCACACTGTTATCTGCGTCCGTGGGCTATGCATATATGTTCTTTGGCTAATCTCTTCACCTTCTTTCATCCAGTTCCCTCTCCCTCCTCCCCTCTGACAACTGTCAGTCCATTCCATGTATCCATGCCTTGTTTCTATTTTTTTCATCAGTTTATTTTGTTTGTTGGATTGCACATATAAGTGAGATCATATGGTATTTGTCTTTCTCTGACTGGCTTATTTCACTTAGCATAATAATCTCCTGGTCCCTCCATGCTGTCACAAAAGGTAATATTTTCTTATTTTTCATGGCCATGTAGCATTTCATTGTTAAATGTACCCCAGCTGTTTTATCCACTCATCTACTGATGGGCACTTGGGCTGTTTCCAGAACTTGGCTATCCTATCCTATATAATAAAAGGCTAATATGCAAATTTTCCCCTTGACTGGGAGTTCGAACTGGAGTTCGACCAAGGCCAGGGGGCAGGGCTGGCCAGCCAACTGCCCACGGCCCCTCCCCCATGCCAGCCCAATCTCGTGCGGTCCTGCTGGATTCCACCCGTGCACGAATTCTTGCACCGGGCTTCTAGTTGTAAATAACACTGCAATGAGTATAGGGGTTCATATATTCTTTCAAATTGGTGTTTCGGAATTCTTAGGATATGTTCCCAGAAATGAGATCATTGGGTCAAATGGCAGTTCCATTTATAACTTTTTGAGGAAACTCCATACTGCTTTCCACAGTGGTGGCTGCACTAGTTTGCATTCCCATCAACAGTGAACTAGGTTTCTTTTTTGTCTACATCCTTGCCAGCACTTGTTTTTTTATTTATTGATGGTAGCCATTCTGGCAGGTGTAAGGTGATATCTCATTGTGGTTTTAATTTGCATCTCTCTGATGATTAGTGACATTGGGCATTTTTTCATATGTCTATTGGCCATCTGTATGTCCTCTTTGGGGAAGTATCTATTTAGGTCCTTTGCCCATTTTTAAATTGGATTATTTGTCTTTTTGGTATTGAGTTATATAAGTTTTTCTATATATTTTGGAAATTAATCCCTTATCAGATGTATAATTGGCAAATATGTTCTCCCATACAGTGGGTTCCCTTTTCATTTTGTTGATGGTTTCTTTTGCTGTGCAGAAGCTTTTTAGTTCAAAAAAACTTTTTTGTTTATTTTTTCCTCTGTTTCCCTTGCCGTAGGAGATATATTGGCAAAAATATTGCTCTGAGTGATGTCTGAGATTTTACTGCCTATGTTTTCTTCTAGGATTTTTATGGTTTCATGATATATGTTTAAGTCTTTTATCCATTTTGAGTTTTTTTTCCTTGTCTGCAAATAATTTTCAATTATCTTGAGACTGCTTCTTGTGGATAGAAATCTGTCTGCTATTATGAAGTGTTTGGTATTGGTGGAATTTACTTTCTACTGAGCTTTGAGAAGCAAAATGCAATAATAACCTAAATATGTGCCAAAGTACTTGGGAGCACAGGAAGTGAGAGAAGCCTCCTGGTTAGAGCTGTAAGCCTGTGACTCCATCCTCTGAATTCTTTTGTTGATTAGATGTCGGTAATTTGGTGAACTCACTCCTTCTGAACCCTTCAGAATTTCCAGTGGAACTATCTTCTGTTTTCCTTTCTTCAGCAGAGAGTTCCACATTGGGGTAACCCAGAGCTAAATCATTTGAAAAGGCTCCTGTGGCATTTGGAGATGCAGGATTTTTAATCTCCAAAGCTATTGTGGCTCTTGAATGTCTGGTTAAACTGCCAGATATCACAGAGACACTGCAGGACTGAGAATTATCAATGGCTTTGATAATTTGCTGAGAATTTAAAATGAACTTATTTTAGTGCTTATATATACATGGTTTTGAAATGTGTCTTTTAATGAATTGATTGAGGTAAACTTATTGAAGAGTGCTTCACTGTTTCACCTGTTGACTTGAAGGACTATATACTTGCTTCCTTAAAACTAGATAAGCTAATAGTTCAATTTATAACATGATGTTTTGCTCTGCCTGATTTCCTTTGGCAGTTTTTCGGAGTTCAAGTATGAAGAATTGCCTATATTTCAAATTACAAAATTATGGCTTCCTGATAAATGCCAGGGACACTCCAGTGATGGGGTAGCACTATTATTCAGTCAGCTAACTCTGGAAAGTGGTCTAACCCCAAACCAGTGAGAAAAACAAGCGTGATGTATTCAGGAAAACAAGGATGGATCGATCATTAACAGTGGAACTGATGATGGGAGGGTGAGAACCTGTTTTTTATCCAAATAGATGGACTTGTAGGAACAAAGTTAGTTAAGAGCTGACAGGCTGAATTTTCTCATTGTGGGAAATGCTAAAACAATCAGAGGAGCAGTTCTTAACCTTCATCCAGGTAGATGAGAGAGGAAGGAAGATATGGATGGCTTTCAGTTTTTACAAACATTGACAGACTAGTCAAAATAGAATGATAGGGCCGATGAACTCAGAGCACTAATATGTTTTTTTCAGGCTAACATCCTATTTCCAAAATGGACAGACGCTGTTTATTTTTGCAAGTAGTTGACTAAGCTAATGTGTCAGCTTCTTCTTTGATGTTTCAGCTTTAAGAAAGTTGCATTAATGGAGGGCAATTATGGTAATTTGAATTAGGAATGGAATTATGGTAATTGAAAACTTCTGCGGTGACAGGTATTTGTGAGACCCCGGTGTTCTGATGCAGTTCAGAACTGCTATTAAGCCCATGGTAATTAGCATTTCCCCCCTGAAATGGCTGAAAGAATAAGGGAACATAAAACAAAATTTGACAGTGTGAGAAGGAAACTGGCAACTACATCAAAACCTGCAGTCAACACAAAGAAACACACACACTGATGGTCTTGGGCTTTTTAAAAATAGAGAATCAGAAGAAAACCTCAGCTTTTGTATGGGGCACTGGGGAGGCGCAGCATTTATGTTGCGGGCCTGCAGTAAAAAGCCTTTTGCAACAGAAAGATGAAGCACTGAAAGCCATTCTTGTTTTCTGACTTCCTTTCCAAGTCCAATTGTTGTGGAGAGTGCGTAGGCCCCCACATCCAATGCCTTAGAGACCTACAACTAATTTGATAAACCACTCAGTGTTCATGCAGTTATTCAACAAATGCTTATTGACTACCTACTACTATGTGCCAGGTGCTCTAGATATAACTAAGACAAGATTTCTTCCCTCACAGGGATTTTCCAGTTGAGTGTGGAATTGACACCTATCTGGCTCCATCTTAAAGGCAGGGAAACCTTCTGTTAGATCCACAGCTACACTGGCTCTCTTCATCCTGTAAATAGATATAACTAAGACAAGATTTCTCCCCTCACAGAGATTTTCAGTTGAGTGTGGAATTGCCACCTATCTGGCTCCATCTTAAAGGCAGGGAAGCCTTAGATCCACAGCTACACTGGCTCTCTTCATCCTGTAAGTATTAAAAATACTATTTTAGCTCTTAATCCCTTAGACTTTGCCTCTGTGTGGTAGTTTCTCCTGAGGGCTCTAAGGATAGTACAATAATAGAGTGCTTGTGAATTAAGATTTGCCTGATTTTAAAAACCGGATACCTGACTGAAAGTATAGAAGTATGTCTTACTAATCTCACAGAACAAGTAGGAAATTCCAGAGTTAGATTAGCAGGTCAATATATCACCAACAGCTCAGGCTTCTACTCTTTCTGATCCATCATTGTCTCTATGTTGGCAATGTCTCCCTCGTGGTAATAATATGGCCACTAAAGCGGTAAACTAATGTCTTTACACAATAAAGCTCCAAGCAAGAAGAAAGGGGGCAGGAACTAAAATAGTTTTATCTTTAAGGGGAGAAATCATTCCTAGGAGAGAATTGTTTTCCTCCCAGAAACCACTAGGAGACTGCTCCTATGTCTCATTGGTGAAAACTGGGTCACACGCCTACTCTTAGAACTTCAATTGGCAAATGGGAATAGTGTTGGCATGACTGGCTTAAAAACGGTTACTCATTGCCTGTGGCTGCTTACGTCCATTCCATCCAAATCAGGCTTCAGTTAGAAGGCAGGGGGAAATGGCTTTGGTTGCGCAGGCATCGGTGTGAAGTCACAGGTAATGGAAATGCCTGGAGGCACTCTCCCTGCACGTGCACATTTCTAATTTTTCCCTCCGGGTCAAATAATCTGTCGGATATCTTTCTATAAAAATGCAAATGTTTCTGAGAATGGCAGCACATCAGGTCCCTAATGCCTGTCTGTTGGATAAACATTAATAGGAGAGAGTGGGATGCCATGCAACACATTTCAGATGAGGTTAGGACCGAAAGAAGGGAAAAATCATTTAGAAATTTGAGATTGAGAGTGCTGAGAATACATTTTCCCTATATAATGATTTTATAAGTCTATGCAAAATTTGATTACCTTGTCCAAAAGAGGCCATATTTCTTGTGTTATCTGTAGAGCACTATATCCTGTGGGCAATTAATCCCTGCAACATTCAGGTGAGGTAAGACCGTCTTGACAAATGAAGGAGATAAGGCGCAGAGAGGTTAAATAACATGCTGGATTTGCACTCACCAGGCTGGATAGCAAGCCCACTTTTTCTCCATTGCACCACAGTTCTTCTCAGAGTCCAGCGTAGGAGAGTCACTAGAATCTGAGGATGTGATTTACTAGGTGTTGCTGTCTCTGCTGAATTTCCTTGTTATTAAACGCTAATTTCTGTATAACATACCTTTCTAATCCTGCAAGATTACAAACACATTGGGAGAAAAGGTTTAAAACCTCACTATCAAATAGCTGAGATTCAATAACACTGGATTCTTTTGCTAAGATATAGGTAATTACACTCAGACTCTGGGTGATGCCATCGTGGCCGTCCTTCAATGATTTATTTTATATGAACCATGGGAAGGAGATTTTATACCGAACAGAATTGTTTCGATATGGAAAGAGAAAAGAAATAGCAATCTGTAACTCCAGTAGGAAGTGTTGTTTTGTCAGTGTGTCCAAATGACTAGTGTGATTGGTTTAATGGGAGGAAATGATGGAAAATAGGGTGAAATCCCAATTTGCTCAAATGAGAGCTATGTCCTATTAAGTTGGCAAGTACAAGTCCGTCTCTTTTCCTGTCCCTCCTAAGCAATCTCTGTGTGTGATATGCATTGTATAGACTTCAGTTTAGCAGAGGGTAATTGACCATGTCAACTTCTCACAGTCAGTGCTTGCTGTTACCAGTTTACTCGATGTCCTCTGCACGGGATCGGAGACACAAGTCTGTTATTGGAGTTCCTCTTCGAGAAAACAAATGTTTTCTTGCTGCTGAACATTAACTCACGTTACGGATGTGATTGAAACGACGAAGTCGTCTATCTCAGAGAGGGGGAAACAGGTTCTATTGATGACCCGATTTCTGCATCCTGACAACTTGTGCCAGATACACGCGTTCCCCTGTGTTTGACAGTCCCTGGCAATAAAATGACTATATGCAAAAGGAGAAGTTATCTGTGCCATTACCGTTTCTGCTGAGTTTTCATTCCATTTAACAAGCAAACATAGAAAAAGGTAAACCTTCCCTCGGTATTTCAGAAAGGCTACTAATTTTTTTAAGTCCTTATAAGTAGAAAGCAGATGGAACAGTTCATGGCACTGGGAGGAAAGTCTCATTTGGGAGTATAAAAGAACAATTTGACAATGATCTCCAGAGTTCTAAGGTCCAAGGAAGAGAAATGACAACATTTTGTTATAAAGCACTTTTAATTGAAGTAATTAGGAGCAAGGATGCTAGTGCAGGCTGAAAGGCTCTCAGAAGGGAAACGGACTTCTGGTCAAGTGTGCTGAGCTGAGAGACTCCTGATGAACTTGTGTGATAATAATAACATAATATTTTTCAGGCATTTTCAGCCTTACCAGAAATTATTTTTCTCTGCCTCGTTCTTCTTTCAGATGAAATAATAATGTTTAGCACTTAGCTGGCATCTCTCATTTCAATGGGTCCCCTGGTTCTTAAAGAATTTTTCTCTCTCCACATGTGTGAATATATGTCTATACAGAGACATTTCAGCAATTGCCAAAAATTTCAGCAATCCCACTGGGTAGCACGTTGCAGCTGTTCAGTATTATCCAGCAAAACTACACAGCTTGAGGGGTAGAGAGAGAAAAAAAAGGAAGAAAAGGAAAAGAAAGACAAAACCCCCAAGGTTCAAACTCAATGTTAATAGTCTAGGAAGAATCTGGAAGGCAGAAATGTGTAAATACACAAAAGGGTTTGCTCAGCATCTACCTATTCCTGCTTCTAATACCACTGGGCCACGAATGATCTGGGTACCAGGAGGGGATTGTGAAGTCGGTTTTAAAGTATCTTTGAAATATGCTGTTGTCAGCGGCAGGGTTTCCTGATGCTGTACAGGGACATTCGTTCGGCACTGACGCCGAGCAATGCATGCCACTCCACTGAGTGAGCAATAGACTTCCTGTAGCTTGCTGCGTTTTCCTTAGAGGTCTCACGCAAGGACTGGCCATGCCTGCTATTTAGGTGGTAGGAGCTGATAAGTAACTTTGATTAGCCATTCAGATTTCATTGGAAAAGAAATAAAATCATTTAATTGCTTTAAAAAGACACGCACATTCACAGCACTGGGGTAATTGGAGTTGGAAAAGTGACGACTGATTTTTTCCAGCAAACGGAGCAGTGCCTGGCACACAGTAGGCACCATCTAGGAAATGAATGAATGGAAGCTTTGAATTCCTGATGACAGCATTTGTGTGGTAATAAGTACTTTTCAATGCACTTTCATAGATACCAATTTTTAGAAATCTCATTGATGCTGTACTGGACTTAATTTGATATTGTTAATGTCAGAAGAATTTCATGTAGGAAGTTCATCATGATGAGATCACTTCCATTTCTCTTTGGCAAGCTATTACCAACTCTCCAAATGGGTTAAACTTCCAAGGCCTGCCTTGCACACACCCTATTGTATGGGTAACTGCCTGGTCCAGCAACCTTATTGCCTGTTAAGCCTTATTTTAAACGATTTTATCCCTCCCTCCCCTTCAATTCAGCTTCCTGGGCTTATGTGGTCCTCAGAAGCAGGTATACTATCCAAGGGCGGCCATTGCATAAGCTGGCCAGTGATATGTGACCTGTTTCCAAAGAGGAGTTGAATTAGGTGGGTTTTCTCTTAAGAATTTGGAATTAGAAATGTGGAAAAAAAAATCCCGCTCCTAAGGCAGCTGAAATGAAATGGGTCCATGAGGTAAGAGTTGGCCGTCCCAAGCTGATGCCGTGTGATGGCTTTGACAGAGTCTAAGGAGAACGCTGCTTGGTGGTAAAGAGAAAGGAATCTGAGGCAACATGCATTGCTGATGAGAGCATAAGGACCCTGAAAAAGCGACAGAGAATGATTGTGACAGCTCCCTCTTCCAGCTGTGTGCATTTTTATCACGCACTGTTCATTTCCTAATGTGACTTAAGTGGGCTCTTGTTCCTTACCATCAAAAGAGTCGAAGGAGATGTTGGCATGATACGTATTTGCTGATGAAAATAGTGTGACCCATAGGAAAGATGATGATGAGCTTGAACTTCTTTCCTGGGTGGGGTGGTATAGTAATGGATGTCATGGCTTTAGGTCCTAAAGTTTAGGAGGAATAAGCAAATAATTGCCTTGAAAGCCAGCACCAACTTTCAGCACGACGTGGATCCTCTTTCCTTATGCATTATAGTGTTCAGCACATGGTTTGAAGCAGATTCCTTGCCCTCTAGGAGCTTACATTGCAAGTCACATAGCTACTTCTTAAGGCCTAACCTTCGGATTCTTTGACCAGGATCTTCACTGGCTCTTCCAGTCTCAGTGTGGTTGATTTACCAGACCAGGTGTGGCTGAACGTCTTGTATTTGGGGAAATTAGGGACCAGGCAGGATCTTCTTTGACTTCTGAGAAGCTTGGTTTTATGCCAAAGGCTCCTGAACTATCTCATTTGGGAGATAAAGGAAAAAAGAAGAGTACGCTGGGGAGTTAACTCAGTTAGCTGGTCTCATCTTTCCTCTCCCATTGTATCCCTTTCTAATGCTCCATAGCCTTAAGGTGACTTGGGAAAATAGCGAAGAGTTGTCAGTAGCTACTTAACTTCACTGAATCATGTCTGCAAAAGGTGAGTAGTTTTTGTCCACCCTACAGAGGTGTTATGAGGTCCAAATGTTAGAACACATTCACGAAAATGTACTGAGCTCCCAAATATGGACATACCAGATTATTCTACATGGCAAAAATATTTCCCTTTCCTGTCCCTCTGTGCACCGTGTGTTAGTGTTCTTGAAGTTTTTACCTTGGACCCATGGTCTTCTTGGGGGACTCATCATCTCTGCCCATGGAGGGTAATGTCACGCATGCTGGTTAACTCTAATACCTTTACCTCCAATGTGTTTTCCATCAGTTCTAGACACCAGTATCAAACTCTGTCAAACATCCCTCTCTAAATATTTTATGGGCACCTCAAGAGCATGCCAAGGTATGTGCAGTGGCTTCGAGGTAAAAGGAAAGATGGCTTGTAAATTCAATTTGGGAACCCCTAAGTAGTGCAGGACAGAGAGAGAGCAAGGGAGGAGAAAATGGGCTAAGGAGTTTGTTTCTGTGGTAGCTTCTTCTCTGTCAACCGAACTAAGATGGAACTACGTCTCCCAGGATTCTTTGTCTGCTGTGGTTCTGGGAAAGTCAGAGTTAATCACAAAGAAATTTGATCGAGATTTGGGAGGTGGGAGTGTAGCAATAGCCAGATGTCAGTGTAGGGCCAGATGCTGTTGCATGATCTGCCGGCTTACCTGGTTGGTGTGGAGCAGTGGTCAGGTTATCTGTGCATCCCCACCCTTCTTTAGACTCTCTGAACCCTATTCTGGGTCCTGTGGTGAAGGACACCTAATATCCTGCCCGTCACTCACACCATCAGGAATGAAGGTTCCTTTTTGCCCACATTAGGTTCATTTTGTCCTCCCAGCTTTCAGGTGATTTTTCACTCTCTCCCCCCTTTCTTCTGTGTTACTGGCTTTACTGACTTCAGGTCCAGCAGCAATTGCTTAGGTTTTGATCTCTACAATCACACAATTGCTTAGGTTTTGATCTCTGCAATCAATTCCTTATCCTGTATCATTCATTGTGGTTCTACTCCTCTGACTGAACCTTAAGTGGTAAAGCTTTATTTTATTTTAATTTTTTTTGTATAATTGATTCATTGATTAGCTAGGACATTAAAATTTTGCTCCACACAGAAATTTTAGACAGGATTAACAGACTGACCAGCTTTAACAAATCGGTAGCAGCTATTGCTTTGCTGAAAATATTTTATTTTAAGAACTATTTTCCTGTAGTAGGATATTCTATTCAAGAAACTGACTCTTATGAAAGGTAATTTTAAGGGAGTTATGTTCCACATGATAATGTTTGTATTTTAATTATTTTATTAAAGAAGATGATTTTTCACTGTGGGCCAAACTCAAAACAGCTAGAACATCATATGTTGACATTTGAAAGGAGTTAACTTTGGATATTTGAGTCCAATGTACACATTACTCTACAGATCATGGTATGCATCACTTAATCTAAAAATAGGTGTTTTAAAAAAATATGTAAGTAGAAATTTCTGACCCAAACATATCTTTTTTACTTTTATTTATAAGGAATTTCAAGCCTAAATGTTGTTTAAAAAATATATAATAAACAACCTTTTAAAATGTAGCTGTCAACTATTTCTTACCTGAAAGGTTACGTTGAGGGAAGAAACAGTGAAAGCTAGTTAAAGACAATGCTTTAATTGTCTTTAATGTGTAATTGAATTACACATCTAAAAAAGAAAAATATGCCGCTCCAATGCCTGGAAGCAACTGTGAGGCTGGCAGATAACCCAACATTTATGTATCTGAGGTTTAAAAAATTCTTAAAAATTAAGTTTAATTTTTACTATACAAATAATCTATGGTTCTGTTTACTTCAACACTTGAGACTTAGCAAACCTAATGGGAACAAGTTATGATAGGACAATGCACACCAGAATGAGCTGGATTGAATATGTGGGGCAATGGAAAGCCACTGTACCAGTAGGTTCTTCCTCCCTGCCCGGCTTTATTGTGATATAATTGACATATAATATTGTGTAAGTTTAAGGTGCACAACTTGATAATTTGATACACTGCTATGGTGCAAAATGATTACCACAATAAGGTTAGTTAACACTCCATCATCTACATGATTACCTTTTATGTGTGTGTGTGTGTGTGTGTGTGTGTCTGTGATGAGAACAATGAAGTCTACACACTTATCAACACTGTATATTCCTGAGCAGGGAAGTGAGAGGCCTATTTCAGGGTGATTAATCCTGTGGAGACATGAAAGATGGGTCAGAAATGATGCATGAGCACAACAGTAATTAAGTATATTTTAAAATATGTTTTTCTGTTGCAAAATACATTCTCATTAGAGGAAATTTGAAAAATTCAGATAAGTAAAAGAAGGAAATAAAGCCCTGTAAGTTGTTCATCATTGAATGCCTATCATTTTGGCCTATTTTCTTCTAATTTTTTTCTTGTTTATGGTTACATAGTAATCATGATGTAAAAATGATTTTTTCTGATGTTTTTTTATTTAACATTGTTGAATACCCTTGAAATGTATGAGATTCATATTGAAACATTTAATCTTGTTTAAATTCATTAATATCATTTGTATATGTTTTTACCTTGCTTTCTAATAAATTTATTTAGGTATAACTTTGTACAATAAATTTCTCATACATAAAGTAGAGAATTTGAGTTGATATGATGGACATAAATATATACATGAAACTACTATCACAATCAAGATATTGAACATTTCCACACCTCCAAAGGTTTTATCATGCCTCTTTATAATCATCCCTCCCTAGGCAATCACTGATCTATTTTCTACCATTGTGTGTATTTTCTATGAAAGAAATTCTACAGAATATACTCCTTTTTTTCTGGCTGGCTTCTTTTATTCAGCCTATTGCATTTGAGACCCATCCATGTTGTTACATGTACCAGTAGTTTCTATTTATCACTGAGTGGTATGCTGTTGTATAGCATGTAATTTTCTCCATAAACTGTGCAGAGAACAACAAAACCACACTGTGATGCAGATCCCAGACACTTCATATACCTTTGATTCATAGTGCCTGTAAATTAAATTCATGCCTCAACATAATTATATATTTTCATAAATCACAGAATTTGAGGTCACTTACAAACATTAAAAAAAGGCACTGGATATCCCTAACACTGAATTCATTCATTGATTCATTTATTCATTTGAAATATGTAAATTAGCTAGGCACTTTTACTTTATTTTTTAACAACAAGAAATGAGAAATTTAATTTCATTTTAGTTCAGGGTCAGTCATATGAATGCCTTTCTTTTCCTTGTTTAAGATCCTTTTAGAAGCACAAGTTATGGCAGTGAGAGACCACAATGTGGAATTCAGGTCAAATTTATACATAGGTAAGATCTTTAACATTTTTAGTGTTGGAAATCTCTTCTGATAGTGATGTCAGGTTCTTTATCTAACAATAGTCTTTGATATCTCATTACTTAGGGCTGGGTTTGCCAGTGAAAATTGCTGGTAATAGCTCTTCAGTCTTCAGCGTGCTCATGTTAACCTGTTGTAAATAGGTTACTGCTTTATTGTTACCTGTTTTGTAATAAGACTGAGATTATGAAACCTATTTCCAATAATTACTGAGTAATAGATACCAAGGTAATACATAGAGTGGTCCTTTTTTTAATTTCTTCTGTGGAAGAATCTCTTTTTTTTCTTTATTGATTAAGGTATTACATATGTGTCCTTATCTCCCCATTGCCCCCCTGCCCAACACACTCATGCCCTCATCCCCCTGTTGCCTGTGTCCATTGGTTAGGCTTATATGCGGCACTTTTAGATACTTGAGATATATCAGTAAACTAAACAAAGAACTTTTTTCTTGTTCAGATCATATTGATATGAGAGAAGACAGGAGATTATATTTTAGTAAACAGTAAATATAAACACGTAAATCATTCAGTCTGCTAGAAGTTGATAGGTTTTACATAAAAATGAAAAAATAGAATTGGATAAGACAGATTTGGAATGCCAGGAATGTGTTTGAGGATAGAGGTAGGTTGTAAGATTAAGTAGAATAATCAGAGTAAACCTCAGTGAGGCCCGAGTTTTAAAGTCTGACAATATCAAGGTGTCAAGAATCTTTTATCACAGCATTTTTTGTGTAATTATTTGTAAACATTATATGATTCTATAATATTCAGTTGAGTGGTTATATCATAATTAGCTTAATCAGAGCTATGGTTGAAGATTTAGATTAGTTCTAATTTTCACTGTTATATACAATATCACTATGAACGTTGTTTGAATAAAGCTTTTGAATTGTCTGTTGTTTACTTTGGATAAATTTTTAAATACATTTATTACAATAAAACACATAAGCTTTCTTTTCTTATACTTTTTGAGATACAATGATGTTGAGTCATCATTGTATTTCTAAGATTAAATCCTTAGATATGATATATTATTACTTCCTAAAACATTGTTAGATTCAATTTGTTATGTTTTATTTAAAATTTTACATCTATTTAAAAAAATGACCTGTAATTTATTTTGTACTCTTTTTTCTTAAAGCATAGTTGTTAAGGTAACTCTGTAGTAATAAAACAAACAGGTAGCTTTCCTTCTGTTTTTCTATTTCTATAGGAATAGTTTTGGGTGGAGAGCTTTGTTACTTTGAAAGTATGATAAAACTTACCTATATATCCTCTCTTCTTGATCCTTATGGTGGGAAAGATTCCTTTCAGATTGTTTATATCATTTTAATTTTTCTTTCACGTATTTGATTACAACTATTTCTGTTGTTTTCTATTTACTTCAGCTGAATGCTTGACTCGTTGAAAACATTGGACCTTACGATCATATTCCTGGGATCAGGGCAAATGATCATCACTAGACAAGAACTTCACTCATTAATTGCTTTTCTGTTCTCACCATCTACCGTCTCCAATTTCTCTTGTTGCTCTAACATCCACTGCTATTTAATTAAATATATGACCTTTCATTAGCCATATAGTTATTTATTTGTATCCTTGAAAAGAATATGGTATTTTTTATGCTTTTAAATTGTATATAGATAATTTCTGGCCAAGATGGAGTAACATCCTTAAGCAAATGGAACCAGACAAAAACCAGACAAAATATTTTAGCCAAATGGTTTTCAAGGCACTGGATATCAGAGAGTGACAAAGAGTGATCCCTGAGCGATGGGAAATGAATGAGGTGATTCCATTGACTCCCTTGAATTTCCAGGTCGTGATGCAGGGGTGGGGAAACTGGATAGGACTCCCGGAAGACTCCCTGAGCTGAAGAGATGAACCGAGAATCTGGAGAGACCAAGGTGGCTTGAGTTCGCATGACTGAGTCCTAGAGGGGAGCAAACTGCACAGAAACAGGACCCTGGGTTTCTGCAGAGGTCACCCCTTGACGATTCAGCAGAGTCCCCATTAGTGAGGCCAGGGAAAGATACTTGAGATTTAGAGGAAATGATTCCTTCCATTCATACAGGGCCAGGAACTGTGTCTATTCCCATTATCCGGTCTAGGAAACCTCATAGTTCACAGGACATTAGGTAGGGTACTCAAGGGTTTGCCTCAGTAGTGGGCAATATTAGCCCTTGAATAATCACTGCCAAAGTCCTGATGAATACATCTTAAAAGCAAGACCTGAAATAATTAAAGTGTTTACAAATAACTGCATTTCAGAACAAAACTCAACAACAATTAGGGGAATACAAACACATCCAGTACCCAATAAGATACTGTGTACTGGATGTGTACTGACACCCAGCCAAAATCACCAGGCATCCAAAGAAGCAGGACAACATGATCACAATCCATTAATTGAAACTGAACAAGAACCAACACAGGTGTTAAAATTTTCAGACAAGGATATCAAAGCAATTATTAAAACTATATCATATGTTCAAAAAGTTAAGTACAAACAGATGCTATGTAAAAAAAAAAAGACTAAATCAAGTTTTAGGGATTAAAATTAAGATGTGTGAGATGATGCCCTGGCTGGTGTGGCTCAGTTGGCTGGGCATTGCACTGAAAGGTTACTCATTTGATTCCTGGTCAGGGGACATGCCTGGGTTGTAGGCTTGATCCCCAGTAAGGGCTGTGCAGGAGGCAGCCTATTGATGCCCTCTCACCTCTCTCTCTCTCTCTCTCTAAAAATCAATAAACATATTTTTAAAAAATGTGTAAGATGAAAAATTCACTGAATGGGATTAGCAGCAGATGAGACATTAGAGAGGAAAATATTAATGAATTTGAAGGCAAAGCTATAGAAACTCTCCAAAAGAAAACACACAGAGAAAAAGGAATTAAAAAATATTATCAGCTGCGAGACAACTTCAAGGAGCCTAATGTACATGTAAACGGAGTCTCTAAAGGGGGAATGGAAGAAATATTTGAAGAAATAATGGCTGAAGAAATTTCAAATTAGATGCAGATTATAAACCCACCGATCTAAGAAGTGCAAAGAACCTCAACAAAAGAGGAAGCCAATCACAGTGAAATTGCTCAAAGCCAGTGTTTAAATAGGAAATATTGAGAGCAGCCAGAAAAAATCTCACCTATATACAGAGAAACAAAGATAAGGATGACAACAGATTTCTCTTTGGAAATAGTGTAACATCTTTAAGGTACTAAAAAAAAAATAGTTTGCTTAGAACTCTATACCTAGCAAAAATAATGTTTAAAAACAAAGATGTAAAGACAAAAGCTGAAAAAAATGATCATCAGCCAATTTACACTAAGTAAAATGTTAAAGCAAGTTCTTTAGGCTAAAGGAAAATGATTCCAAAGGAAATATGGATATCCACAAAGAAATAAAGAGCACTGGAAATGGTAACATGGGTAAATATATGACTTTTTCTTTTTATTTGAATGTCTTTCAACCATCTCTACTTATCCATTCCTACAGTATGAAGTCCTAGATAATCTCCAACACTTTCTTAACACTCAGACATTTGTGATAAACCTCCTTGTATTCTCTTGTGTGTCTGTGCAGAAGTTCCTAGGATATATACTTGGAAAATTGGAATCAGAGGAAACTTAAAAGATCTTTACCAAGAACTTAGACATTTAATAGAGAAACTTTGGATACATTTCTCTTAGTGTTGGGAAAAAGACAAGGATGGCCACTTTGAGTGCTTCTGTCCCACGTGGTGCTACAGGTTCTGGGTGCTGTAATAAGCAAAGAAAAAGGAAACAAGATTTTTTATTTGAATAGACAGATAAAATAATTACTTCATAGGGAACCCAATATGATTCAGTAAGATTGCTGGGTGTAAAATTTATTAGTATTTCTCTATACCAGTAAAGAACAATTAAAAATGTAATAGATACCATTTTCAATAGAACGAAAACTATAAAGCACTTAGTAAATCACTTAATAAATTGTTCATGATACTCTGGTAGAGAATTATAAAAATTTTTTATTAAAGAACATAAAATAATAAATGGAAAAATACATTATACTCATAGTTGGAACAAGTCATTTTAAAGATTTAAGTTTTTCTTTATGTTATTACTCTATGAATTCAATGCTAAAATAATATTGAAAAAGAAGAACAGATGTGCAGGGTTGCCTTACTAGATATTATGACATAATGCAAAGCTACAGTTAAAGCAACAGCATGGTACTCACATGGAGGCCAACCAATAGACCAATAGCAACTTGGTAAATGCTAGAGTATACGAGGGGAAAGGATAGGCAATTTAGAATAAATTCTTCAAACAGATGAAAAACCTCACAGAATAAAATGCTGGAGCATATCTTTGTGGCATTGAGATGTGGAAGGATTTGTGAGATGAGACCAAATAAATAAAACCACTAGGGGGTAATATTAGTGGATTTTTCTACATCTAAATAAAGGATTTCTGTCCATTTAAGAACACTACAAGGTTAATAATTGGGTACAAGCTAGGGGAAAATATTGGTAAACTAATAAGAAAAGCTTAATAAATGCAATAGAAAAATGGGCCAAGGATATGAATAAGTATATGAAAGATTCTCAACCTCATTACTAATTAGAAATATGTAAATTAATATGTTACTATAAACAGTATCACTGAACAAAAATAAAGAAGGTAGGTAACATTGACTGCTGGTGAACAAAAAGTGAAACTAGAAACTTTCTGTACTCCTAGTGAACTTATAAATTGGAAATGCCATTTTAAAAAATAATGTGACAAAAATAAGAATTTAGGGCTTTTTGTACATATTGCCAAATTGTTTTCTCAAAAGTGCAGTGTCTGATGATGTCTCATACTGTGTCTGTTGTATTATTTATGTATTTTAAGTCTACAAAAAGATCATAGTCAGTTTCATTTTAAACTTTAAATTAACAGCAAAGCTGAATATTTTACCATCTGTTAATTAATTAATTTCCTCTCTTCCAAGTTATCTAACTTCTTTAGCCATTTATCTTTTTGGAATTTGGTGTTTTTTTTCTTATTGATTCATATAAGCTTTAATAGAGAAAGTATTTTTATTTTGATATATTTGCATTAAAAATATTTTTATCTGAGATTTTGCTGCCTGTGGATTCCTGTAGTATTTTTATGCTTTCCTGTCTTATGTTTAAGTCCTTTGTCCATTTTGAGTTTATTTTTGTGTATGGTGTAAGTTGGTGGTCTAGTTTTATTTTTTTGCATGTATCTGTCTAATTTTCCCAACACCATTTGTTGAAGAGACTGTCTTGACTCCACTGTATGTTCTTGCCTCCTTTGTCAAATATTAACTGAGCATTGTGGTTTGGGTCGATTTCTGGATTCTCTATTCTATTCCATTGATCTATATGTTTATTCTTGTGCCAGTACCAGGCTGTTTTGAGAGCAGTGGCTTTGTAATACAGCTTGATATCTGGTATTGAGATCCCACCTACTTTGTTCTTCTTTCTCAGGATTGCTGCAGCTATTCGGGGTCTTTTTTTATTCCAGATGAATTTTTGGAGAGTTCGTTCTAGATCTGTGAAGTATGCCGTTGGTATTTTAATGGGAAGTGCGTTGAATTTATAGATTGCTTTGGGTAGTATGGACATTTTAATGATGTTGATTCTACCAATCCATGAACACGGTATGTTCTTCCATCTGTTTATGTCTTCCTCTATCTCTTTTTTCAACGTCCTGTAGTTTTCTGAGTAGAGGTCTTTTACCTCTTTAGTTAAGCTTATTCCTAGGTAGCTTAATTTTTTTGGTGCGATGGTAAATGGGATTGCTTTTTTAGTCTCTCTTTCTGCAAGTTCACTATTGGTGTATAGAAATGCCATAGATTTCTTGGCGTTAATTCTGTATCCTGCTACATTGCCGAATTCTTTTATTAAGTCTAATAGTTTTTTGATGGAGTCTTTAGGGTTTTTTAAGTATAATATCATGTCATCTGCAAATAAGGACAGTTTTACTTCCTCTTTTCCAATTTGGATGCCTTTTATTTCTTCTTCTTGTCTAATTGCAATGGCTAATACTTCCAGTACTATGTCGAACAGGAGTGGTGAGAGTGGGCATCCCTGTCTTGTTCCTGTTTTTAGGGGAAATGGTGTTAGTTTTTGTCCATTGAGTATGATGTTGGCTGTGGGCCTGTCATATATGGCTTTTATTATGTTGAGGTATGATCCTTCTACTCCCACCTTGCTGAGAGTTTTTATCAAAAATGGGTGTTGGATTTTGTCGAATGCTTTTTCTGCATCAATTGATATGACCATGTGGTTTTTTTCTTTCAATTTGTTTATGTGATGTATCACGTTTATTGATTTGCGGATATTGTACCATCCTTGCATCCCTGGAATAAATCCTACTTGGTCATGGTGTATGATCTTTCTGATGTACTGCTGGATCCGATTTGCTAAGATTTTGTTGAGGATTTTGGCATCTATGTTCATGAGGGATATTGGCCTGTAATTCTCTTTCATTGTGTTGTCTTTACCTGGTTTTGGTATTAGGGTGATGCTGGCTTCATAGAATGAGCTTGGAAGTGTTCCTTCCTCTTGAATTTTTTGTAGTAGTCTGAGGAGGATAGGTTTTAGTTCTTCCTTGAATGTTTGGTAAAACTCCCCTGTGAAGCCGTCTGGTCCTGGGCTTTTGTTTGCTGGAAGCTTTTTGATGACTGCTTCAATTTCTTCCATAGTTATTGGCCTATTGAGATTTTTAGATTCTTCCTGATTAAGTTTTGGAATGTTGTATTTTTCTAGAAATATGTCCATTTCCTCCAGGTTGTCTAGTTTGTTGGAGTAGAGTTGTTCATAGTATTTTTTAACAATCATTTGTATTTCTGTGGGGTCTGTTGTTATTTCGCCTCTATCATTTCTGATTTGGTTTATTTGGGTCCTCTCTCTTTGCTTTTTGGTGAGCCTGGCTAGAGGTTTGTCGATCTTGTTTATCCTTTCAAAGAACCAGCTCTTGGTTTCATTGATTTTCTGTATTGTTTTTTTGGTCTCTATGTCATTTATTTCTGCTCTAATCTTTATTATCTCCTTCCTTCTGCTCACTCTGGGCTTATCTTGTTGCTCTCTTTCTAATTCTTTGAGCTGTAGATTTAGATGATTTACTACCATTTTTTCTTGTTTGTTGAGGTAGGCCTGTAGAGCTATAAACTTCCCTCTCAGGACTGCTTTCATTGTGTCCCAAAGGTTTTGGATTGTTGTGTTTTCATTGTCATTAGTTTCCAGGATGTTTTTAATTTCTTCTTTGATCTCATTGGTAACCCAATCAATATTTAATAACATGCTATTCAGCTTCCAAGTGTTTGAGTATTTTGGGTTGTTTTTATTGTAGTTTATTTCTAATATTATGCCATCGTGGTCTGAGAAGATGCTTTTTATGATTTCAATCTTCTTGAATTTGGGGAGACTTTGTTTGTGACCCAATATGTGGTCTATTTTTGAAGATGTCCCATGAGCACTTGAGAAGAACGTATATTTTGTTGCTTTGGGGTGAAGTGTTCTGAAGATGTCAATTAAGTCCATCTGATCTAGTGAGTCATTTAGGATTGCTGTTTCTTTGTACCTTAATCAATAAAGAAATTAAAAAAATGTTTTGATCTGTCATATCTATCAACTACACTACAGTTATCAATGACCCCCAACTATCAGTTATACATTGGCTGCTGGTTGGTGACAGCTCTTCTGCGACTTAGCAGGCTCTGTTCCACATTTGCTCATCCTTTTAGGATCTCAGTGCAGGGAGCAGCCCAGCTCCGGGACATGTCTCTTTTTACGGTGCAGGCTAAAAAACGAGAGACCAGGTGGAAATAAATTTATATCCTGGCTCTTCCTGCTTCTGCTCTGAACTGGCATTGGGCATACGTGCTCATATATCATTAGCCAAAAGAAGGTGGGGAAATATTCTCCACCTACAGGGATGCCTGGGAAATCACAGGATGCAGTGGTCCGAAATGGATAATCCTCTCACCAGGAATCGAGTAATGAATGATAGGGAACAGAAGTACGACTTGCAGAAGAGTTTATTTGCAGTGACTAATTTCTTAAAAAGAATTCAGATTTTCTGTTTTTACGTTGCATCGATGTAACAATGGGATAGGAGTATCTTGGGAAGGATATTTGAGCAATAAGAATTATCCCTGGGAACCCAGCTATAACTTTTGGAGGTTGTAGCCCGCAGCTAAGTTGGGCTGTTCCACTGAAGCAGGAAACGTGGCGAGCCCGCTGGGTTGCCTGCTGGAGACTGGGGAGGCCGCTGGAGACTGGGAGGCCGCTGGAGACTGGGGAGGCCGCTGGAGACTGGGAGGCTGCTGGAGACTGGGAGGCCGCTGGCTGGCTGCAGTGCTACTGGCAGTTAACAGACCGGAAGGCAGGAGGTGGGGTTTCATGCCAAAAAGGGGTTGGAGAGACACTGGCATTCCCAGTCTTTCAGGGGGGCGTTGCTTTGGGAGAAGTTTGTGCCCAACACAAACCAGATCAAAAAGTCAAGTCGGACACCTTTGGGTATAGGATTAAAAAAATAAAAAGGACAATTCAATGAAAAGGCAAAAATAAAATAAAAGGAGCACAAGCTCAAGCTAGAAGGAGTTCCTGTTTCCAGTCCCCAAACCCTTTCTGATTAATGACGTTCCTTTGATGTGAGTGACCCTGACCTCCTTCCCCACACCCTGGCACCCCCGCTCCGACACCCCAAAAGCAGTGTTGCCAAAAATGAGCACAATCCTCTGCTCTAAATATGCTCTTCACATCAATCCTTGGTGTTTGGGGAGATTATTTCAGTGAGTATTTATGGAGCATGTTCCTATGCCAGCTCTGTGCGGGGTGCGGGAGACAGAGATGAATAGACCCTGTCCCCAACAAATGGATACGAACATAGATAACTTTCTCGTAAGGTGGACTGATAAATACTACAAGGGAAGCCAGAGGAAGGACATTTAAATTTGGCGAGGAGGGCGGTGGGTTGGATGAAGTCTCAGAGAAAAGCTGTCTTAACCTGGACCTTGATGATGAGGAGAGGATTGCAAGCAGAGACAACAAAGGCATGGCGCTGAAAAGAAGAGAGAAAACAGAACGTGGCTCATGCAGACAAGTCAGAGGGCACGGGAGAGAGTGTATAAAGTGAGTCTGCGGAGGTAGCTTGCAGCCATGACAGTGGATTTTTATTTTTAAGCAGTGGGGAGCCACTGAACGTTTTTATAAATGTACACATTGAGCAAAGCCCCTAGCTCTGAGTTTAGAAAACTGTTATTGATGACCTGAAGACAAATCCGAGTCTGAAAATTGGGAAACTGGTAGGAGGCTAATGCCACAGTCCAGAGAAAAATTAGTATGAGTCCCAATGAAAGAAGTAGCCGTGAAAATAAAAAGGAAGGAGACGTATTCAAAGGATAGTTCAGAGATGAAATTGACAGGGTTTGACAGCAATTAGGATATGGGGAGCCAACAATGGCTAAGGTTGCTGCCTTGGGCAGAACAGGGAGAGATCGCAAGAAGAGCAGGCCCGGGTGAGAGGGAGGGGTGCTGGGGATGTTGTCTCTTATCTCAGGAGAAGTCCTCTTACAGGATGCCTGGGCTAGAACATTAAGCACTCCAACAGCTTTCCAGTCTCTTAGAGTATTTTTCCACCTGGTGGTTGCATTTCGAGGTGGACTAGAACTGCATTGACATCATAGCCTTGATGCTAAACTTGTGGCATGGAGGCCAATTCAGAGGCCCATAGCTGGGCCACTGGGTGTCCCTGGCTGCATTCAAAAGGCTGCCCATCGTCTGACCTATGCTATAATGTGTGCTGGGCTCTGTATGGAGTATTTAAGGGACTTACTGTCCTGGTTGGTCCTGGACTAGGTACATGACTGGGACTGCAAAAGGTACC
>NW_005371324.1:1088397-1103505 GCF_000412655.1 Myotis brandtii
TCCTTTCACCACCTCCTCAGCTTTTCCCAGGGTGGCTGTTGTATATGCAGAGAGATAGCAAGCTCCGGAGATAGGTGATGTTGCTGACTGCAGGGGACTAAACTGGCTTCTCTAGACTCTTGTTTGTGCTGGCAGCGAAAGTTGTTAATTCACTCCTTGTTCTAATTAAAATTAGAATTTGTGAGGTCCTTGGTTAAAAAAAAATATTTTTTGGAAAGGAATACACATGAATAGCTTGTGATGACGCTGACAGGTTGCTTTAGTTGTCACTGGCACAGGGTGATCTCTGACTTTCTTCCGTCTGGGATTTGATCATAAATTCAGCATAGTTTTAAAATTCAAATCAAGGACATAATTATATTGTCCTTGGTCTTTTTTGCCCCTTAAGGTTATTTTTTTTTGGAAGTTTCCTGAAAGAGGGCTGTTCCCTATTAGGTTTCATCTACAGATAGGGTGGATGTGCCGACATACTTCAAAACCCACCTTTGCCCAGATGACATGTAGTGGAAGAAGAGAATCATGGGGGAAAAGTGGGAGAGGGTCTTGGGAAGTAGGCTAAAGGCTGTGTGTAGAAGAGTGAGAGACATGGAAAAAATCTAGAGGCAGATTCATTTTAAGCTTCAGGATTCCTCCCTTATATGGGTCCCTTCCAAGTTCCTGGGAGGACCCTAGCAATGTGTTGACCTGGATATATATTTTTTTAAATTTGTGCATTTTCATTCTCAAAAAGGGCACCCGAACTATATAATCTACAGGCTTCACAGAACCTGGATCTACTCTTATTTAGGGCTCTAGAAAAAGGAGACAAAGAAAAAATCTTAATATGTTCTTGGTGCTCTTCTCTGCTGTATGTTAGCTTTATCTGGCTCACTATCTTCCTATGATTCAAAATGTAGCTATTTTCAAAGCAGAAAGGTTTGGGGGGTGGGGTGGGTGAAGGGAAGGGAGTGGGAGATAGATATCAGCTGGCCAGTTTGGTTCTGTCATTTTCCTACTTCCAGATAAACAAATGATGGAAGCAACGACTCATAGTTATTGTGATACTCCTTTAATTATTTGAAGCCAACAAAATGGTGCTAAGCCATTGACGCTAGACTCTTCCTTTATGCTTGCTTTGTTTTGGATGTCTGTGTGAGCTTTAAAATGAGTCACCACAACATGTAAAGCACTGTGAAAAGAAGAAAGAAAAAAGAAAGAGGAGGATGAGAGTGTGAAAGCGAAAATGCATCAAGCTCCAACCTATAAGCAGATGAAAAGTGGGCAAAAAGCCTGGTGCTTGTGGGCTTTTGGACTCTAGCTCAGTCACTCAGAATTGGCAGTGAAGTGTCATTTTCCAGAGGCATAATCCAAATGACTAAGTCTCCATAGCCTCTTCAGCATCGCCAATTCTCTTCTCTTTATTATTAATTCGTCATGTTATTTCCAAGCATTTCAGCACAATCATCTCGTTTGAAGCACATTTCCGTTCGTTATGAGTTCCGCCGAACCCCCAGGAGGTACGTTGACAGCTTTCTCAGCCTGGTCTTTCCATTGGAGACATGGAGACAGGGCCAGATGAAGCTTGCCTTAGGTCTCACATTCAATCAATCCCCGGGACAAAGCTCAGCAGTGGTAGGCAGACTTGCAAGCCTTCTACTCAGCTACTGGGACATCCTGCTCCCATGGTTTTTTCTATAGTGTGTGTGTGTGTGTGTGTGTTTGTGTGTGTGTTTGTGTGTGTGTTTGTGTGTGTGTGTGTGTGTGTGTGTGTGTGTGTGTGTTTAGCCTACAAGTTATTTTTAAATAAAAGGACCAGGGAAAAACATGTTCTGATCTTAGCTGCCTTGAGTCCCTGAAAAGATTCACCAGGGTTATTTACTGGTGATGAAATACAAGTGCCTTATTGCAGGATGAGATCAATAAGCCGTGTTCTCTAGACTTTCTGCTGAACTCCAGGGAGATTAAGCTTGTTGCCTTCACTGAGGATTCTTCTCCATCTAGAAGCAAGCTGCCGTGCTCCATCCAGGGCACGGGCAGAGTTCTGCTGCTGGGACAGATGTGCTGCCCCCGTGGCTTTGACTCTTTACATCTCCCTTTTTCTGATCGGTACTGACACCACACCACCGGACAGGGCAGTAATGCGAATCTCGGGGCTCGATCTTTCTGGAGACATCTGCTCTTCTGCATTTGCTGCTCGGTTTCATGTTGCTACAAGCACGCCATTCATTTGCATCCACGGGACCATGGATGGTGCCTGTCTTTCATTTGGACCATGTGTATGTAGTGAAATTCTCAGGACCCAATTAATTTAGATATGTTTGAAATTTCTGAGCTACAGCTGGCTGGGGGAAAGAGGATGGCTAAGCTTATTTTCAGTGCAGAATATAAGCAAGTCTGTGCTGTGAGGCTTTATGAACATCTGCAAAATGGGCTCTTTATGTTTTTTAAAAAACGTGCACTGTAGTGGAACAGAAGTATAATATAACCCATTAGCATTAGTGTCAGTGTAACAGCCTCTGAATTGCATATTGTTGGGGAAATATTGATAGCAAAGTGTAAACAACTGCAAATGGGAAAAGCAATAAAGCTCTCTTCAAAGGACCTGTAACTTACAATTAAATAAGCTACATCGAAATAATATGAAGTAGAGGCATGTATGTCCAAAGTAACGGGTAATTTGAATTAAGGCTTGAACTTTCCCATTGACCTAGAGGAGGGCAAAAACAAAACAAAACAAAACAAAACAAAACAAAACAAAACAAAAAAAGAAAGAAAGAAAATGCACTTAGTGGATTGTCTGGCCAGTGTATGGCGGTTAATGGTGCAAAGACTATTTGTTAATCATACTTTAAGTTTGTGTAAAATTTTCCGTGCACCCCAGTGCAGTTTGACCTTGTAGCAATATGGTATTTCATGGGCACAAATGTATTTATTACACATCAAGGAAATATGGAACTGAAGGGGAGTTTTCTCACACTCAGGCAGCTATATTTTTGGATGAGAAATGACTGATTTAGTTAAGTGAATTTGCACTCACTTTTACAGAATCCGTAGGGTTCAGTTTCCTCATCTATACTGTAATGGTGCTGACCTAAATCAGTATTTTCCTTTTTTTAAAAATAGTTTTATTGATTTCAGAGAGGAAGGGAGAGAGAAAGAGATGGAAACATCAATGATGATCCGCTGTCTCCTGCATGCCCTCCACTTGGGAACAAGCCCACAACCTGGGCATGTGCCCTGACTGGGTATCAAACCCAGCACCCTTCCGTCCGCAGTCTGATGCTCTAGCCACTGAGCCAAGCCAGCCAGGGCTAGTATTTTCCATCTCCTTCTATCTTGTGTCATGTAAATAAGGTGACAATCGATAAGACTTACTGGTCTGAGTCTTGGGAAAATTGTCAACTTCAGACTATTGTATGATTGTCTGGAAACACAGTAATGGTATTATAATTTTTGTCATTCTGTGGCCAAATTGGCACTGATGGGGGAAGGGAAAAGCTCCTTTGAAATCTGCTGCCTGTGGTTGGAAACATTGCCAGGTGTGGATTTGGAGTGGAGGCAGATGTGCAGTAAATACTATCACTGAACCTCCGGAGTTCTTATTTTTTGCTCTGTTGGGCACCAATTGTGGAAGAAAGAACTTCTGTGTTTCAGCCTTGATATCAAAAGAGCATGACATGGGCCCAGCCCTACAAGACAGTTCAGAGAGAAACCATGACTGGCTCTTTAGTCTGAAGGATAAACATTGCTCTCTCTCTGAGGCTGTGGGGAGGCCGGTGTGGGCATGGATGTGACTGAAGCTCAAAACCCTTTTCCACTTGGTATCTTGGTCTGTGGGTATATCCCGAGAAAATGACTGCTGGTGTGTCTCAGTTGAGAGTCTACCAGTCTGTGACATTGACAAACCCCTCATGTTTCTGGATAACTGAGGGGGCAGTAGTTATATGGAGGAGAAAACTCCAAACATCTGTTTTTATAGCACATGATGGCGGCCAGATCCATACCTGTTGCACAGTGTTCTAAGGCATGGCTACTAGCTGATTGTAACATTTGTGGGGGCGGCTTCCTCCTCTGCACCCCGAGGACACTGCCCTGCCTGTGACAGCAGCGTGTGCCCTGGTCCCTGCAACAGGTTTCTGCACCACCTCCTCTCCACCGTGACATCACAGGGCAACAAGGACAGCAACAGTGAGTGAGATGGAGAACAGATTTTCCCTTTCCTCTCTGGAGCTATGCCCCTTGGCAAGGGCACGCCCAGAGGTTCTTTGGGCGTGTCATAGAAAGACATTCTCAGGTAGCAAGTTGACACAGAGTCATTCAAGTTGCATATTCCAGTAGAAGTGGTCTGATTTTCGAAGCCCAAATTTGCGAGGCAGGATCTTTGAGTAGATCCATTTGTGGGACAGGCTCCCTTTAGTAACTGTGCTTACCATGGGCCACTGCTTAGATAAATAAGATTGACTATGGGTTAGTTCCCTGTATGCTAGGATAAATGTCTCCATTTTTTTCCTCAGGGATCCTGTAGTACGAGGCTGAGGCTGAGAGCCTGGAGGTTCCTAAATAATCCCATGGCTATGGTTGTTTCACTTGCCCTTTGGAGAGAATCAGTGGTGCCCTCCTCACCTTATAATGACTGCTGGGAGGAATATCAATAAGGGAGTCTTTCTTTAAGAGAAGGGTGCTAAAGGGAAATGGAAATGAAGTAAAGGACAGAATATGAGGTGATCACATCTAGAAATATCATCTTCGAGCTTTTCTTTACTGTTTCTCATAGTATAAGACTGTTTCCTGATCAGTCAAACTATCCTCCTTCAGGAGAATTAAAATTGTGATAAGAGAAAGGCAGAGACAAAGAAACAGCCATTGTTCTGTTGGTGCCTTCCAAAATAGGCCCTCGAAGCCCACATGAGAAACAGTAGTTTTGAAAATCAAAGCTTTCTATTTTTAAGAGCCAAGTTCAGCAAAAGCTAAGAAAACATCTTGAGATTCCAAAGGAAGACCCTGAAGGAAGTTTGGTCTATTGTTTATGCCAGAAAATGGATGTGAAAGTGAAGAAAAAGCAGTGTACTAAACCCCGGCTGAACATTAGAATCGTCTGGGCGTGCTATTAAAATGCCTCTTCCTAGGCCCACCCCAGGCCAATTGAGTCAGAATCTCTCAGGGTGGCCACTGGGGATTCGTACTCAAAACAAAACAAAACAAAAACCCAAAAAAACTAAACTAAACAAAACAGAACTCCCTGGATTTTTCTTGTGCAGCCAAGGTTGAAAACAAGACCCAAGACCTTTCTGATCTGGGAGAGGATAGTGTATGCATGTGGAGGAGGTGTTTGGGACTGAGATTAGGAGACAAGATCTGGGTAGATCCCATGGAGAGGATTCAGTTTCACCTTGAAAAACTGTCCATTTACCGAGAACGTCAGGTAGTTGTGTGGGAGTTGAGGTACCATCCACAGGCCAACGATGTAGCCATTTGAGTATGTAACTCTGAGGAGTCACAGTAGCTTCAGCCCCATCCCGGGTGGGAAGGGCCAGGGGGTGATATTCCACAGTCCAGTGCTTGTTAGGTCATCATCCTGAGTTGAACTGCAGAAGTGGCACTCACCGGTGCCCGGACATTGCTGAATCCTATCCAAATGTCCCTGGCAAATTCCCATTTCCAATGGCCCCGAAAGAGAAGGAAGGTAACCTGGGAATAACCTGGAGGTACGGTGAGGTTATGCAAAGGGCAGCACCTGAACTTAGAGTCAGAGAGACCACATTGAAATTCACTTTTTTATATGAAGAAAGGGTATCTCAACAAAATCAAATGAGCACTAGGTATACTTTAGAAAGAAGAATTCCTTGCGCATAGCCTTTGACTTGCACTTCTTTCCCCTAATTAGGCATTCCCACGATGATTTTGAAACAATGCTTGATGCCCCTGGACATATGTTAGAACCCGGCCCTCCAGTTGGGTGGAGTTGAATTGTTCTTTAAATGTTTAAAGAACATTTGAAATTATAACTAGCACAGTTGAGGGTGAAAGGGAGAAATACAAATAAAGATGCTGGCAAGGTTTCCATTTCTACCGTCAAATTTTAAATGGCAGAACTGATGTTTTATTTTTAATGTAGTAAAATGGCTTTTAAGGGTAAGTTCAAAAGACTTTTGCAGATAACATTTAGGTTTTTGAAAAATTTATAGTGATAAAAGGTTCATAAAGATGATAATTGTCATGCTTGCATGACTTTAACCTTAATAGGGTGATAAAATATCAAGATGTGTATTTTATATAAAATACATCTAAAGAAAGACATAGAAAACCTCACTAGGGGAAAGTTGGGGATTATGGAATCCTCCTCAGTGTCCGTGTGCAGCCGTTAGCAATAGAAATGTTTTCAGCCCGAGCAGGAGGTTTAATTTTTATGAAGAGGGAACACTGGGAATGTCACAGGTGGCAGTGATGCTGAACAGGAAAACATAATTCTCTGTTCCTGGTGCCAAGTAGCCTGCCACCGAGATCAACAGCACTGTGCTTTCCAAAGCCCTGCTGGATCCGGTCCTTACTGGAGATCAAATTAGGCTATTATGAGAAATAGTCTAATTTAATGAGAATATGATTATTTTAATTGTGCCCAGTAACAACCATAATCCAAGTGACAGAGTGTGTTAAGGAGCTGGCTGGCTTGGTGATCAAGCTGGGAATTCTCTGCTGCCCACTCTCCCTGAACCTCAGCTTCCTCCCCTCCAAGCCAGGCCAGTCATTTCAATGGCCATCACGGAGTTCGGCAGAAACAGTCCATGGACATGGTGCAGAATATATAATTTTCTTGAACTTTTCATTAAACTGGGGAGATGATGGGGTAGAGGTAGTAACTGCTGATGTGAGTGGCTAAACTTAATCAGAAAACTCCTATAATATGAGTCATTCAAGTTTTTTCCTTTTCCCTTCATGAAATGAAAATACAGGATGCCCAGCTAAGTGTGAATTTCAGATAAACAATAATTTTTTTTTTTAGTGTAACTATGTCCTGTGCAATATTTAGGGCATTCTTAAACTAAAATATAGGGTACCCTGTGTTTTATCTGGTGACCCTAATTAGGTGGTCACCTATAAGGTGAGACTTGAGCAGGGCCCCAAGGAAGGTCTCTATGTATAAAATATTATCTCCTCCCGCTGGTGGCTCTTGGCCTGAAAGTGCACAGCTACACCATTTCTATGAGCTAAGGCATAATATCCAAGATGTCTTTATTTACGTGCATGCGTGCCACACATTATCACATTATTTTATCTTAGCTCAGCAGGGACTCATGTTGTGAGTCCCCTCTATTCTGTAGCTTCCGAAGGAACAAAGAGAGAGTCCCTTATGAACTGTAGGCTTAGCTCTGTCCACTCGTTAACTAGTCCTGATGATGGGAGACAATATGTTTGAAAGCTTAGAATGGTCAGCAGTGCGCTCTGAAATTATTTTTGTGGTCACGATCTCAAATTTGAGGAGCCTTGGCTTCCTTTGAGCAGTTTTATGCCTCCAGAGCTGCAATCACTCACTCACCACACATTTGTTGAGTGCCTGGCACTGTGCCCAGTATGATGGATAACAGGATTGATAAGTAATGGTCCTAATGAATTTATAGTCAGGAGCATCAATATAGCAGATAGCTGGGCTATCATGTAGGGGCTATGATAGAAATGGGCTCTGGATGTGATGAGAGTATGTAAGATGAACCCCCAAACGACACTGGGGAAATTAGGGAAGACTTTTGGAGAAGGTGATGTTTTAATGGAGTTCAGATGATAATTAGGGATTAGGAAGGGGGGAGGAAAAGGGCCTTCTGAGCAAGGCTTAGCACATGCAGGAAAACAAAAGGGAGAGAACATCACGTGTTCAGAGAATTATAAGCAGTGGGTTATGCTGAGATCTAAGTTGTCTATTCAGTTTGGGGTGTAAGGTGTTGAGAGGTACCCTGGGTTGGCTAGCAGACAGTCATGAAGATGTCTTTGTCATGCTGAGAATTCTTCACCCAACATTTCCATGTTAAAGGGACTGACTAGGCCTCTGCCTCAGTTTCTCCTTCAGCATTCATGGCAGTTTTCATGGGAACTAGAGTGTTGTTCTAACTCCTTGGGCAGGAGTCACATCATTCTGCTTGGTTCTTTCTAGTCCCTCACTGGTCCTGGTGGTAGTGGTGGTAATGGTATGTGTGTATGTGCATGGGGGGAGGATTACGAATGAGCCAGGATCCTATTTCTTGAATTACTGAATTGGATCCTGATAGCCACATAGTATTCAGAAACCCAACACTGCACCTCAAATATATTTCAAGTGTTTTGACTGCTTTACTGCTGACACCATGTTAAATCACCAGATTGAACCGTCTTTGTTACTGGTGATGAATTTACTGATACATAAATTGATCACCCACTCTTGGAACTAGAGATTGGACAGATTAACACTGTTTTAAGTGGCAGCCTGCAGCCAGGTTCCTAGACCCAGTCCTTTACTGTTCAAGTTTCCTATTTTCCTGTGACATCTTGACATCTCATCTATCAGTAAAGTCTAGGGCATGTTATCATATCTCAAAGCCAGGTTTCTGGAGCAGCCAGGTGAGAAACAGTGAGGAGAGGAGGCATCATTGCTTCTAGGGAGGACATATCAAGTGGGAGAGGCTCAGCTTCCAGAGGGCCATGGCAGGACTCAGTGGGATGACAAAGGTTTTTGCAGGGCTCTCTTTGATTCTCTCTAACTGTCTCTCTGATCTCCCTGTTAAGGTCCTGGCTGGTCTGCCTCTATTGGCATCACATCCAGCTCTTAGCTTCTATTAATTGCCAGCTGATGGCTCTATTGTTTTTGACAATGTCCTGGGGCACAGCTTGCTCTATAGTCTGATCCAATTAAAATCAGGCCTTTTTGCCCAGGTAGTCTTTGAGGCCTTCTCTAACTCCAGGAGGACTCTGTTTCCTCTTTCCCTGGTTCTCTCTGTTAAACCTCTAGTCTAGTGTTTTTCTGGTGGCTGTCAAAGAGCTGCCAGCCTCCTGTCAATTGCTCTGTTGTTTCCCCTAATTCCCCTAGACTTGAACTCACCTCTCTCCTTACAAATAAAGTCAGTCCCCTTAGAGCAGCGGTTCTCAACCTGTGGGTCGCGACCCCTTTGGGGGTCGAATGACCCTTTCACAGGGGTCGCCTAAGACCATCCTGCATATCAGATATTTACATTACAATTCATAACAGTAGCAAAATTATAGTTATGAAGTAGCAACGAAAATAATTTTATGGTTGGGGGTCAGCACATGAGGAACTGTATTTAAAGGGCCAGAAGGTTGAGAACCACTGCCTTAGAGAGAGCAACAGAGCTCTCTATTCTAACAGCCTGCCTCTCTCATGGGAAGAATGTCTATTGTGGAACTGGTGCCAGGGAAGTGGCCCACTTCTCTCAGAGTGACAATCCTGGTCTCTGAGTGGGCACTGGTGATGTGTGGTAGTACCTGCTATTCTCAACTTGCCCTCCTGGTGTGGAATGTCCCCCTAATGCGAGAGTGGAGGTGAAGGTGAGCAAGGCCCACTGTTCCCGGCTTGCCCTGCCTGTGGTAGAGATTCTGCCCCATTAGTGAAGGCTGGTGGAGGAAGGGAGCCTCAGACCGGTCTGCCACTCTTGGTTGGAGTAGAGTTTCCGCAGTACAGATCAGGGGAAAGGGAGGGGCATGATACATGCTAACAGACTCCCCCCTTCCAGGGAGAAACCAGCACCCTAGCCTGGGAGCTGGGGGAAGAAAGAGCCCTGTCTTCTTGGCTGCGCCTCACCACACTGAGCTGTTCTTACTGAGATTTATTAGATTTTTCTTGAATAAATGTTTTTCTATTTGCCCTTAGGACACTTTCCATAGACTTTAAATTGTTGTTGTTTTAAAATTATATTTTCTCCAGTTAGGTTGTTTTGCTATGGAGAAGGTCTCCAGAGATCCTAACAACACTATTCAGAAGTGTTTCTCTTTTACATCATTAAAAAGATATGTCTTGGATTGTCTTGAGGAAGAGTCATAATTTCTTCAACCTCTCTTTTGGGGCATTTTAATGACAATACTGTAAAAGTACTGCAGTGGTCATCAGTGTAGCTTGATCTTTGCATAAATTTGGAGTTATTTTTTTTAGGATTAGTCCTTTGAAGTTTTATAGATGATTATAAGCTAGCACATGGCTGGATTCTCACCAGTGATTCACAAAGCTTAATGGTAAATCATTTTTTTTCTTAAATTCTATTTTACAACATCAGTTCTGTGTAACAGTCAAAAGCAGACTCCTCGGCCCCTCCTATTTCAAAGACTCCAGCCTCTACTGTGTGACTCATTTTATTCTGTTTCGATCATGAAAGCCTGTTTCAATCCTCAGCTCTTTTGGGCAGCAGAGGTGAATTTTGGAGTCAGCAAGTGATTAGATTTTTCTAGTTTTGATAACGAGTGCTTTCCACATCTACAATTTCTCTTTGATATCTCTTTTCTCAGCTGTTTCCCTAGTCAAGCAGTACTCAAATATCTTAAACAAAAAACTTAAAACACATGACTCCCACTAAAAATAAGAATTGTTTCTTCATAGGTTTGGAGAGTTAAAGTGGGGACTCCTAAAGTAAACTTTTCCTACTTAAAATTTTCTTCTAAGGCTTTTCCTGATGCTAAGCATATTTTAAATTTCTTATCTCTTATTTTTAGGTGTTTCTCTCAACCAGAAGTGTGCTACAATAATAATTTGCAATGAAGACTGTATGCTTATGAAAGGTATTTAGGAGTGAGGTGTTTTAGTTATATGATTAGCTAGATTAAATTGAGAAACCAAACTCCTCTCTTGGTTAAACAGTTAATAAAACATATGTGTTCAGCTGTCACCCTATCCTTATTTTCTTACTCTTAGACTATTTTAATAAGCTGCATTCTTTATTTTTTATTTCTAAATTATTGAGGAAATAATAATATAACAATAATCCTCACAGAGACCTTTTTGGTCATGTTGGTTCCCTATTCAAAAGCCTTCACTGTCTATAGGGTAACAGTTTTTATTCCACCTGTAACACTTCATTAACCTCTACATTTACTGTTTCCAACTCCCTTGCAGAAACTCTCTTCTTTAGCTAGTGCAGTTTATTCATTTTTTTCCTGTGTATGTGATGTCCAGTCTCACCCCTTGTTCCTGCTTTGCCAGCTCCCCCTTCTGGATTGCTTTCCTAATCTTTTTTCCATTTGTCACCTATCAGTTGGCTTTGAATGTGGAGTAGGAAAGGAATATGACTATTTGTCAGTCTAAAAATCTCAATATACAAAACCCCAATCCATTAAAAAATGTGTCCATCAAGGTTCGACCCCTTTCACCATGGAAGGTCTTGGTGAAATTTTTCACTTCCATCTCCCAACCCTACCAATTGATATCCATCACTTGGCACCCATTTGTTGCTCTGTTTTTATAGTGTTAGTTAGTAGTCTTCACTGGAGTGTGAGGCTGTTGAAGGAAGAGACTGTTTCAGTTATCTTTAAACCGCTGAAGTGCTTTCCAGAGTTGATGCTCACCAGACATTGAGTGATATCAATTGTGCTGAATAGCTCTTTTAAAATTACTTCAATCTAGCTCCTGAACACTGACTTCTCTTAAATATGTTATTGAATTAGTTTTGTACTTTACAATTTCAAACTGCATTTCAAATGACAGGGCTTACTTTATTTAATCTTTAAAGAATCCTATGAGATGGGCAGAACAAATCTCATTTCCATTTCTTAGATGTGACAAAAGATCTCGGGGAGGTGAGTTACTTGCTCAGGGTCATGGTGGTTATAAATTACAAAACCCAGTTCTTCTAATTCCTAGGAGATCATGCTTTCATCCTGCCACAACTGTCTCTCTTATGATCGTGAAAACCTCAGGTGACTTTCCAGAAATTTTAAAGAATCCACAGCATGAGGAAATATATGACATTTCCAAGGCAGCAGTTGAAATTTGATGTGAAATTCCATCTGACATGTTTGTAGCAGCTTTAATTATTTAATCAATTTAAAACAGAATATTTAAAGCAGCCACAAAAATCACTGGGCATAACCAATTTCATCCATAAATCAGACATTTCGCACCTCAACTTTCACTCTTCAGTTCTATTTTGTGAAGTAATTGGCAACACGATGAAAATTTAAGATGTAGACAGACTATAACAGGGGGAGCAATCACACCTTCACAAGGAAATTAATTTATACACATACACAAATACACACGCATATTCATAGGCTCTGATCCTGCCAAGAGACGAGCCCCAACAGTGTGGTTAGCTGCAATTATGGCTAAGTGTCATAAAACAATTTTGGCATATCATGGCGCCCAGAGGAATCGCAGTGATCTCGCAGTTCTTGGTCTTCTAAGCACGTTTCAATCTCATGTGAATTCATCCTTGCAAGTTTTCTGTTTTCTTCTTTGTTTGTCAGAAAAGAAATTTGACTACATCTGCTACTTGTTTTGTGATTTTGGGATGTCATGAAAGCAGCTATCTTGCAGCCTGGACCAGAGCAAAGTGTGTCAGAATGATTTATAGGAACTGCTATGATTCCGCTGTGATGAAGACACAGCTCCACGTATGACAGCATGTATGCACAAAAGCCCTTTTTACAGGGATGATTTCACTTTAATTTATGGAGTTTTTTTTAATGCTTCTGTAATTGCGTGGTTATGATTGAATATTTGAGCAGAAGCAGTCTTTGATTATTTTGTGCCTTATTTTTGGCAAATTCTGACACGATTTTTTCTGGGTTGGCAATGGCAATAGATACATACATACATACATACATACATACATACATTCTGGGTTGGCAATGGCAATACATACATATATACATACATACATAAAATAAAATAATACTCTCTGAGTCCAGACTAGACTAACAGACCTAGCTAAAAAGAGCCCTGTGACTAAGTAGAATTTTCTCTAACATGTAATTTGGATTGCACTAGATGCACTGTATGAGGTAAGATGTATAATGTGTACTAAGTAGAAAAACTTAAAATTAGTGCTATTTACTCAGAGTTCATGCTTCATAGAGCAAGATTGAGAGGAAAAAAGAACTTAGTACTATGAAGTGTTCCATTCAACTCTTCAGTCAATATGGATTGGGAAGAAGGCAGTGTACATGAGCCCTCCAGTGATTAATTTTGAAGCCAATATAGTTTCAAATAGGAAGTAGTATGTGTTTGAGAAATTTCCACTACTGTTTATCTAATTTTAAAAATTAAACTCACTCAGCTTGGCCTTTATATGTTGTTTTAAAGCAAGAATATTAGAGTTGTGTTGTAATTTCACAGAAAAAGACACCCATGCTGTTCTCTCCTTCAAAATAAAAGCTGATTTTAAGTAATACATGCTCATTGTAAACAAACAAACAAACCCAAACTATGAAAAAATACAAAGAAGTTAAATAGTATGTGAAGTCATACCACTCAAAGACAATAATTGCTAATATTTTGGCAAATATTTTAACAGACTTATAACTCTCCAGTCACAAGCATACATACTAAAATTGGGTTAAACAAAATATATAATATTTTTCATTCATTAATATATTATGGTCACTATTTCATATCAATAAATATAGGTTTGTATTATTATTATTGGTCATTGCGAAGTGTTGCAGAGTATGAGTACTTTATAAATGCTTTAATTCTCCATTGGTGGATTATAAATTACTTTCAACATCTCCAACATTGGAACCACTATTCACCATCTATAGCAGCAAAACTATTATATCTTGCTTGACTTGTTTCTTTTTTTAAAAAAAATATATTTCTTTATTAATTTCAGAGAGGAAGGGAGAAGGAGAGAGAAATAGAAACATCAATGATGAGAGAGAATCATTGATCAGCTGCCTCCTGCACACCCCCCACTGGGGATTGAGCCTGCAACCCAGGCATGTGCCCTTGGCTGGAATTGAACCTGGGACCCTTCAGTCCGAAGGCTGATGCTCTATCCACTGAGCCAAGCTGGCTAGGGCTTGACTTGTTTCTTTCTCAAGGATTCCATATATCCAATTCATTGGCATCCTGAACAGAAGGAAAACAAGAGGAGGGAATTTTCCAAGGAATTGCACCAGCCCTGATTAGGGATGACCTTGAGTGTTTTAAGAACAGAAATATGGTTAATATGGCTCAAGTGCAGTCACAGGGGGAGAGGGAGAGGGAGAGGGAGAGAGAGAGAGGAGAGAAGAAACTAAGAATGGAAATATAGAAGATGGCGGCATAGGTAAACACCAGAAATTGCTGCCTCCCACAACGACTTCAAAAATACAACTAAAAGACAAAACGGACATCATCCAGAACCACAGGAAGGCTGGCTGAGTGGAAATTCTACAACTAGAGGAAAGAGAAAAGCGCACTGAGTCCGGTAGGAGGTGCAGAGGTATGGAAGTGTGGAGGTACGGAAGCGTGTACGAAAGGGCTGGCAGCTGGGTACGCTGTTGTCTTTTTCAATTGGGAGGGAAATATAAGCTCCCGACTGCTCTGAAATCCAGTTCCAGGCAAGAATCTGGGGACCCAGACTCATACAGAGAGAAATTGGACTGTCTGGCATTGGGCCGGAATGTGAGGGCGGCTTTCTCGCAGAGGTGCTTGTAGCGTTTATTGTTCCTGCATGGGGCCATGGGACACAGAGACTCAGGGACCTATCTGGGGCAAGGCCAACCGGCAATCATTGCTGTTTGCACCGCCCCGTGATTCCCTGAGACCCCGCCCCACCCAATTTACAAGCCCAATCAAGCTCCCCGAAGAGGCTTTTGTATATGAATGGCCTGGCCTTTCTCTGCCTAAATACCTGTCAAACTGCAGCTGGGTCAGAGAACCCCACCCAGAGCTTCCAAAAGAAGGCCTAAGGCTCCTGGGCAGCCTGCATTGCTTCCCAGCTGCGCCTCATCTTGACACCTCCAAACCCCAAACAAAGAGGAGGAATCTGGCCCTAACTGGTTTGGCTCAGTGGATAGAGCGTAAGCCTGCAGACTGAAAGGTCCCAGGTTCGATTCCAGTCAGGGGCGTGTACCTTGGTTGCGGGCACATCCCCAGTAGGAAGTGTGCAGGAGGCAGCTGATTAATGTTTCTCTCTCATTGATGTTTCTAACTCTCTATCCCTCTCCCTTCCTCTC
>NW_005371324.1:1104702-1115758 GCF_000412655.1 Myotis brandtii
CATAGAAAGGGAGTGGACTGACAATTCTCAAGGGGAAAGGGGTGTGGGGGGTGCAGGAAGAGATTGGACAAAAATCATACACCTATGGATGAGGACAGTGGGGAGGTAAGGGCAGAGGGTGGGGTGGGAACCGGGTGGAGGGGAGCTTTGGGGGGAAAAAAGAGGAACAACTGTAATAATCTGAACAATAAAGATTTAATTAAAAAAAAAGAATGGAAATATAATCAGAGATTTATCCTCAGGGCCTCATGGCCTATGAATGGGAGTTAGATATTATTATAAGCAAAATTTTTTCAATGCTCTGAAATGCTGTTTGAGAAATTTAAATGGGGTGGGGTGCTGATTTTAGGTGAAATACCAAGGGAACCACTCATTTATCCAACTTATCTTTCATCAAATATTTATGGAGCAATTTTCTCATATCACCAAGTTCCAGGCCCTAGAATATAGGGAATGCCATGAATTCAGTAATGACCAAGATAGAGGAAGTCCCTACCCTTTTCAAGCTGATATTCTAGCTTCATATAGTAAGTAGAATGTCAGGTAGAAATGTATGTAAAAATTAAAACAGGATAATGGTGTGTGTGTGTGTGTGTGTGTGTGCGTGTGTGTGTGTACACTTGTGTGTGTGCTATTTTAGGTAAGATGATCTGGAAGGTCTTTTAGAGGAGAGGATGCTTAACAAAGATCTGCGAGAGGCGAAAAATGAATCAAGCCAATAGATGGGGGATGATTGTTTTGGGCCGAGGGAATGGCAGGACTGGAAAACACATTGGTTTTCTAATTGATAGGCCTAAATAAACCAAGAGACCTGATTATAGACACAGTACTGAGGAAAGTACTAGATGATGAAGTCAGATAGGTAGCCAGGAGCCCTGAATGCCATGGTGAGGATTTTAGTCTTCTCTTCTCTTCTCTTCTCTTCTCTTCTCTTCTCTTCTCTTCTCTTCTCTTCTCTTCTCTTCTCTTCTCTTTCTTCTCTTCTTTCTCTTCTCTTCTCTTCTCTTCTCTTCTTTCTCTTCTCTTCTCTTCTCTTCTCTTCTTTCTCTTCTCTTCTCTTCTCTTCTCTTCTTTCTCTTCTCTTCTCTTCTCTTCTCTTCTTTCTCTTCTCTTCTCTTCTCTTCTCTTCTTTCTCTTCTCTTCTCTTCTCTTCTCTTCTTTCTCTTCTCTTCTCTTCTCTTCTCTTCTTTCTCTTCTCTTCTCTTCTCTTCTCTTCTTTCTCTTCTCTTCTCTTCTCTTCTCTTCTTTCTCTTCTCTTCTCTTCTCTTCTCTTCTTTCTCTTCTCTTCTCTTCATATGGTGAATGGTGGTTCCAGTTTTGGAGATATGAAAGACCAGGAAAGGAGAAGTTCTGAGGGGAAAAATAGAGTTGTATTTTGTGTAATAGAAGTGCCTATTACACTTCCATAGGGAAATGTTGAGCTGGCAATTGAATATACAAGCCTGGATTCAGGAGAAAGGTCAGGACTAGAGACATAAATTTGGAGATATTAACATTCAGATGACATTTAAAGCTGTAGGAATGGATGAACCAGGTAGGTAGTGAGTAAGAAGAGAGAAGATAAGATATCTGAGGAAGGAGCCTGGGGCATTCCAACACTGAGAGATCACATGGAGAGAAGCACTAGTAAAGGAATGGTCAGAGGTAGGAGGGAAGGCAGGAAGTTGTGATATCTCAAACACTAAATGAATAAAGTATTGAGAAAGAAGGCATCAATCATGTCAAATACTGCTGGAAGTCAAGTAGGAAGAGGACTGAGAATTGACTGTTGGATTTAATAATGTAAAGTACATGATATCCATGCAAAGGAGGTCTTGGTTGGAGGTGTTGATGAATGCCTGATGGGAGATAATTTGAGAAAGAAAAGAGGAGATAAAATAAAGATGAAGGATATAGACAATAGATATTTTCCCCTTTATTTTTCCCCCCATCACCATTTATCCCCCCCTTTACCATCTCCCACCTCCATACACCCCCTCCTCCTCATAATCACCAAATCACCACTTTTTTTTCTATAAAAGGGAGCAGAGAAAAACTAGAATAGGATGTGGCATAGAGGAGGGTTTTTTGTTATTTGTTGAGTGGTTAGTTTTTAAAGATGGTAGAAATTACAGACTTTGAGCATTTACTTTAAAACATACTGTGAAGACCCATGTCCCATGTGGTTCAGGGTTTGGGCTCTGAAAGAGGGTCCGCATGCAAATGACAGAGATGAGACAAGAAATAATAATTTGGAAATTGGGGGGCCAGGCAAGAGCCCAATGCAAGAAGATGGACTCTGCTCAGGCTCAGGCCTCACCATCCTTTTATTCAGTTTGGGATATACCTATAGCCCTTAGGCAGGCAATTTCCAGTAACAGACAGACTATCTTATCAGTAAGGATTTACATGACTAGCTGGTGGGGAAGTTGCTTCAGCTACCATTGTCTGGACTACACAGTGGGTGCATAACTCTGACCTTTGTCAGAGGTCAAGGGTCACCAGCATTCTGGGTTCCTTGTCTACACCTCTCTGCTAGTGAAGACAATAGGCAGTTTCCCACAACATACAAATTTTTAATTAAAGGCCTTAATTTTAGCTTCAGGGTTGGGGTCAGATTATGAGAATAGAAGGAACATTAGTCAGGAAGCTGTTGCAAGAATACAGGGAAAATATGATAGTGGTTTGGACTACAATGTGTTTGGTGGAGAGGAGAGAAGAGGATGCATTTAGAGGTAGAATTGAAAAGACTTGCTGAGTTGGATGCAGAAAGTCAGAGAAAGGAAGAATCAAGGATAACCAAGTTTCTTTCTTAAGCAACTAATTATCTGGAGGTGCCATTTAGTAAGATGGGAAAGTATTAGGAGATTAATAAGTATTGTTGGGAGTATAAGAGTTTTCTTTTTGACCTCCTGAGTTTAAAATTGCAATTGGCATCTTCTTAGGAGAAATGCTTTAAAGTGGAACTGCTAAATCAAAGTGTTAAATTTTTAATATATATTTCTGACCTAAACCCTCTAACAGTATTTGAGATTGTCTATTTCCCTGCATTCTGGTCAACTATGGATATCATCAATCTTTTAAATTATTGGCAATCTAATGGGTAAAAAGATATTTAAATGTATTTCATGTCTTTGATTATACTCAACACAAGCCTCTCTCTCTCCCCGCCTCCATATATATATAGGGAGCCTCTGGCTTAGTCCAGAAGGTCATCTGGATGGTCATCTGGAAGGTGTCTGGATGGTTGTTCTGTTATTCAGTCTAATTAACTCTTTATTATATAGTTTTGCCTTTTTGCTGGGAGGGTAGAATCCCTTATTGTGAAATGTTTATGTGTTTGTGATTATCTCTTTGTGTCCTTTAGTAATTTTCATTTTCTTATTGATTTATGAGTTATTTGTAGTTAGAAACAATAATTATTTACCAAATATGTTGCAACTATTCATTTGGGTTGTCATTTATTAGTCTTATTTGTGGTGTTACTTTTGTAATATGAGAGTTTATAATTTGTATAAAGTCAAAACAAACATACATCTTTTCTATTTTAAGTTCTTGCTTCAGTGTTATGTGTATGCAACCCAGATGTCAGCTTTCCTTTCAGAATTAAATAAGATTTGTATAATCCTTTATTACATGTCCCATGGGAAGGCTTTCCTAAAGCATCTGCAAATTCTTGATAGCTTATATTTCACTTGAGGCCCAGTGTATGACATTTGTGCACTGCGGGCAAATAATTGGGGGGGGGGGGGCGTTCCCTCAGCCTGGCCTGCGCTCTCTCACAGTCTGGGACCCCTGGGGGATGTCCAACTGCTGGCCTAGGCCTGCTCCCTGCCTAAGCTGGCAGTCTGACATCCCCTGAGGGGTCCTTAGCATTGCTGTGAAGGTGGGAGAGGCTCCTGCCACTTGCCAGCCATGAGCCTGGCTTCTGGCTGAGCAGCGCTACCAGGGGGTAGCTTCTGCATTGAGTGTCTGCCCCCTGGTGGTCAGTGTGCGTCATAACGACCGGTAGTTCTGCTGTTTGGTCAATTTGCATATTGGCCTTTTATTATATAGGATAGTATTTTCTGACTTCCTGCCATACTAAATTTTGACTTTAAGCACATCTGATCTTCTGAGTCTCTTTTCTTTAAATTTTTTTTTTACTAGTATGTCAAATTCATCATTGCTTGACTCTCTCAAAAGCCATTTATTCACACAAGAGATTGTGCCTTATTTATTTTTCCAAACCACCATCAATGCACCAGATATTGAATATCTCTCTGCCAACTTAAAATGCCATTACAATGTATTCAGAACTTCTAGATATGCTATGCTTGGGTCTAATTCTAGACTCTTAATTTAGTTCATTTGAACTTACAGTCTAAAATATGCTTTGAATTATGGTAACTTTGTAATTATGTATTAATTCATTGAACACATGCATTGACTACCTACTATGTGCCAATCACTGTAGTAGATATGAGGAACCAAACAGTCAACAAGACAAACATGATTTTTCTCCTTGTGGAGTTTAAATTATATTGGGAAGTTACTGATAATTAACAACATAATTATATGTTTTGAAAATTAAAAATATCCAACTTTAATTGTGAAGAAACAAATAATTAGTTGAAGTGCTAGTAAGTCAGAGGTCTGCTGTATAGAGGAAAGTCAGGAAAGGGTTCTGAGAATTTGATATTAAACCTGAGAAGAGAAGGATGAGAATGACCCGCCCTTTGAATTGTTTCATCAAGGCAAAGATGAGGCTAAGGCAGAGACGCTGAAGCAGGACTTCCATCATTTGAATGAAGGTGACATGAATTTTCTGCTTGGGAGCTCTTGTATTATTTAACCTCAAACTTCCATTTGTTCAAGGGATATGTAATTATTTTTGATCATATTCAGGGTTTTCTAAATAAAAAAAATCTTACTCTCGCATAACATATTGAAAATAAGTTTCATTTTCCAATTATTTTGCTATTTTCCTCAGGCATACTAATTAGCTATATACTAGATTTCTGTTGCTTGTACTTCATATCCATCATTTTCTCCTTGTTTTCTCATTGTCCTTTTCCTCTTTATTTTTGTGTGGCTTCCTCAAGCCGGTCCTCTACAATATGGATTTTGTTCTGTCTACTTTTCTCCTTTTTCACTGCTTCAAATGTTATGTTAAAAATTTCCCAATGATGTTTCTTCCCTTCACTTTCTGAGCTTTCCTTTGCCAGTTTTCTTTTCATCTTATGATTATTATTGTTTTTGGTAATATCATTTCATCTTTCATCTTTTGTTTTATAGGGCTCTTGATATCTTTACTTTCCTTTAGAGGTCAAATTAGTTATTTTCTTAAATACTTATTTTCTCTCTTTTTAAGTTACATGTTCATGTTGTTGACCAAGTTATTGGCCACCCTTCCTGGTTCTCTGACTCCCATTTGCATATTTCTCCTAGGAATTAAACTGGAAGTCTAGATCAGTAAGGGCTCTCACAGTGTGGTCTACAATCCAGCATCATCAGCATTGTTTGGGAACTTATTAGATACACAAATGCTTGGACCTCCACCAGAGACTTCTGTAATGAGAATCTCAGGGGTAGGGCCCAAATTAAAATAGAAAAAAAAAAAGAAGAAGCAGCAGCCCTCCAGACTATTCTGAGGCATACAAAGTCTGAGAACCACTGGTTTAGATGTGTTTTCCTCTTCCCAGTGGCTCCTATCCTATTTATGTTCATGTCACATTTCTAAATACTAGAATTTTGGGACAATATATTTGAAATGTATTACACTGTTCCCTTGGTAGTGTTTAGTGCTATATTGCTGTTTGAGTAGAACTGTTTACTGTCTGGCATCCTTTCTCACATATTTAGCATCAGATTTTTTTCAGTTTGTTTTATTTAGTAAATACAAAATCTGTTTTGGTTCCTCTCATCTCACATTTATTATACCTTTTATATATCACTGACTGCAAATTGTATCTGTGTAGTATGACCTGCTCATCTCAGTTGCTGATAGACATTGCTATCAATAGTATGTGTCCTCAGTTGTAGCAAATAAAACATTTTTACACTGATCCAAATTTGGAGAGACACTTGTGCTATTAACTATGCATCAGTATTCTGTTATACACATATAGGACCAATGGTTTATATGATCTGTCTAGTTATATTGATTTTTGTAATGGGTAAAGAGCAAACTAGGACTATTCCCGGATATGTTAAGCTTTTTCCCCTGGACTGTTTATGAATGAATTAGAGCTTTTGTATTAAAAGCTTAGATTTTTGAATTTGAGAACATATCCTATTCTCTGTTGTGTTATTCCTCTATTTAAGAATGAATTGACTTTTACTGAAAATTAAAAAAAAATGTTTGAACATTAAGCAAAAAGCCATATGAAAAGCACAAGCAATATATTATGATTAATATGAAAAAAGAATGAATTGGCTAACTTAATGTAATGTTAAATGAAAAAGAACCCCCCATAGAGATGGTTTATAAAAGAATTTGGAAAAACTTCTGAGGCTGATGTATATGTTAATTATCTTGATTTGTCAATGTTTTCATGGGCATATACATATATCAAACTTGGATTGTATACTTTAAATATATACAGTATATTGCACATCAATTATACCTCAGAAAAGCTATTAAAACATCATGGGTTTTTATAAATCTTTCAATATGGTTTGTCTTAAAATATATGGTAATTTGTGAATGTAGATAATTGGTTCTAACTTTGACTTTTCATAAACTTTACCTGTCTTCCCACCAATCCTGGGGCAGACAAAAAAAAAATAAGGCATGCTTTGGTGAATTTTCTAAGCCTATCATGATTTTAAAATGTTTGTGATACAAAGTGAAAAGAGGATCTACAAATGATAATGGCTAACTCAGCATCCCCTGCCCCCCCCCCCCACGTTTTTTTTCTGGTGTGCTAAAACTACATTCTCAGATCACCAGAAATCAGTTTCAGATATGACTTATGTCCCATCAACCAGATGCTATTGCATGAGACTCTGATTAGAAAATGAATGTAGACAAGAGAGATAGAGTGTGGGGGTTGTGGGAGAACTGACATGATTCTGGGGCCAGCATATGACATGGTGACCTGCTTACATGGCAGATGATTTCCTGATCAGCTTCCTGGCACAGTGTGGTGCCACTGTGTCTGTGTCAGTCAGTGTGTCCTGGGGTGCAGGGTTCCCAGTCCTGTCAGAGTTAGAATGTTTTGCAGTCAGCAATAGTACAAATGGACTCCTGATTTGTTAACTTCCTGCAGTGGTGATGGTCATTTTTTCAATCACAGCAGAGGAAGAGTGGTTCTAAGGGCTAGGACTTGGTCCTGGGAGATTGGCCTGGAGCCTGCTTTTCCAGCTCTTCAACACTTACGGGAGCACATAATTCCTCAGAAAAACACTTTCTGCTTAAAACAGTTCAAGTGGATTCTGTTGTGCGTAACTGAGACCCAAGTAATAAAGTAATTAGTACCAGAAGCCATAAACATCAAAAAAATTGGACTTGATTTTGTTTAAAGGCAACCACAGCTCACAGTGAGAAGTTACTTAAATGATTACCTCTGGTCATCCACTGTGGAAACATGGGGAAGAAAGGATCTTAGGAGTGAGTTGTTTTTTTTTCTAAATTGTGCTGGTGAGCTAAAAGAAAGAAAGAAATATGCTCAATATTTTAAATTACCAGCTCTAGGAACCATCTGAGAATTAAGAAATTTTTACAACTGTTCCTTAAGGACTTTCTCATCTTTTGCAGCCTCAAGACTAATTTACATGGAAATCAGATGGAATGTCTGATGCTGCAGGTTGTTGAATTACAAGGTAGGTTGAATTTATAGTTTTGCCATTTATTTTTTGCAAAATTGAAAACATTGCCTTAGAAAAGTTAGACCTCATTATTGGGAGAATGTCATTTAGGAGAACTAGGATAAATCTGCGTGCTCGAACTTCACTAAGACTTCCTCACCAGTTGAAGCAGCTTTTTTCTTGCTTGATGATGTTTATCTTGTTTTACTTGAAGGCTCTATAACAGCCTCTTCTAAGACAGGTCCCTTGCAAGGAGATGATAGTTCTGCACTTGTAGCACCTTCACTACCCCTATTGTTTCTACACCTATAGCCAGATCAGATCACTGTATGTTCTAGGGAGCAACTGTGACCTCAAGTCTAGAGGAAAAGACAAAAAAAAGAGTTAAATAATTTTGCTCATATATTATATTAGCAGAAAGCTGAAGATTATTTGTAGAAAATGGGTTCTGAAGATAACTGTCTAATGTTTTAATGGGGGGGGGGAACGGGTTAGCTTATTTAGGGATGGTATCACACACCATACTTTTTCTAATCAAAGAACTAATAGCCAAAAATAAAACATCAGGTTCATATTTATAGATTCATATCTACCCAGAAGCAGTTGCCCTTATAAAATGTGGAATAGACCATTGAAGACTCAGTTATAGCAGGATCTAAGAAATAATACCTTGTGAGAAGTGCTGTCTTATAGATGTGGTACTTACTCTGAACCACTGACCAACATATTTATCCTATAGCTGGAATACATAGGGTCTAACAACAAAGTGAGAGTCTTGGTAATGGCATCTCTTACCACGACACCAATACAACAGCAAATGACCTCCTTATAAAATTTTCCTTATTGTTGCTGAAGTTTTGGCTCTGCTACTTTAGAACACTTAGCATCTAAGAGAGAGTTATTTCCTTTAGGGGACAGATACAACTGGCCATTTTAGGGAAAAGAGGCTAATCCTGTTTTGGTTGACATAATTGATCCTAATTATCAAGGGGGAAATAGAGAAAGGGGTATGTCTGGAACACTAGCAATCCTCTTGTCTCTTGTGACTGCTAGTCTACAGCTGGAAAACTGCCGCAGATAGGCGTGTTGTGGAGGTTGTTGTTTGGATTATATAATTATGGAAATTAGGTTGTATATGGATGCTAAGTATACAGATAGTAGCTTTATAAACAAATATTCCAATATTCTAGAAACAAAGGCTGAAAAATTGAAAAACCACATTTCCTGGGCTCCCTTGCAGCTATGGTTCTGGACATCATTTAGATTGCATCAATCAGAAGCATTTTTATGACACATTGAGTACTAATTAAGTCACATTGGTAGAGAAACAGGATGTAGGGCATCCACTTTGCTTATATAGATAGACGATGATGTTGCATGGTTCTGGGATCATCTGCTAAAGCTTCCATGTTTATTTAGAATGTGGCTCTCTGATTCACAGGTTGCTACAGAAGCAGCTTTCCTTAATCATAGCAGAGGCAGCGTGGCTTTGGGAGCTGTTCAGATTCAATTCTGCTTCTCCTGACCTTCCAACATTTTTGTAATCACTTAATTTTCTTCTTCAAATCCTGTTATGCTTCAACTAACTAGAGTGAATTTTATTTTCTGCAATCGAACCCTGTCTAATATACAACTTCCTTCCAATTTAAAAATATTAGTAGGATTTTTTTTCCAGAAAAATTTCCACTTACTTCCAGCCATGCTGTACTATTCTCATGAGAAGGTGAATTATGTACATTACTGGCAACTTTTAATTTAGTTTAAATTTAGATTATGTTTCTCAAATGTTGTGCTCTAAGCTTAGAACTCTTATTTACAGGGTTGTTAAGGGTTTCTTTACTAATTTTGTTTCTCTTTTTTTTTTTGAAAATTACTTCCAACAGAAAATAAGAGATCTTTAATAACTTATTATCTTAAAAATCTTGGTCTGATTTATACTAAAGTTATTTTAATTCCAAGCTCAGTTCACATTCTGTTGCTCAAGCTGGCAAGCTATAATCATGTCTTCCTTATCTATTTGGAGATTCCTTGAAATAGGAGAACAAATATGTCTAAATCTAAAGATATCCTCTAAATGATGTCAATGGGACAGACTTTTTCCTTTTTAAAATAGGTCTATGGGTTGCATTTTGCAAACCAGGGACAGTTCCAGTGGTTCTTAAACTTGGCTGCACACGGAATAATCTGGGGAGCTTCTAAGAAGTGTTAATGCAAGAACCACACCTCAGACAAACTTGGGGTATGTATTTTTAAAAACATCCCCCAGATAATTGTATTAGTCTGCTCGGGCAGCCATGACAAAATACCACAGACCAGGTGGCTTAAACAACAGAAATTTATTTTTGCCAAGTTCTGGAGGCTAGAAGTGCAAGGTCATGGTTGGGTTCTGGTGTGGCTTCTCTTTCCTAGTTTGTAGATGGCCACCTCTCACTATGTCCTTCCTCAGTCTCTCCTCTGTGTGCTTTTGGAAAGAAATCTCTTCCTCTTTTTATAAGGACAGTAGTTCTATCGGATTAGGGCCCCACTCTTATGACTTCACTTAATTACCTTCTTAAAGGCCTGTCTCCAAATACAGTCACATTGTGGGTTGGGACTTAAACATAGGAATTTTTTTTTTTTGGGGGGGGTGGGTGGAGACACAATTCAGTTTATAACAAAGATGATTGACAACCACTGGTTTAGTAGAATAATGTGGTTTTGGGGGCTGAATTTTAGGACATAAGAAAAAGCAGACAAGTCACAATGATGTACCAGGTTTAGTCTATGGTGGCAACTTGGCAACTTCTGCTGGGTAGAATGGAGAGAAATAGCACTAAATAGGGAGAGGTGGGGGATAGGCAGGCGCTAGTCAACCGTTTAGTCCAGTGGTTCCCAAACTTATTGGGCCTACCGCCCCCTTTCCAGAAAAAATATTACTCAGCCCCTGGAAATTAATTTTTTTTAAATTTTAATAGCAGTTACTCATCGCCCCCAAATGCACCTGTGGCCATCACCGCCCCCCCGGATCGCTGCAGCGCCCACCGGGGGGCGGTAGCGCCCACTTTGGGAATCACTGCTTTAAACATTTAAATCATGGAACATAAGACTTTCCCCCCCACTCTTTTTATGCTAAAACCAGACTATCAAATCCAGATCCTAATTGCCTCATTGACACCCTTAAAAAGGGTATAGGGCAGTGGTTGGCAAACTGCGGCCCCTTGAGTGTGGCTCTTCCACAAAATACCACATGTGGGCGCGCACGTACAGTGCGATTGAAACTTCATGGCCACACTCAAGGGGCCAAAGA
>NW_005371324.1:1117041-1120364 GCF_000412655.1 Myotis brandtii
ATGTTACAATGTTTCCAACTGAAGCTCAGAGGCCGGCAAGGCAGGCAGGGAACGTTGGAGTCCTCCTTCACTGAAGGAAGCAAGCCTCCCTGTTCGCATCAGCTGCCTGGCTGCCGGCCGCCATCTTGGCTGACAGTTAATTTGCATATCTCCCTGATTAGCCAATGGGAGGGGTAGCGGTCGTACGCTAATTACCATGTTTCTCTTTTATTAGTGTAGATGGACTGCTTGGCCTCATCCCCAAAGTTCCTGATTCAATGGGTCTGGGTGGGGCTCGAGTATTCGCACGTGGAGCAAGTTTTCAGGTGCCGCTGGTGCTGCTGGCTTGGACACCACTTTGAAAATCTCTGATCCCATTTGCACATAGTAGACATAGTACGATGTGAACTATTTCTTTCATTGTCTCTATAATACTCAAATAATTAATTCAGCTATTATTAGACATACATTTTAAGCACCCTAATGGTATTCTAAAATCATTATTCTGGTGTCACAGCTGGGCAAAATGAGGTGGGGTGGAAATGGTATGACATTGCCGCCAGATAGACCTAAACTGACACGAAGCTAGGAGAGGTTGGTGTGACCTGATCGTGGGTGTAAAGGATTCTGTCCTTCAGGAGCTCACCAGCTATCTCAAGGTTTAACTGACCTTGCAGAGAAACGGTGTGACTTCCCATGATACAGAAGTCATATAGGGAAAAACATACAAGTATGTGGTTAACTAAACAGGAAAGTACCCAAACCCAGAACACAGGACCCCCTTGCAATGGTCTCCCCAGCATTCTCCTTTAGGGATGCTTCTCGTCCCACCCATGCTATTCCTGCGTGTGCGGTTGTTTCACTATAGCAACCCTCTAACCCTGGAGTGAAACTGAGGTGATCCAATACTTCAGTGGGATTTAAAAAGCACTTTTCATTATGAAATGATTGAAAACTTAAAGAGTTGTAAGAACGGTACCCCAAACTCCCATGTATCGTTTGTACCCATCATGCAAATTCAGCAATTGTTACCATTTTGCTACATTTGTTTCTTCTCTCTCCGTCTCTGTACACAGGCAGCACATATCAGTTTTTCCCGAATGATTTGTAAGTTGCAGACATTACCCACCTTTACCCTGAATTACTTCAGTGTGTGTTTTCTAGAACAAACATATCCTTAATTATAGTGTGATGGATTGCAATATGCCCAAATAGTTCTCCTACACCTGTATGCATGTCCTTTTGTAATGAGACTTAGATGCCCCTCCCAAAAGACGGGAATCTATTTCTTCACTCCTTAAGTCTGGCTTAGCCATGTAACTTGCTTTGGACACAGGTTATGAAACATGGATGCAGGTTGAGGCTTGAAAATGGGTGTGCATTTGGGCTTGCCCTCTCTTGATGCTGGGAACCGTTCTGCCACAGTGTGAACATGCTGGGCGAGGCTGCTGGCGGATGAGAGACACAGCTGTCATCTTGGTTTACATCAACCCAAGTGCCGATAATGTGAGTGAGGCTCTCTAGACCACACAGCCCCAGCAGAATCAGCTCAGCCTACGAGAATTACCCAGCCAACCCACAGAACCATGAAAAGGAGTAAATATTTATGCCTTTAAGCCATTAAGTTTTTTGTTGTTGTTTTTGTTTGTTTTCTAAGTAGGATAGCAGGCTCAACTCCAGTTCCAGCTGGCTTTATATCCCAGAGTGGGTTGCAGTATTGAGACTTGTCAGGTGCTAGAATTTTTAAAGTCATGAACCCTGAAGTCAATAACAAGAATATGAGAATCCATCTGTAGTGACAGGAGCAGTAGGACATGGATGTATGGTCCAGTTAAACTGGTTTTCAGGACAGAGTTCTTGACCTTGTCTGAAAATTGGAAACTAAGTCTTGAGGCCTTAAGAGCCAAGCAGAGCACACATGGGGCAGTTAGAGAGCCTACAGAGGCTAAATCTATCCTCACAGTTAACTGTTGTTGGAACAGCTGGCCATTGTTAAATGTCACTGGTTGGTGGAATGAGGAATTCTTCATCTCTGATATGGCTCTCATTGGTCAGGTATCTAGAGCAGTTGTTCTCAAACATTAGGATCACCTGGGGAGGTTATTTAAACACTAGAGGCCCGGTGCACAAAAATTTGTGCACTCGGGGGGGAGAGAGAGAGAAATATTGACTAGTTGCCTCCCCCACATGCCCTGACTTGGGCCAGAGATTGAGCCTGCAATTGAGGTACGTGTCCTTGACCGGAATCCAACCCGCAACCCTTCAGTCCACAGGCTGAAGATGGAACCACTGAGCAAAACCAGCGAGGGCTCAGCCATTATTTTGTTTTGTTTTAAAATATATTTGTATTGATATCAGAGAGGAAGGAAGAAAGAGAGAGAAATAAAAAACATCAATGATGAGGGAGAATCATTAATTGGCTGGTTTTGTTTTGTTTTAAAATGTATTTGTATTGATATCAGAGAGGAAGGAAGAAGGAGAGAGAAATAGAAACATCAATGATGAGGGAGAATCATTAATTGGCTGTCTCCTGCACAGCCCCCTACAGGGGATTGAGCCCATAGTGATCTCCTGGTTCATAGGCAGATGCTCAACCACTGAGCCATGCTGGCCAGGCTAAGCCATTAAGTTTTAAGTGGGTTTGTTGCACAGCAACAGAGTAAAATAATCGAATACAGGAATTTTAATAGTGATATTATATTATTATCCAATTCATATTTAAAAAGCTTAAATTATCTTAAATATTTTTAAAGCATTTTTTTCTTCCCAATCCATTTTCTAATCTAGGGTCATGCACTATAATTAGCTGTCATCTCTCTCTCTTTTTAAAAATCTCCACGACATTTTACTATTATTTGTGATATGCAAAAAGCTGTTCATACTTCTGTATACAACTTGATGGACTTGGAGATAAGTGCATACACTGTGAAACTATCACCACAATCTGTCATAAACCTGTCCATTGTCCCATCCACCTATTTATTATATTATTTTGTGAAAAGAACACTTATTATAAGATCTACCCTCTTAAGAAGTATTTTTACTTTAATAATTTTATCTAAAAATTGCTGTTAATAACTAGAGAGGTAAAACATGCATTTTACCTTCTATCTTTTTATTAGTGAATAAAAATATTTATGTATTTTTTAAACTTTTCAATTATAGTTTACATTCAATATTACTCTGTATTAGTGTCAGATGTACATCCTAGTGGTTAGAAAATCAAGTGCTTTACAGAGTGGCCTCTTAGGAAACTTTGAAGTATACAATACAGTATTGCTAACTATTGTGCTGTGCAGTGGGTCTCTAGGACTTATTCATGTTGTATAATCAAAACTTTCTCA
>NW_005371324.1:1120398-1148482 GCF_000412655.1 Myotis brandtii
TCTTGGCAACACCATTCCATTCTCTTCTTTCATGACTTTGACTCTTTTAGCTTCCTTATATAAGTGGTATTGTAGTATTTGTCCTTCTGTGTCTGGCTTATTTCGCTTAGCATAATGTCCTCCAGGTTAATCAATGTTGCAAATGGAAGGACTTTTTTCCCTTTTTAAAAGGTGAATAGTATTCCATTGTATGTATATTCCACATTTTCTTTATCCATTCATCCATTGATGGACATTTAGGTTGCTTCCATATCTTGGCTATTGTAAATAAAGCTGCAGTGAATGTGGGAGTGTAGATATCTCCTTGAGATCCTGATTTCAATTCCTTTGGACATATAACCAGAAGTGGGACATATATAACTAGATTTTATGGTACCCCTACTTTTAGTTTTCTGGGGAACATCCGTACTGTTTTCCATAGTGGCTATGCCAATTTACATTCTCACCAACAGTGTGCAAGGGTTCCTTTTACTCCACATCCCTGCCAACATTTATTTTCTTTTTTGGTAATAGTTATCCTAACAAATATGAGGTGATATCTTATTGTGCTTTTGATTTACATTTCCCTAATGATTAGTGGTGTTGAACAACTTTTCATATACTTGTTAGCTATTTGTATTATTCTTTGAAAAACTATCTATTCAGTTCCTTTGGCCATTTTAAAATTGGGTTATCATACCTTCTGATTTTAAAATATATTACAAAGCTACAGTAATTAAAATTGTATGGTACAGGCATAAAAAGAGACATATAGACCAATGAAACAGAATAACAGAGTCTAAAAGTAAATCCATACATATAAGGTTAATTGATCTTTGGCAGAGTGCCAAGAATACATTGTGGGGAAAGGATAGTCACTTAAGTAAGCGGCGTTGAGAATACCAGAGATCTACATGCAGAAAAATGAAATTAAACCCTTATCTTACGCTATCCCCCAAAATCAACTCCAAACATAACCAATCCAATTTTACCAGGAATACAGAATACACCTGTGTCAATGAAACTGTGTAGCCATTATGTCACATTAACGGATAGTGACTGTTTTGGCACCGACTGGTTGCACCACCCGGTATTTATTGGCTGTCCCTGAATAGGATTCAATAGCTGTGTGGTTCCAATATTTGGCCATGGCTTCCATCTGAGTGGTTGGGCTGCTGCACCTGGGGTTTCCCTGGGCACAGGGGAGACTCTGCCCACAATAACAACCCCCCTCTCCTCAAGGTCAGATGGGCATGTTTTGTTTCCCACTAGTACAATCGTTTGGGCATCGTCTTTGTTCCCTCCATTGGCCTATAGGACATTCTAGCACACATAGAAGGCCTTACTAAACTCACCCAGTGAGCCCTAAGTGACAGCCAGCAAAGCCTGTCTTTACTGAACATTGAAATGTCTCTAATGAGAAAAGCTTTCTTCCAAAATAGAATGGCCTTGGACATTATCACGGCCTCGCAAGGAGGCACCCTGTGCCATTATTCAACCAGAATGTTGTCTTCATACTTGATGTGTCTGCTAATATGTCATCTTTATTACATTAGATGATGGGCACAAGTGAATACCCTGAGTGATCCTACCCCCAGCCTAGGTGACTTAATAAGTCAGTGGCTCCGATCATGGGGATCTTGGTGGAAGAAATTGGGAATCATTATCTTAATCTGTGTTTTCTCTTGCATGTACCTATATTGTTGCTATGCTATCTGCCTCCAATGTAGCCAGGTAATCGCACAAATGAATGACCTCTATGCTAGTGAAACCCCTTGCTGACCACTGATGGCACATTGCAAAGAGGGGGGCATATGAGATTGTAAGAGCCAGTCATAAGGTGTGGAGTGTTGGAGGAGGTCATGGAGAGGATGTGACTGCTGACTGACCCACAAGTTGGACCAGGCAATCAGAGGCTCCTCTCCCCCTCTCCTCTTCTTGGAATGTACACTCTGCCCTGTGTTCCCACAGTGGGAGCTATTTCAAGGCTGCAGCCTTGAGAAAGTCAGGTGTTGTTGAGACCGTCTGGATGGTATATGTGACCTAACCCAGGTAAGGCTTTATATAAACTGTTAAGAGTCTAGCAGGCACGTGCAGAAATCTACTTGTTTTGTGGCTGCCCACTGCAAGCCTCATACGTAACCTCCCTTTTTATTAAAGCTGCCACTTGCCAATCTGGAATAGTCTGCCTCTTTCTTTGGTCTCTCTTTGCTCTCTGTGTAAGGGAGCCAGATTCAGATTTCACCTGGGAAGCTTCTTAGGGTATGGCCCATCAGAATATTGCCTGGGTCTGGCCAGAGTGTCCTGGGTCTGGCCAGAATTGCCGATCCTTTATATTCTCACCCTGCTTGATCTAGAAATGGCTGGCCTGAGAGGGGTTTGACCTTAGGCTGAGTACTCGCTGCAGTTGAAGCAGACTCTAAAAGAGCTGGCAGCTGGAGGCTGTCTGCCAATCACCCTCCCCATACCTGGGCAGCAAGACCTTCTGGGAGACTTCTCTGTGTCTACTACATCAAGATACTAAAGACATGAGTGATGTTTATTTCTATGAGTTAACATATGCTCTTCTCAGTTAGTTAAAACTAATTGTGTGCATTAATGTGATAGTATTTTTCCTCTAAAAAGCTATTATTAAATTTATGATGCATACATAGCCAATGTCATCATAGAATGGGAGAAATACAGCAATTGTGATTGAGTCATTAAATGAAAAGTGGTCATTAACTTGTTTGAAAATTTCCTGTCCTATTCCATTTATTTTATAGAATATAAAGGAACCTTGAAAAGTTTACTTTCAAAAGAGTTACTTCTCTCATTCAAAGGAAACGATAGTAGAAAAACCAAAATAATCATTTGATATTTTGATATCAAGGTTCCTGTGGATTTATTTAAAAGAACAAGTTGAATAATACCTTATAGAGAGGCAGAAAGCATGCAAGAAGAACAAGATAAATAATGGAAAATAAAAAAATTTTTTTTTTCCCCAATGGTAAGGAAGCTGGGGCAGTCTAATACATCATGGAGACAAGTGAGCGGTGATAACAATAAAAGATATTCTGGGAATGGATATCCCCACAATTCAAGTGACTGGCCTTAGTCCAGGTCTTTATTTCTAGGTCTTAAAAATGATATGTGTCTGAGCATCACCAAAGGTATTTTTTTTTATTGGAAATTGCTATAACTAAGGACAGATATGATTGGAATTTGGAAGGCCGCATTTATCATTGCTAAATTGGATTGCTTATATTTATAGTCCTTTCAAAAGTACCAAACATGGAAAGTTTCTACTTGTAACAATTCTACAATATTATATGTTAGCTCCCAAAATATGAGAATGTGATGCTTTTGAGACTTGATTTTATAAAGACAGTTTGGCAAATATATGTTGTGCCTGGAAACCTGGCACCAAGAGGCCTAATCAATTTAGGTCACCCAGTGGCATTTATCGAGGAGTATACACCAAACACAGGCGTCTAGAAGATGAAATAAATAGCTACAATAAAAATGTTCAAACCACGGGCTAGTAAACTATGACCAGTAAGAACAAAATTATGAAATGTCTATAAAAATTATCCAAGGTAAATATACGTAATAAATTCTACAAATGTGGAATAAAGACTAAACGCCAACATGTTCTCTACAAAACTGGGCTTATAGAATGCCACAATTAAGTGTGGGCTCAGACAGTAGAAAATACTTTTATTTAAAAAATGTGTATTTTATACAGCATGGCTGCTTGAAACTTCAGATAGCTGTTGAACTGTGCCTAAAATGTCTACAAGGATAAACTATCATTGGAATCTATATATTTTTATTAACCAGCAATCATGGCTTCTAGGGCTCTGAAAGGAAAATAAACAAATACAAGTGAATACTTAGAACTGTGTTCTAACCTGACTTCATAATGTATTTTATCATTGCAAGGGAAGAAGTCTCCATTACCTTCTTTTTTGAAGGAGAAAAACAAAGATGCTTTTGAGAGATAAGTCTGGGGGCTATATTTGCCGGATATATAAGTGAAAAGTGTTAAATCGCTTTTTGAAGATCATTTTTCACATGTATTTCAGAAAATGAGCAATTTGTATAATGTCAAGCACCATTAATTGAAATGTGCCCTTGCTTTGATACATTTGCCTCACTGACTTGATCCAGAAGCTTTTTTGATTAAATAGTCTGTGCTTCTAAGTTGAAAAATACATGTGAAGAGTTTAGCAGCATGGTGCTGTAAGTAGACTATTGTACTATGTATCAGGAAATTCAGACTCAGATATTGGATTGTGGGATAACATATTATCATAAATAATAATATTTATAATAATAATAGTAACAGCATTGATAATAGAAAGCCCCAAATTTTAAATGCCAAAAGAAATAATGGCAATAAATATACTGGTTTAGAACTATAAAAACTGATTAAAAAATAACTTGCTCAATGGATCAGACATTTTATTCCCTAAAACTAAAAATATAAAATTGCCCATGTTTATAACTGTTCTAAATAGAAACATCTCAATAATGGAGGGGAACAAAATTAGTGTAGCCTGTGGGTTTGACATGAGATTTGATGAGAAATGGAAATTGAGGAATATCAAAATATCAAAATAGTTATCTTGCTAAGTGGAGTAGTTTCAGAAGGGCTAATGGGAAATGTTATGGAGAATCTATCACATTTAGACATCAGTTAAAAAGTTACTACTTCCTGTTACTTGTCATACATGAGGATATTTCTAACCCTAATAGAAGAAGATATTATAATGTATTTGGCCAGTACTGTTAAATTGACCTGAGAACAGATTTCTCTGAACTGCAAAAACAAATATAAATTATAAATCCAGGCCAAGACATATCAAAATGTTTCTTTAAAATAACTAAATATCTTGGAGACTATCATGACAAATTGACTATAGTGGTAATATCTACCAGCTGAAAATATATAGAAGCCACAATTTGAAAGGTTCTCAAATGCCACTGAAACAATATGGCCTTATGAAGAGATAAATCAGACAGATGGAAACATGCAAATGTCACCTATTGGAAATCTGAACAGGAGGTGACTGATATAATAAAGCAGCTTGTAACCAGAAAGCTCAGGTCCTGAGTTCCTGCAGATTTCTGGTATGGAAAGTTCATGACACCACTTGGAGATGTTGCATGCTGTATCATGAATAAATCAGAAGAATACTGAATTTAATAAGACTTGAAAACAAGTAACAATGGTAAATAACACTATTTTGAAGTCACTAAAATTTAGACCAGTAACATTTTACCTACTTCCTGTAAACCATTCCCATGAATCTGAACAAATACCTAAACAAATGATTATAGATTTTATTTGCCTTCAGGTACTTCATTCCAGCCAACTGACTTCCCTCCCACACACCTTTACATTTCCCAGGTCCATGTCTTTGCTAATGCTCTCTGCTTTGTATGGAGTCCCTACTTCGCCATTCTACACATCTAAACCTACCTTCCTTGCTTCTTTCTCCATGAAGCCAGTTCTGACCGTCTCTAGTCAAATATAATCTCTTCCTTATCTGAACTTTATAGTTGTAACTCACTTTGGGCTCCTTGCTTTTGTTTTTTTTTTACATTTGTGTTTTTTAAAATATATTTTTATTGATTTCAGAGAGGAAGGGAAAGGGAGAGATAGAAACATCAATGATGAGAGAGAATCATCTATCACGCTGCCTCCTGCACACCCCCCACTGGGGATTGAGCCCACAACCCAGGCATGTGCTCTTGACCGGAATCACACCAGGGACCCTTCAGGTCACAGGCTGTCGCTCTATCCACTGAGCCAAACCAGCTAGGGCTGGGCTCCTTGCTTTTGACCTCATATTATAACTCATTATATACTTGCACTATTTCCTTCTTAAAATAGAATTTTTTCTCAGGGAAGAGTTTAATCTAAATCATTCTTATTTTCCTTGTAGCAGCTAACACTATCTTGTACACACAGTAAGCATTTGTTAAATGAATAAACCAATCATGTTCTAATTTCCAAAACAATGAATAAACAAGGAAATATGATTGAAACTCCTCATAATTATTCTAGTTCTTTGTAGGCTTTATGAAGGTAGAGGCAGTCTCTGCCACTGATTGCTTTTACATCCGGTTGTGCTACCCGTTCAGCACATGGTAGCTCATTAATACTACCTAATACTCATGCCTCCATTCTGAAGTTTATTTGATCTATTACTAGCTTTGGCCTGTGCATCAGGGTACTAATTTGTATCTTTTTTTTTTTTAACCCTCTCACAAGGATATGTTTTATTGATTTTTATTTTATTTTATTTTACTTTTTTAGAGAGAGAGGGGAAGGGAGAGAGACAGAGAGAGAAACATCGAATGGCTGCCTCTGGTATGCACACGACTGGGGATTGAACCTGAAACCTGGGTATGTGTCCTGACAGGGAATCAAACCAGCAACCTTTGGTGCTCAGGAGAATACTCCAACCAACTGAGCCATACCAGTCAGGCTCAGTTGTATCTTTTTAAAAATAAGTTTTATTTTTACAGCCTAGTTAAAATTTTAAGACAGTTTGCAATTTATATACTTTGGGGTCAAATAGTTGCCAACATTTTAATATTGGAAGAATTCACTTTGACGACCCCCCTGCCATCCCACCCCTGATTTCTGACTTGCCTTGAAAATTCAGATCTGACAATACCCTCTTCCTTCCTTCCTTCCTTCCTTCCTTCCTTCCTTCCTTCCTTCCTTCCTTCCTTCCTTCCTTTTTTAAGGCAATAATCTGCTGGATTCAAATATGGGACATGGAATATTTTCCAGTTTTGAATAGTTCCCACCAGGCCCCTATCACTCATTTATATTCTTTATCTGCCCATTTTAGGTCTCTGATTTCATTATTTTTATTTTAAAGCTTCTTTTGAAAAGATAGCGTGTGGCAGAGACTACTAGCTTTCATTAAAATAAATTTCTTTGTCCTGGGCATGAAGCTAGACTGTTTTTCTTAGATAACCTTACAGTTAAATGTGGTCATGAGACTGAGTTTAGCTAACGAATGGAGAAGTTGTAATATGTTCCACTTTCCAGCGTATTCCATGCAAACTTTCCATGCAGACCTCTCCATTGTCTTTCTCTTCTGATAGCTGGATGCAGACGAACATAAGACCCTGTGTAGCACTAGATGGTGTTACTCAGTGGTTAGAACACCAGCCTGTGTACTGAGGAAGGGTCGGGGGTTCGATTTCCAGTCAAGGACGCGTACCTGGGTTGCAGACTTGATCCCTAGCCAGTTAGGGTGCATTTGGGAGGCAAGGAATCCATATGTCTCTCTCACATTGATGTTTCTTTCTCTCCCGTTCCCTCTCTCCTTTCACTCTCTCTAAAAATCAATGGAAAAAATATCCCCAGGTGAAGATTAACAAAACAAAACAAAAAAGACCTTGTGTATTGGCAGAGCCACAAAATTGAAGGAGCCCATGTCCTTCAATGATTGTTTGTAGGAGAGCTGAGCAACTGATTACTATGGCCCTAACTCTTATGTGAGCAAGAAATACATTATAAAAAGAAGTTTAATTAAATCTGAGATATTGAAAAGTATAATGATACTTTTCTCAGAATTGTACTGCAAGTTCTAGTTTTTTAATCTTACAACTAGAGGCCCGGTGCATGAAATTCGTACATGGGTGGGGTCCCTAGGCCTGGCCGGTGATCAGGGCTGATCAGGTTCCCCATCTCCCCACCTCCCCGCCTCCTTCTTCCCTCGCCGCCTGTGCGCCGCCACTGTGCAGTTCCCCTCCTACCTGCCTCCTGCCCTCCTCCTCCCCTCGTCTGCTGCCACCCACGTCTGCTGCCACCTATCCCCAGTTCCCTGTCCCAGCCCAGGGCCTGGCCCCGATCAGGTGATCAGGACCTGCTGGCTGTGGGGAGGGCCCAACCACCACCATGGTGGGCGGGCAGCGGGCCGATTGGGGCATGCCAGCTGGGAGGAAGGAATGGGGGGAGGTACCTGAGAGGTTGGCCGCCAGCCCTGAAGAGGGAGATGGCCCTCGGCCCCCCTGGGAAAGGGGCCGCGTCGGCCGCCACTCACTCCCGGTTCCCTGTCCCAGCCTGGGGGCCTGCCGGCTGCTGGCTGCGGGGAGGAAGCGGGAGGTTGGCTGGCAGGCTCCAATGGTGATTGGGGCCTGAGGGCTGGGTCCAGCTCCTGAGTTGAGTGTCTGCCCCCTGGTGGTCAGTGCGCGTCCTAGCGACCGGTCATTCCTGTCATTCTGGTCGTTCTGTTGTAATGGTCACTTAGGTTTTTATATATGTAGATTGTTGGAGTCATGTATAGGTTTGTGGTTTGAAGTAGAACAGAAGAAGAAATACACTTCTATGGTAATAAACATATTCATTTAGGTCTTTGTGTTATGGCAACTAGCCTATCCCACATAATCCAGTGTCTGGTGACCTGGTAACTGTTAATGGCATTGGATCCATGATCCAACAAATGTCAAGCATACAGAGGACAAGTGAAAATAAATGATGATGGCGCTATTGGGTCTGAATGCCTGGTATGTGGGGACTTGTAGGTCAATTTTGTTAATAGAAAAAGGTGAGCAAGAGAAATATGGGGTCATCCCTGACTTTTAAAATGCTTTGTGTTCCAAGAAGCCCTGTCATTAGCATGAACAACAAACCTTTATTAAGCACCTGGTTTAATGCTTTGAATTCATCTCCTAGACCAGTAGCATAGTTTGAATTCTCTGCTAGCTTTGTTAAAATATGCTGAGAGAAGAAGAAAATCTCAGATTCAACTTACATGTGCAGCGTCTTTGAGAGTCCTGGGCTAACCAAACCATGTCACTTACATCGTTCTCAATTACTAGGTTGCAAGCAAAATTAATTTAAATTAAGTTTTTGATGTTTATTATAGTTTGCATATTAGTTTTAGGTATAATTTTGAGACTGTAAAATAAATTTACATGAGTATAACTTAGAATTATATATTTATATACTAATAATGTATTGTTCCTAGCTTAATTCTATTGTTCCTTTAAGATTTGAAGCATAATTTTATTTGACCAGAAACTGATATTTATAATCTTGAAATGTTCATCAGGGCAGGCCTCTGTGGGGAGATGCCCAGAAATTTCTAGCTGCTCTGCTTGCTACTTTATAGAGAACTTCAACTTTGGGTATAAAGACAAGGGAGTCAATCCATTTTGACCTTTGATACACTATACCTGGCTATAATGTACTTGATGGCATATAATCCCACTTGTAAGATTATTTTTATAGTTAGCTTAATGGTAGTCCATTTTGTGACACAGTTTTCAAGAACACATTGCAATAGAAATGGAGAATACCTGAAGTCTTTTAAATGTGGAGTTTGGATGGAAAGATCTCCTGTTTGTCCAGTTGAGAACCATCCTGTTACTGATTTATTATGTGGAATCCATCCAATAGGAACAGCTTTAGGGGCAAATGCTATTTTATTGTCCCAGAGTGTTATAGCTCCAAGAGACCTTTGACTCTAAGTGCGCCTACCTATTTTACTACCCTTTGGAGTTTTCCCCAGGGTTTTTGTTGAAGAGGTAGCACTAGGCTCCAGTTACCTTACCCCTTATAACAAACCACTATTACTTCATTTGGCTCATAACCCCCACCCTCTTTTTTTTTTTTTAACTAAACCACCCCTAAGATACTAAATAATCTTTATTGATTTTAGAAAGTTTATTATGTGCTAAGAGTGTGGTAGGCTGATTTGTTATAATGGAAGTAAGTAAAGTTGTAGTAATTAAATATTAGATATTTAAAAGATTTAGCATTTTAGCCCGGCTAGCATGACTCAGTGGACTGAGCATCATCCTAAGCACCAAGAGGTCGCTGGTTCCATTCCCAGTCAGGGCACATGCCCAGGTTTCAGGCTTGATCCCCAGTAGGGGCTTTGCAGGAGGCAGCCAATTGATGTTGCTCTCTCATTGATGTTTCTACCTCTGTCTTCCTCTCCTGTCCTCTCTCTCTAAATTCAATAAAAACACATTAAAAAATAAAACATTTGGCATTTTAATAGTCCCTTTTGCCTCAATATAGACTCCCAGAAACTCTGCAAAGGATGGTTAGTAGCACTGAGAAAAACCCACCCACTCCAAAAGACCATTCTTAGTTCATGTTTGAAAGACTGTTAAACACTCTCTTCAGGAAAGATATAATTCTACAGAATTGCTGTGAATACATTTGTAATAGTTCTAACATTTATTTGACATTATTTGACAAATGAAGACAAAGAAATCACAATATTAGGTTGAACCATATGAAGTTCTCATTTTTTCTTTTGGATGTTGAAAGGGTCAAATGTAGGCAATTTTCTATGAGTCCGTATCATTATGCACCGTAATAGTTGTAATAGTGGTAATGGTTTTGTGTATGTGAGAGATGAAAGCTTTCTTCATGCAGATAACTCTCTATGCTTTGGTCTAGACTTAAGTCTAGGGAAGTGGCTCACACACCCCAGTTCATGACTAAGATGTAACATCTGTGCAAAATGAAAGAAAGAATAACAGTGTGAAGAATTCTTTTTTTTCCAAAAAAGTTAAATTTCTTTCATTTTTAAATCCTGAGATGACAGGACTTTGGAGGGTTAAAATATCATTTCTTTTGTAAAATGATGTTTTAGTAGATAGTGCTTTTAAAATCTACTTTCTTAGAAATAATAATGGCAAATACACATTAGCTTTTAAAATCATTCTTGGTATTTAACTATTATGTAAAATCTAAATGTTTAGAAACCACCCAAGGACACACCAAATAACCAGAAGCAGTATGACACAAAAGTAAGGAAGTAGGGAAAATTAAAGTCTCTACAGGCCATTCATTCATCTTGGAGTCTTTATTCTTTCTTTTATTTATGCAATAATGTGTGGAGCTCCATAGAGTATTTCTTGCTACCCTTAGGGGAAGAAGGTCTTCAGTTCCCGGGGTCTTCTCTGCTACTGTCCCATGTATCTTTCTCTTGCTTGATAAAGGGGCACAGCTCCACCCTGTAATCCATTGTTAGGGAGCAGTGTTCCTCCGCTCTCTCTCCCCTGAAACCTGAGGAAGATGATTACAGAGAAGTAAACTTCTATCCCTGGTACCTCCCACCTTCCCTTGTCCCCAGCACAAGAGCATGTAAACCCATCATGGAGATTTCTCAAATTCTCTAATGAAGGGTCTTATAGGTCTCAGAACTGTAAAGGAAGAGCAAAGATGAAGATTTTATCTTACTTCCTTTCCCTCTTGTTCTACAGATAAGAAGAACCTTTCGTTAATCAAGACTTCAAAAGGCCCCCCTCTCTCTTGACTTACTTCACTTACCTTAATATTTTGCAGTCAACTTTGCTAAGTTCCCCATCTTTTTCTCCACTCCCTCCCTCATGGAATGGAGTTTCCTTGTCTACCTCTCCTCCCCCCTTTTCTTGCCGTGTCTTGAGGGCTTCAGGCTTGGCTATATTCAATCTGGAGATGAAAGGGATGGCCTTTTGCCATGTATGGAGGAAAAGGAAGATCCTCCAGCAGGTCCATGGTTCATTTCCTCAGTAATTTAACCTAAGAAGCAAGATAAGAATAAATATTTTTTTTTCACAGAAAATATAGTTTTATCTCAAATGAGTAAAGTATATTTCCTCTATTAACATTTCAACATGATGCAACCTTGCCCATTGCAAAACAATAATATCAATGAATAGGATTATTTACTACAAAGGTTTTGATTCATTTTTGGATCTGGCTTTGTTAAAAAAAAAAAACCCACAAAACCCACATACAGTTATTGCAGTCATATAAATGATTGTCTTTTATCACCCTGGAGGGGTGGCATCAGTTCCAATTAAATTTCATAAGATTCTAAATCTCCCAACTGATAGAAATAGGATAAAGAGCTTGTGTTACCTGTTTATCCCACCACTTGAATGATAGGGACTCTATTTGGCCTGGTGATACCAAGAATAAAGCATAGGAGCAGCTCTTCAAAAGCTCACAGAGCTTTTTTGTAAACTCTATGATTACAAACATTTATATAATATGGTACTAAGTAGCATACAAGCCGGGAAATAGAATTTAGTTGTTCAATGAAAGACATTCATAATACTGAGACAACTTTAAAGTCACATAGGATTAGTTTGCAATAGTTTGAAAAATGTTTTCACTTTTAATATCTTATTTGACCCTTGTGATTATGTTGTGTGATAGATGTTGTTATTCCATTTTACGGATAATTAGAGCTCAGAAAGCCGAAGTAATTTGGTCAAGGTTACCCAGCTTCTGAGAGGCAGAACTGGGATCCATATTGTAATTAAAAGCTACATATTGCCTTTGACTGCTGTGGACTATATTACCAGATTAAATGTGGCTGAGAATGCATATTAATAGTTAGTTCTTAAATTTAAGCTAATAAAGAATTTAGGGCTGTATTATACACATAAAACCAAGGCAATTATTGAAAATAATTAATACAAAAACTAGGAGAATAAAAAACTCTGGCCAAAAGAACTGAAAGTTCTGATGTTTGAGAAATGTAGTTAACAGCAATGGCTCTGGAAATTACTCTTCCACAAAGCAAAGATATACAGAATTTATGCAACATTGACAAGTATTGTCAGAGGAATTGTTAAAATAAATGTGTAGACTGAGTAAATCAACACTATTATGATTTTGGGGACAGAGGTTCAGTAGTCAATAGTTAAATGTCTTGAACAAGATGGAATTCATTATAGTTGCAATAAATTCATTCAATTGCACTGACATTTGAAATCAACCTAGACTAGTTTCAATTTGTTTAAATAGTTAAAGTCATTGTGAAAATGGATCCCTAAAACAATCGGCAGCAAATAAGATAGTGCTTCTGTATCTCAGCTATTAGGACTAAATTATTCATGTCCCACTCCGCCCCATTGCCTACAAGAGCACTGCTGGCTGTTTACATCAGGTGGAAACAGAGACTGTTGGGCACTGCCTGTGCCCTTGGGATCCATCCCTCTATCTGGCCCAGACTCAGCTTTCTTTGACTATGCTACAAACTAGCTGCAAATCTCTTCCCTGTCCAGATGCTCATCCCATAAAGGTCAAGAGAAAAGCCTTTGGAAGCAGACAGATGTACTATTCAAAGAACTTATTTATATTCCTACTCATTTTCTTGCACTTAAACTAGGGATTTAAAACGCATCTTCACTACAGCTATCTTTGTTATTCAAAGTTTTCATTATTTCACCATCTCAAAGAAAAACCCGCTGGTCTGCTTCACTGATGCCTTCATGATAGCAGGACCTGGTAAATAGGCAGTAGCAGGTACTCTAGATGCCCTGGCAGGAAATATGTGATTTTTGGAGAAAAATCCAAAGAAAATTCAGTCCCAGTCACTTTGGGTGAAGTTTCTGGAAGACTAGCAATCTGGGGTATGAAGGGATATCCCCTCCAAAGTACTCCTAAGAAGGAGGGACAGTGCATTGTGGGTCACTTTGAATTTTGGAGGCAACAGAGCTCACATTTGAGGTAGCCCCTAATGTTACCTGTATGCATGAGGCCAAGAGCAAGAGAAGCCACTGCTGCTGGTTCAAGTCTCAGAGCAAAGCTCTGTCCTCTAGTCCTTCTGAGCCAGCAGGCACAATGGTACTTGAAATGTCTGTGGCAGTTTGGGATGCCTTATGTAGCCTCTAGCGGCCAGTGGTCTGCAAACTGCGGCTCAGCAAACTGCGGCTCGCGAGGCACATGCTGCTCTTTGGCCCCTTGAGTGTGACTTTTCCACAAAATACCAATTTCTGCTCATGGGCCACGAAGTTTCAACTGCACTGTATGTGCATGCCCACACGTGGTATTTTGTGGTATTTTGTGGAAGAGCCACACTCAAGGGGCCAAAGAGCCGCATGTGGCTCACAAGCAGCAGTTTGCTGACCATGGCTCTAGCCGACCCCTCTAGGAGCACCATATACAAAGCAAGCTTGTAGTGTTTGGAAAGAAATACATATTCTACCGTCAAAAAACTGCTCGTAGCCTGCTAATGGGCTCCACCAGACACTGATGGTCTGCTCATGTAAACTTTGCATTTAATAATGAGCAAGGTTTTCTCTGTTCCATCAGGCATTAATGTTAAGTGTGTCTAGCATTAATCAATCACCAGGTGGAAATGGCACAAATGAGATGAGGCCTACTCTTGTTCTGAAGGCACTAATAAGTTTTAATTACCAGTGATGGCCTCTGTTAAGAGCAGGTGGCTCATTTTCCTAATGTACTTATTTGTGTTGCTGTGTCACCTCTCTATCCACCCACTGATGGCCTCAGAGTTTTCTGTAACTAGCTGACTGAGAAGGAACCCGTTCAATTCTGACTTGCAAATGACTCTTTCTCATAATAGTGCATTGCGCAAGCGACCTCCTGCAGCAGTATAACCCCACAGAGGGGTGGACCTGAAGGACAAGGAAGAAATAAATCCTTCCAGTGGGAAGAAATTTAGGTGATATAACTGTTTTCCATTTTGTTTGTTGGAAGGAAAGCTGGTCAGAGAGTCATGGTTGGAGGCTAGTGGTTTGGCTGGATATTTAGGGGTTTGGAAAGATCACAATTAAGGCATCAGTGATATACAGTTTTAGGGAAGAGAAATGTAGATAGACCTCTAATGGGCCCAGAATGTAAAACTGTTTATATCTCATATGAATAGTCACCACAATGCCCCTTCTATTGAAAACATTTCAGGAACCATGTGGACAAGATAACTCTCTTTGTAGATTTCACTAGACATCTCTGTCACTAGCCACCCAGTGCTTCATCAATGGGCTGATGAACAAGTGACTATGGCGGCAGGGAGGGAAGTAATGCATGGACTGCAAAACATAGATTTCCTTTTACTAAGTCTGAGGTGGCCAACGCCCATGCACAGAGTCCAATCTGCACCATAGTTAATGGAAACCTGGAAGCCACCTAGTGGCAGGTCAATGAGATCAGACTCTTTCCGTTATGGAAGGGGCAGCAACGCAGTCTTACTGGAAAAGTTATTTATTCTAGATTTTATGTGGCCTTCCCTGTTGCCATCTTTCTGCAAGCACTATAATCTATGGACTTTGAGAATGCCTTAACCTCTGTGATGGTATCTCATAGAACATTGAGTCTGACCAGGCAACTAATTTTATGTAAAAAATAAAAGACAGTGGGTGGCCCTGGCTGGTGTGGCTCAGTTGGTTGAGTTCTGTGCACTGAAAGGTCACCGATTTGATTCCAGTCAGGGTACATGCCCAGAGTGCAGACTCAATTGCCTGTTGGGGTGCATGCAGGAGGCAGCCAATCAACCAATGTTTTCCTCTCACATCAATGTTTCTCTCTCTCTCTCTCTCTCCCTCTCTCTTTCTATTCCCCTCTCAAATCAATACAAACATAAAAAAAGTATGGACTTTCATGGAATATACTGTTCTTAATATATGCACCATCATTCACAGACAGATAATTTTTTTGTGATAATTTCCCTACTGCTTCTGTTAGCTAGAATGAATTCTGTTTTCTGCAACTGAACCCTGATTAATACAGAAAGCAAAGTCTTTTCCCATTTCCTAAAATTATGTGGACAAATAAACCAATTTTAACCTGTGCCTTTTAATAGATAGCATTTTGAGAAAATTTCAATAGCAGCTGATTATAATGTACCCCCCAAATGTTTCATTGTTGTCTTAATACTAAGCAAATTTGAGAAAGGTAAAAAACAGTATTGGTGTGAATTCTTTGGGAATTTAAGTTAAAAAAGGAAGTTAAACTAGCAATAATAATAATGTTTACTGAGTATGTAACCATGTGGCCAAGTCATTGAATATTTTGTAAATTTATAATAATAATTTGTTCTCTTAAACATGTCATAAAACTACTGGAGATGTTAATGCGGTATTTTGTGATTCATAAATGTGCTACAGAATTAAAGTACAAGCAAGCCTTGATATAATGTGACAATTATATCCATCATTTTTTTCAAATCAGTGACTGAAATACTTTCTAAAAACAGAATCCTCCCACTGAAGTTGAGCAGTAGTAAAAGCTGTCTGCCTAAAAGTCTCTAAATAGCAGCTTTTCTGGGTTAGCTGCATAGATTGGAAAATTTGGGGGAGTTTGAGTAAGTAGGTTTTATGAACTGAAATTTAACATCTTGATCAACTTCTTTCTGTTAAAGTTAACAATGAATAATTTGATTGATTCCTTTTTCTAATTCAGACAGATTATTTGGATATTTTTGATATTGTATTAACCCAGTCTCAATGTCAGCTCATGATAAATTTACAAAAGAAGGAAAAAGGTAGAAAAATTGGGGTAATAACTTAAAATAGTAGCAGATTTAAAATTTTTTTATTTATTGATTGATTTTAGAGAAAGAGAAGGGGGGAAAAATAAGAGAGAGAGAAACATCAATTTGTTGTTCCATCTAGTCATGCATTCCCTGGTTGATTCTTGTATGTGCCCTGACTGGAGATCAAACCCACAACCTCAGAGGCATATCAGGCAATGCTCTAACCCAGGGGTCCTCAAACTTGTTAAACAGGGGCCAGTTCACTGTCCCTCAGACCGTTGGAGGGCCGCTCTATAGTTTAAAAAAAAACTATGAACAAATTCCTATGCACACTGCACATATCTTATTTTGAAGTAAAAAAAACAAAACGGGAACAAATACAATATTTGTATTTGCATGTGGCCCGCGGGCCGTAGTTTGAGGACCCCTGCTCTAACCAAATGAGCTGTCTGGCCAGAGACTGGCAGATTTTCAACTCTGGGCTAACTAAAAATTCCTAAACTTGGTTTTTTATGTGATTGTCATAACATCATAGAGTTGCAGAGGTTAAAAGGGAGAATATAGGCAAAATGTTTAGCAGAATGCCTGCACACAGGAAATGCTCAAATATTACCTGTTGTATTAGTTATTATCTTCAATGAGCAAACAGTCTAGATTCAATTTGATTGTAACTTACTGGAATAGGAATTCTTGGCTAAAAATCTATTGGCTATAACAGTTAATAAGGTTGTTTTCTTAAAACTAGTTCATCACCATTGTTATCATATCATCTATAATAATAAAAGGGTAATATGCTAATTACTAGTAGATCGGATGTCCTTCTGGACCAAGCCAGGGCCAGAGGGAAGCCACCCAGGTCCCGGGTGCCTGCTGGTGGCCAGAGAAGGGAAGCCCACGTCCCAGGTGCCGGAGCAAACCCCGTGCCAGCCGCCCGGGGAAGGAAAGCCTACTCTACATGAATTTTCATGCATCGGGCCTCTAGTTACCAAATAAGAAGCTGATAATTGCATATAAAGTACTTCACCTGGAAGAAAAATTGTGAATATCAAAATTGGATACATTTGATTTTCAGATTACTTATAATTGGAAGATTTCTCATTTATAAGTTTTGGTTTAGATCTTTAAGTATCAGTTTACTTATTTTTGTCATTGTTTCCAGTATACTTATTTTTGTCATTGTTATGAATATAAGGAAAATAATATAAAATATGTACATGTCTTTATGAATAGTTAACTGTGTAGTTGCCCTAAAACCTTTAATGACTTCTATGAGCATACAGATTAATATTCAATACATTATATTCCATTATTTATTCCAGCATGTTCGACACTTGCATTTCAACCTCAGAAACTTTTTTTCCCCCTTCAAGGAGTCATTTGTGCAATTGTTCATATCTGTAGAACTTCTAACACTGTATTTATGTAAAATTACACTTCAGTATAATTGCCTATGTAATTAACATTCGGGAAGAAATTATTTATTCAGGAGCACATTTCACAATTCAATTTCAGTCTCTAACAAAGAGGTTTTTAAATGTTAATCTTATGAAAAATGAAGCAAATAGTAAAGGCTATAGATTAATACAAGAGGCAGCTACTTACAGTATTTTAACATTTTCCCTGACTGGGAATTACCTATTTTCTACCAGAGAGTCTAGGCATGTTTCAAATCGCACTGGGAAGTGTGGGTTGAATCTTATATTCTGTGCATATTAGATGATTTCACATAAGGTGACTAAATATAAAAATAAAATGTTTTTAGATACATTTGTTGTTTGAGCTTTAAAAGACAGAAAAAATAAATGCACATTATGGTGAAGTTGAAAAAATGATCAAGATCATGTAGAAAATAAAAATAGGAGATATATTTTCAGGCTCAATTCTATGGAAATTTTCTGCCTTGGATAATAATCCTTTCAAAGCTTCTGAGCAGGATCCATACCTCTCCTCCATCACTAGCTTTAAGTTTCAGCAACATATGGTAACATCTCTAAAAAACCACAGGAACAATTTCTGCCACATGCCCATTATTACAGAAATTGGTGAAAGTATAAGGGAGACAAGAGTAATCAGAAATATTGTCCTTTTGTGACTACAGACTATCATGTTGAAATAAAATTAAAGAATTTTATAAACATCCAACAGTACTTTAAAACTTATAGTAACTTTATTTTCTAGCCATGTTTATTTTTAAAAATTTTTATTGTTGAAAGTATTACAGATGTCTCCCTTTTTCCCCCATTGACCCCATCTAGCCCACCCCCCAACCCCTGCCCCAGGCCTTCACCATCTTATTTTCTGTGTGCATTCAAAGAACTTGAACAAGTTCTTTGGTTAATCTCTTCCCACCCATCCACTCTCCCCCACCTTCCTTCTGAGATTCCACAGTCTGTTCCATGCTTCTGTCTCTGGATCAATTTAGTTCATCAGTTTATTTGTTCATTAGATTCTACATATAAGTGAGATCATGTGATACTTGTCTTTTTCTGACTGGCTTATTTTGCTTAGCATAATGCTCTCTAGATCCCTCCATGCTGTCTCAAAGGGTAAAGGTCCTTCTTTTTTACTGCTGCGTAGGATTCCATGGTATAAATGTACCACAGCTTTTTTACCCACTCAGCTATTGATAGACACTTGGACTGTTTCCAGATCTTAGCTATTGTAAATTGTGCTGCTGTGAACATAGGGGTGCATACATTTTTTCTGATTCGTGTTTCAGGAATCTTAGGATGTATTCCTAGAAGTGGGATCACTGGGTCAAATGGCAGTTTCATATTTGATTTTTTTGAGGAAACTCCATATTGTTCTCCATAATGGCTGCACCAGTCAGCATTCCTACCAGCAGTGTACTAGGATTCCCTTTTCTCCACATCCTCGACAACACTTGTGGTTTGTTGATTTGTTAATGATAGCCATTCTGAAAGCTGCAAGGAGATACCTCATTGTCATTTTGATTTGCATCTCTTGGATGATTAGTGACTTTGAGCATTTTTTCATGTCTCTTGGCTATCTGTATGTCCACTTTGGACTAGTGTCTATTTAGGTCCTCTGCCCATGTTTAATTAGATTGTTTGTCTTCCTTTTGTTTAGTTGTATTAATTTCTTACATATTTTGGAAATTAACCCCTTACCGGATATAACATTGACAAATATGTGCTCTCATGCAGTGGGTTCTTTTTTCATTTTGTTGATAGTTTCTTTTGCTGTGCAGAGCTTTTTATTTTGATGTAGTCCCATTTATTTTATTTTCTCCTTAGTTACCTTTGCCCTAGGAGATTTATCCATAAACATATTGCTACTAGAGATGTCTGAGATTTTGCTGCCTATGGTTTCTTCTAGGATATTTATGGTTTCACAACTTACATTTAAATCTTTAATTCATTTTGAGTTTGTTCTTGTGTATGATGTAAGTTGGTGGTCTAGTTTCATTTTTTTTTGCATGTATCTGTCCAATTTTCCCTACATCGTTTATTGAAGAGACTGTCTTGGCTCCATTGTATGTTATTGCCTTTTTTGTCAAATATTAATTGAACATAACGGCTTGAATTGATTTCTGGGGTTTCTCTTCTGTTCCATTGATCTATATACCTGTTCTTGTGTCACTACTCTAGCCATATTTGTAATACAAGCTTAAACTTTTTAAAATGACTTTAATTATTCTGCGATATAATTTAGTGGTTTGAGTTAATTTGAAAAATGAATGTATAAATACTTGTATAGGAAGATTATTGATGATGATGCACAGAAGTGAGATAACATATATGCTTGTTTAATCATAATATAATAATTCATTTTCATTGCCATTACTTTAGTCCAAGCCACTAACATCTTTCATCTATACCAGCCTTCTTTCTGGACTCCCTTCTTTTACACTTACACTATTGCCTACAGAGCAGTCAGAATTAACCTTTAATTAACTTTGATTATATCCACAGGCTCCCACCACCACACATGTCTAACTATCTGTGTCTGTTCCACTCTCACCTTCATTTCATCCTATTATTTTGGATGAATTCTTTATTCTCTCATACAAATCCAACCCTCCATGTCTGAATGAGATGCCATTTCCTTCACTTACTTAAAAAACCCCACAAAAGACCCACACTCCAGATATTCTCCCTGCTCTCTCTAATATCACCGCTTTTTTCTTCTTCATTGGATCATTTTCATGAGCATATCTACCAAAACCTCCCCATATACTAATTTCCTCTAATTTTCCCATTATCTCTGAACACACTCCAGTTAGGCCTATACCCACCATCACTTTGCTGAAACTATTTTATCAGAGTTTACCAGTGACCTCCATGTTGCAAAATTCATCAGTCAATTCTTAGCCTTCATCTTAACTGAGCTATCGCTAGCATTTGGCACAACTGAAACTCTATTCTTAGCAGGCTTCTGGGTTATCATAATTCCCAGTTTTCCTCCTGCCCATTGGCAGTTCCTTCTTAGATCCCCAATAAACACTCATAACTCACTTCCTCATTTTTTTCAAGTGTTTTCTCAAATACCATATCACAATGAAGTCTTCGTATTCTATCTGTATTAGTCAGGATTCTTCAAAGAAGCAGAACCAATAGGACATAGATATCCACAAAAGACACAGGGAGTGAGATATTTATTACAAGGAATTGCTCACATGATTCTGGAGGCTGAGAAGTCCCAAGATCTGCAGGTGGCAAGCTGGAGACCCAGGAGAGCTGGTTGTGTAGTCCCTGTTTGAGTCAGAGGCTTGAGAACCAGGAGATGGTGTATGTTCCCACCCAAGGGCAGGAGCTAAGCAAAGCTGGACTTCAGGCAGGTGAAGTTCCCTCTTCCTCAGCCTTTGTTTTCTCTTTAGTCTTCAACTGATTGAGTAAGGCCCATCTTTAGAGAGGACAATCTGCTTTACTCAGTCTACAGATACAAATGTTAATCTCATCCATAAACAGACACACCCAGAATAATGTTTGACCAGATGTCTGGGCTATTCTATATCCCAGTATAATTGACACATAAAATTAACCATTCCACAACCCTATTTAAATGGCACACTTAGTCCTTTCCCTGACTTTCTTCTCTTCATGACACCCACATATGCTACACTTGTTTACTGATTGGACAAATGTCCCTCCTTTGGAATGATAGTTCTATGTGGGCAAATAATTGTGTGATTATTCATGGCTGTACTTCCTATTCCACAGTATTTGGCACATAATAGATGATAATTTAATGTGTGTGTGAGTGAACAGGTTTCACTCCCTTGCTCAAAACTTTTCAGTGGCTTATTATTGCACATCAGATAAAAATCCAAAATGTTTACCATGGTTTCCAAACCCTGTGTGATCTGCCATTCTTTCCTCTCTAACTTCTTGTGTCCCCCTGCCTCTCAATTCTTCTTTGAGTTCCTAGAACACAGTAAGTTCTTTTCTGCCTTAAGGTTTTGATACTGTTCCTTCTTCCAGGAACACTGTTCCCTCTCTTTTTGTGTGTCTGGATGCTGCTTATATTTTAGGTATGAGATTAGCTATTACCGCCTCAGAGTGGCCCTCCCTGATCATATTTTCTAGGTTTCTCTCTATTATTCTCTAGTACTGTATTCTCTTTGGAAATTCATATCTCTGATTTGTGACTGTACTTTTTCTTTTTTAATTGAATACAATTCACATACAATAAATTTGTCCTTTTAAAGTGTGCAACTTATTGGGTTTTTAGTATATTCATAAAATTGTGCATCCATTACCATTATCTAATACTTGCATCAACCCCAAAATAATCTATATATCTATTAGCAGTTACTCCTACATTTTCCCTTTCCCCAGGTTCTCACAATCACTAATCTTCTTTCTGTGTTTATGGATTTGCCTATTCTGGACCTATTATATAAATGGAATCACACAACATATGACCTTTTGTGTCTGGCTTCTTTAATTTAGCACAATGCTTTCAAGGTTTGGCCACGTTGCAGCCTGTGTTAGAACTTCGTGATCATGGTATCTCCCCTGCCAGGTAAGTGGAGAACTTCATTCCTTTTTATGTCTCAATAACATTCTGTTGTATGAATATGCCACATTTTGTTTGTCCATTCATCAGCTGATAAACACTTGGGGTGTCTGCATTTTGGCTATTATGGATACCTAGTGGCCCAGTGCATGAAATTCGTGCACGGGGGAGTGGGTGTTCCTCAGCCCGGCCAGCACCCTCTCCAATATGGTACCCCTTGAAGGATGTTCTACTGCCGGTTTACAGGGATTGGGCCTAAACTGGCAGTCGGACATCCCTCTCACAATCCGGGACTGCTGGCTCCTAACTGCTCACCTGCCTGCCTACCTGATTGCCCCTAACCACTCTGCCTGCCAGCCTGCTTGCCCCCAACTGCCCCCCACCGCTGGCCTGCTTGCCCCCAAATGCCCCCCCTGCCAGCCTGATCACCCCCAACTGCCCCTCGTGCCAGTGTGCTCGCCCTCAATTGCCTCCCCTGCCAGCCTGCTCACCCCCAACTGCTCCCACTGATGACCTGCTTGCCCCCAACTGGCCCCTCTCCTGGTCTGCTTACCCCCAACGGCCCTGCCCCCCACCAGCCTGATAACCCACAACTGCCCTCCCCTCTTGGCCTCTAACTGCCTCTACCTCGGCCCCACCACCATGGCTTTGTCCAGAAGAATGTCCGGAAGGTCTCCTGGAAGGTCTCCCAGTCTAATTAGCACATTACCATTTTAGTAGTATAGATGTTATTGTGAATATTCATGTACAAGTATTGGTTGGATATGTTTCCATTTCTCAAGTTTTAATTATATATTAATTACAAATATTATATAGTATCTACTTATTTCCTCATTTTATTGTTAATATTAGACAAAAGATATATTCTATGAGGTCAGGTTTCTTACTGTTATCCACCTCTAAATCCTTAGTGCTTAGAACCATTCTTGGCACACTGAAAGCACTCAATATACATTTGTTGGATAATAAAGGCTTGTTGGCAAATGGTTGTATAACCAGAAGTAGCCTGCCTTTTCAATTCATAACTAAGTGTGTTGAAATTATTATGTTGAAATTATCCCACTCAAGTGGATCACATGTTAGCATCTGATACTGAACTTGAGCATTGCTGGGGCACTAGAGTCTGAACTGGGACACCTGGCTGGAAAGTTCTGCCTGAATTAGATATGTGGCATTGGGCAAGTTCTTAATGTCTATGAGCATTACTTCTTTCCTCATTTATAACATGAAGAGATTGGACTAGATCACTTATTTTCCAAATATGTTCTGTAGAGATGAGTGTGTGGAGTAGCTCCAGGCCCCATTCCCCTCCTTTGACCAGAGGGATTCCAGTCCTATGTGCTTTTTAGAGTAATAGGTTTCCATATATGATTTCACTTAAAAATGGTCATGGGATGCATGCTGATCCTTAAATGAAGTTGTTTGTTTTTTTAAATTGACGAGAGAGAGAGAGAGAAAGAGAGAGAGAGAGAGAGAGAGAGAGAGAGAGGAGAGAAGTGAGATAGAAACATTGATCTGGTCACACACGCACATACCCTCCACCATGTCCCCCTATGCTCCCCAACTTGGGAAAGAACAGGCAACCTAGGTATGTTCCCTGACCAGGTATTGAATCCTCAACCTCTTGGTGTATGAAACGATGCTCCAACTAACTGAGCCACCCAGCCAGGGCTTAAATATAGTTCAAAAAAGCCACTGGACACAACAGCAGAAGGTTAGGTTGCTCTCAGCTTAACTTGCTGTGATAGTAAATGCATTTGAAAATCAAAGGAGGGAGGCTCGGAGGGGAGTTTTCAGACAGATGATGCTTGGATGGGGCTTGTTGGGTTGGCAAAACCCTGTGGAAACTGTGTGTGCCAAGTTGTGGTGTGTTGGATGAAGAAAAGACCATATGGGGGCTAAGAGTATGGCATAACTTGGAGTTAGATCATGGACGGCCTTGGATGCTGAGTGATGTTTGTGCCTACAAACTCCTGCAGCTATCAAGGAGCCACCAAGGCGGTTTAAGCAGGTGACATGATAAAAATGGCTTTTAGGAAGATAAAGACACAGCACAGTAGAAGGCCATTCTAAGAACTGAAATAAGCCTTCAGGAGGCAGGCAATTTGATTAAATTACTTTGCTCATTATTCATTCAGTGATTTGGGGGCTTGCCATTTAATTCTTGGATTATGCGAAGATTTTTCTGTTCTCTCTATACCCGTGCATCCTGATTAGGGAGCTCACACCACTTTGGTGTTCAGATCCCAGTATGAATGTAAATTCTAAAGGGCTAGCCTGTTTGAGAGTTCTTCTCCTGTGTGCTAAATGTGGTCAGCTGTGGTGAAAGTAAGTTTGAACTCCTTACGGTCCCTTCAGAGGTTATCTGCGTCTGTCTAGTCTTCTGTGAATGAGGAAGGGTGTGTCTCTCAGCTGAGTATAGGGTGCCACTGAGCAGTTTTTCTGAGTTCCAAGGTATTCCCGGGTGAGTAATGGAGCGATCTAAGAAGCCCGCTGATTTCTAGCATATTGATGGATGGCGATTTATTTCCTATTGACTGTGTCCCTTGACTGGAATAGGAACCATGTTATCCCCTGCAATCCATTAGGCTGACATCTCTTGTAATTGAAAGCTGAACAGGATTGCGTAGTAAAGATTGCTCGTGGATTAGTGTATGTGTTAAGAAGAGAGAAAGTGGAGTAGAAGAGAGAGTGAAGAGGGCAGACTGCAGGAGTTGTTGAAAGCCCAGTGTATTTAAGGAGCTTTAATTCGGTCATAAGAGGGCTCCATTGAGTAAGCTGTGGGAGAAATGCGTGTTAGAACAAACACTTGCTGCCTGAGAAAACTGGCTCTCATTTTAAGTTGCATTTCCTACGGAAATATCATTTGTGGTAATGGCTTGTATCATTTATTATGAAATCAGAAAATGCATTCCCTGAGCCTAAGTGGAAGGTATTGTCTATCAGGGAAAAAATAAAAATGATAATTAGAAAGTTTGCTTCAGGGTTGGGATCTGAAAGTGCAGAGAATGGAAAGGAGATAAAATGGTGAAATCATTTTCAGGGTCCAGCTTGTGTTAATTCCTAGTACAACACTGAAGAGAGCTGTTCACGTTGGCAGCCAGATTTAGCTGTAGGTACTGATTAATTCGGGCACAGTGTGGCTTGTCCCTGCTTGCGAGAGTCTGGTTGTGTAGTGGAGAATAAACAAGTGTCTATAATACAGGGGTGAGTTGCATAGGCTGTTTCTGAGCTCACCAAGGCAGGGCACCTAACCCACCCTTGCAGGCGAGGGGCTCAGGAAAGCATTTAGGAGGGGATGTAAGCTAAACTGAGCATCAGCAGGGAGTTTGGAGTAGGAGAGTGATAAAGGAAGACTTCTTAGCAGACATAGCAGCATGTCCAAACTTCTGGGGGTAAAATTATGGGACATTATATGCCACTAACTGTATTAGTGTAGGCTCTCGGAGCTATTGTCTGTCTCTGTCTCTCTCTGATGTGTTGGGGAGAGGTCTGTGTGGGAGTGGAACCAGGGAAGAATGAAAAGGGATGCTGCTGGGTAGCAAGCAGAGTTCAGGGAACTTAGTGAAGTGGAAATAATTAAAGGAGAAAAGGAAAATGCTACAGCTGTAAAAAGAAAAAAAAAGGAATTGTTTAAAATCCAAATCCAGAAAGGGGGTGGAGGGAGGTAAAAGAAGATAAAGCGGGGTGGGAACCAATTGTGGTGGAAGGAGGAGACTTGACGGGGTGGTGAGCACACAATACAACATACTGATGATGTATGATAGAATTGTACACCTGAACCTATGTAATTGTATTAACCAATGTCACCCCAATAAATTCAATAAAAATTAAAAACAATCCAAATCAAGAAGCTTACCACATGTGTTTTTATTTATTTTATTTTTTAATATATTTTTATTTATTTCAGAGTGAAAGGGAGAGTGAGAGAGAGATAGAAATATCAATGATGAGAGAGAATCATTGATCAGCTGCCTCCTGCATGCCCCACACTGGGGACTGAGCCCGCAACCTGGGCACGTGCCCTGATCGGGAATCGAATTGTGACCTCTTGGTTCATACTAGTGGTAGATGCTCAACCACTGAGCCACACCAGCTGGGCTTACCATAGGTGTTTTTAGAAAATAATTTTAAGGGAGCAGGGGAAAATGGAAAAAAAAAGGAAAGAAATGGAATAAGGAGAGATCAATATTTTTGGCTAAGTTTTTGAAGTTTAGTCTACCTCTGTTAAGCTCCTAGTTAATTCTGTGTACTCTCAGAGGGTATGGAAACACAAAGGCCGACTGAGATGATTACAAGAGAGAGCTCCTCAAGTACTTGTAGGAGTGAGAAAGTCTAACAGAGCGGATGTGCTGGGATGGGAGTCAGGGGGATCAGCGTGCACCATTAAAGGGAGAAGCACTACTCAGCTCCAGCTGATTATTGGCACACAGCAATCTTGCCCTCGTGTTACCAGGTCCCTGTTTATTTTTTTAAATATTGACAACTAATTCAAATTTCCTCTAGTCTTTGCCTTTGCTTATATGACAGCTACCTCCAATCACTTGTGTTGTTAGAACCACAAAATTGCAAGCTATTACGAATCTTCAATAAGAAATTACCAACAGTTCATAAAGTTTCCATTGGTAACAACCCTGGGACATTCTCATTAATTTTGAGTGAGAATATAAAATGCTAAGAGGAGCAGATATTTGCATTGGCCTCACAGTGCTGCCTCCTTTTGCAAGCAACCTACGTGGGGAGGTAATTCATCATGACAGATGCGTGGTGAGAGGGCGGAAACCAGATTTGGATTTTAATTTACCTTTATCTCTGTGGTAGGCTTAGGTCTCATGTGTGCCAGGTTCTGCTTGTTTCTTTGGTGCTAAGACTCTTCTCTTTCTGTGAGTGGGATACCTTGTCCTTGATTAACTGTGGTTGTGGCCAATGGGGAGCCTTGACCGTTCTGAGGGAGGAAGGAGAGTGGGGTCAAGGTACTTAGTCCCTTGGTTTCCTCAGGGAGTATCCATTTTATAGAGTTGATGAGAAGTTTAATAATGTCAACTTAATACAGTCTCTGGCACATGTAAGATCTCCACAAAACTTCTTTTAATTTTTTTTATAAGAATAACTAGGGGCCCGGTGCACAAAAATTTGTGCACTGGGGAGGGGGTTCCCTCAGCCCAGCTTGCCCCCTGGGAGCCCTAGGGGATGTCCTACTACCTGCTCCCTGCTCCCCTTGGGGAGTGGGCCTAAGCCACAGTCTGGCCTCCCTTTGTGGGAGTCGACCAGGCTGATCAGGGGAAGGCATCAGCCCCATCACCGCACTGTTGCAGCCATTGCCAGTCACCACAGCCACCAAGGTGTTTTCATCAACACGGACTCCAGTCTGTTTACCATGAAAAAATGACAACTTTCTTTAGGCATTTTCAAGAAGTGTCTTTCATAGGATATGACATTTCTTTCTTTCTTTATCCTCAGCTGGGGATATGTTTCCATTGATTTTTAGAGAATGTGGAAGAGAAAGGGAAAGACAGAGAGAAACATCAAAGTGAGAGGAACACTTTGATTGGTTGCCTCCTGCATGAGCACTGACCTGGGCCCCAGCCAGGGAAGAGCCTGCAACCTAGGTTCATGCCCTTGGTCAGAATTGAACCCAGAATCTGCGTTGGGCAGGCCGAGGCATTATCCACTGAGCCAAACCAGCTAGGACAGGATATGACATTTCTTAACCCTCCAGCAGCAGACCTTCATTTTTTTCTCCAGGAGTGTGGTAAAACAACCCTAGATCACTTTTTGGACTCTTATTACCCAAGTTACTAAGAATATTACCAGTGGCATACAGGGAGCTTAACCAATCAGCAGTCAGAAAAGGTGTTTCCTCTGTAGTTCACACCAATTGC